>NW_026694161.1:0-345100 GCF_021218885.2 Marmota monax | reverse complement strand
GAAGCATCTGGCGTCCAGGGAGTCTCCAACTCATGGGCTATGGCCGTTTCGCATGGTTCTAGCTCAACCTGCCACTGCCACGGCAGCTACGCCGCGCCTACATTCACCCTAGTTGCACAAGGGAAGCTTCTGGATCCCATTCCTATGCTGTTTGGGGGGCTGTTGCCAGAGCGCTGGGCACGCTCCTGGGCCTCTCATCTGCCTGGCTGCCCTTCCTTGCTGGCTTCCTGGGATCCCTCCCATCTCTCTGGCTCGCCGGCTCTTCACTTATGTTCCTCACCTCTCTGACTCTGTGAATCCCAGATCCCAAGCCTTGAAGCCGGAACCTCATCTCTTCACGCTCATTCCACATTCAAACTGACTACAGTCTCAGTCTCTCTCTCTCTCTGGCACCAGGGATTGAACCCAAGGGCCTGAATCACATCCCCAGCCCTTTCTACATTTTATTTAGAGACAGGGTCTTACTAAGTTGCTTAGGGCCTCGCTAGGTTTCTGAGGCTGCTTTGAACTTGCATCCTCCTGCCTCAGTCTCCTGAGCTGCTGGGATTGTTTTGGGGGCTGTGCACTAGATCTGACCTATAGTTTCAGACACACTGTATGCCAAGGACCCGCCTGCCATCTCTCACCTCCAGCCAGACATCTCTCCTAAGCTCTAGATTTATTCTCAAGCTATCCCCTCCATAACCACCTGGAGCCCTATGGGCACCTGGATTCTTCAAAACCTCACAAATCTGGGTTTCTTTCCTCCCTGCCCAGCTCAGAATGTACCGGCCTGCCTCCCTGTGGGTCTGCTCCACCTCTGTGAATAGGACCAGTGGCCTCTGCTGTCCACAACCCCCTGTGCTGCTTCCTGGATCCCATCTCTCTTCCACACACCCCATGCAACCCATCAGCAAATCTGGCTGGCTCTGCCTTCAAAATGCATCCAGGATGCAACCATGGCCACCACCAACATGATGCCATGTCCCTAAGCAGGCCCTTGGCACTTACACCCAAGGTGACAGATGACAGATCTGAACTATGCCCCCTGCTGCTCACAACACCATGGGGTTTCCATGTAGTCAACGCTCCATGCTGCCCAAAGGAATCATGTTGATCCCTAGCACCAGCAAGGTGCCTCAGGACCCGAGAACAGTCTGCCAGGGAAGAGCCTCGGATTTTCTGGAACCTTGGGCCACAACAGATCAGCTAGCCTACAGGTTTGTGGCTCAGGGCCAGACTGGACACTCTATTTTACAATGGCATTCATAGAGAAGGCTCTGGGCCATGCTAGCCTCTACACCAACTGGCAGATTCCTGGTGGGTGACCCGGGCCACGCTGGCATCTATGTCAATGAGGAGATTCTTAGTAGGTGACCTGGGCCACACTGGCATCTATGCCAACAATGAGATTCCTGGGGGGATTCTCAGGCCATTCTGTGTCTATGTCATTGAGGAGATTTCTAGTAGGTGACCCAGGCCATGCCAGTGTCTATGCCAACGACGAGATTCCTAGTAGGTGACCCAGGCCATGCTGTGTCTACACCAATGAACAGATTCCTGGAGGATGCTCCAGGCCACGATGGCATCTATGCCAATGATGAGATTCCTGGTGGGTGACCAGGGCAATGCTGGCATCTCTAACAATAATGAGATTCCCGATGAATGCTCTAGGCCAAGCCAGCATCTACGCCAACATGATTCCTAGTAGGTGACCCAGGCCATGCTGGCATCTACGCCAATGACAAAATTCCTGTGGGTGACCTGGGCCATGCTGGTGTCTACACCTTTGATGAGATTCCCAGTGGATGACTAGGGCCACGCTGGTGTCTATGGCAACAACGGGATTCCTGGGCCACACTGGCATCTACACCAATGAGGAGATTCCTGATGGATGACCCAGGCCACACTGGCGTCTACACTAACAATGAGCTTCCTAGTGGAGCTCCATGCTGTCTTCTATGCTAACGTGAGATTCATAGTGGGCTTCAGGCCATTCATCTTGACTTCAGGAGGACTAGAGCCTGAGGTCAGCTACATGAGCGGTCAGCCATGCAGGTCTGACAGAGTCCCAGTGACAAATGCTGATGTCAAGTCTCATTAAGCCTCCTGGTTGGCATAGGTCTGTTTGTGTTCTCAGGTGTCACTGGGAGGAGAAGATGCTCTTCCTCGCTGCATTGGGAGCGGACGGCTGGCAGCTCATAAGTAGTGACACTGGACCCTCCCAAAGTGCTCTTCTTTTTTCTCAGGGGCTGCAGTCTTGTCTTTATGCTGAAGTAAACCCTAACCCTGAGCATAATAGCTCTGAACTCCAAAACCTTCTGGTGAATCACTGAACCTGAAGGTAACCTTGGGGACCAGTGAACTGGACGTCAGAAGTGAGAGTGGTCTTGGGACCCCAAGCCTGTGGCAGTGTCAAGTGAGACGGGCCTGGGAGACACCTGACCTCCCTTGACCTTGGCAGCTCCCATCCCTGAGCCACGTAAGGCCTGTGCTCCGTGACCCTGAAGGTGCAGTGTGATAAGCACCCTTCCTGGCCCATTAAGCTCACAGGCCTCTCCTGCACCCAGGTGCCTGCTTGTGGCCTCCTCTGTGGTCCTGGTGCTCTCTCGGCTGCCCTCAGGCACGTCTGTCTCGGCCCTGTGCTGACTCCTCACCCTGCTCATTCCCCCGGGTGGCCATGGCACCACCTGACTTACCTGTTCACTGTCCATCCCCAGGATGTTTGCCCTTGAACAGGCCTGGATTGTCTCTTGTTCCCCATGCCCAGCCCACTGACCAGACCCCATGCTGTCCTCAGCCCCTGTGCAGCCCACCCCTGGTGGGGGTTCCTGTGAAGGGTCAGTCTGTAGGCCCTGGCAGGTACCTTTGTACCAGCTGACAGTGGGTTTTGGTGTGCCAGTCACGCGGCAAGCCAGCTTTACTGTTTCCCCCAGCTCAGCCGTGCAGTCAGCCAGTTCCTCTTCAAATTCCGGTGGACCTGAGGACACACGTGGGGGTCTGAGGACTCTGAGGGTGGGATGTCAGGCCTATGTCCCCTGGGTGCATCCTGACAAGTTGCCCCCAACAACAGCAGTGGCCCCATATCCAAGGGCCTGGTTACTGGCTAAGCTGGGTGTGGCTGCACGAGGCAGGGACAGACCAGGGTGCAAGACCATCACACCCAAACATGACCTGGTCAGATGCCCCAAGTCTGGAGCTATGCCGTGTCCCCACTACATCCCTTTGTGTCCCCCATTTGGGTCAGGGTCAGCTCAACTCCTGCTCTGGGGCTCCCTGGGAGGCCAAAGCCACCGCTCCCTCAGCTAGATCTGACCAAGGGGAGAACCAAGACACCAGTGCAGAAAGCAACCCATGCCCACGTGCCTGGCATGGGTGCAGCCAGCTGGGCATCTAAGTGATGTTCAGGTCCCCACCCCAGCACAGCACCAGGGACACTCACGCCACACAGGCAGGGCCAGGCGCTGTTGGATGCCGCTGATCTCCTTCACCCAGGAGTGCTTGATGATGACTGTGCGCGCCTGCAGCAGGTACTTGCGCACAGAGTCCTCCCGTTCATGCCACACCTCGAAGGCACGGTCGTCCCCTTCCACCTGGTCATTCAGGTCGATGCTGCTTAGCTGTTGAGGGGTGCAACATTAGTGGGAGGACAGAGCTAAGCATCCCCAGACAGACAGGGTCCAGTAGGACCATGCCCAGGTCACCCCAGAACAATGGCAAGTTCTGCTCCAGTGGCCACCCTGGAGCCCAGGAACAGGGAAACCTCTACCGGCCTGCATGACACCCCCAGCTCCTGGCACCACAGACCTTCATCATATTCCGGAACACATAGCTGAAGGTGTCGGTGCGCGAGTCTCGTCGGGGCTTGCAGATCACCAGGTGGTTCCGGAACAGGAAGACGTGGCGATTGTGGCCCTTCCAAGGCATGCGGGCCCCTGGTGCGCCCTCCCACACAATGAAGTGGCCCTGGGGTGTGAGTAGATGCGGTTGGACTGTGGTTGCCTGGCCCATCCCTGGGCGCAGACCCCAGGGTCATCTATGAGCCCAGCATCCACCAAAGCCACACCCAACCACATGGCAGCAGACGCAAGTCCCCCCACCTGGCGGATGGGCTCCCCCAGGGCCTCCAGGGTGCCAGGGTAGTTCTCCATGAGGGACACGTGCAGCTTGTTCTCGGCACGCTGGGGCAGCGCCGACACGACTGCGTAGGCCTGCTCCAGAAGGGCGCAGTTCTGCCGGTTCCGGGCCTTGTTGCGGATCAGCTCCTGAGATGGACCAAGGGTCAGGACCCAGACCGCTTCAGCCCCGAGGCCCGGCCTGGACATTCAGGGCTGGGGCAGGACAGGGCTGCCCACCTTGAGCAGAGCCTGGTACTTCTGCACCCGCTCCACCGGCTGCTCCAGGTAGTGCTGCAGTGGGGGTGGGGGTGGCTGCGAGGGGTCCCCAGCAGACAGCATCTCCTCAGCGCATTTCTGTAGGCACCGCAGGGCGGGTTTCGGGCAAGAAGGCACAGCCCCAGTGAGGGCATCCTGACAGTATAGGACATCCCAGGGGTACTCTCACACCTGGCCCTGAACCTGGGTAATGGCTGTGTTACCATCTAGCTGGTGGCAAGCACAGGACTTGGGCAGTGAAGTGGCCAGCCCAGGAGCACAGAGCTACAAGGCTCAAGGGGCCCTGGGGACTGAGGGGAGAGATAAGGGAATATGAACTAAGGCCATGAGCTAAGGGCTAAGCCTCAGGGGACTTTCAGGTCAGTGAGTTTTCTGGTGGGAGTCAAGGCTAGCACTAGGCCTGGGAGCAGCCAGGGAGGGGCCCGGTGGCCAACGCCATGGAACCAGGCACGGGCACCTTGTAGAACTCCTGGACGGGCATGCTGACAACCACGGACTCTGCCTGCACACGGCCCACCAGGAACTCCAGGTACTTCTCAAAGGCTTCCTGGTTCTTGATGAAGCACATGGCCACATCATCATCTGTGTCACAGCGCTGCAGGTCCTGCAAGAAGCTGCCACAGAGAGGGACAGGGTCAGGGACAGGGTCAGGCACAGCTCACAGCCCAGTCCTGGGCCCTCTCCTTGAGAGGCTATGGTTCTTGCCCAGGAGTGGGTTCTGGGCCTGTGAGATTGAGTATACTAAGCTGGGTGTGCAGACACGTGGGCACGTACAGAAGTGCATGGGTATGTACACTTGCCCACGAGTGTGCAGATGTGTAGTATGTGTGCATGTGTACGTGGGTACATGCATGTACATGTGCATGTGTGTGGGTGCATGTGTGCATTCATGTGACTGTGCATGTATACACAAGTGTGCAGATGTAGCCATGCATGTGTGGCATGTGTGTATAGTATGTGTGCATGTGTTTGCCTGAATGTGTGTGTGTGGATGTCCATATGGCACACACGTGCACTCAAATGCCTGTGTGAGTGTGAAAGAGTGCACATGCATAGAGATCAGCATGCTTGTGAGTGCATATATCTATGTGTATCCAGCATGTATGCATATTTTTTGTACAGGATTCACATATGTATGTGTGCACACATGTACACTATGTGCACATGCATATCAAGCACATGTGCATGCACATTTGAGGCTGGGTGCGTGAGCATATGTGGTGTGCACATGGGACTTCCTGTGTGCCCGTGTGCATTCATGTGCATGCACATGGGCCTGTGTTAGTGCTCATGGGTGGCAGGAATTCTGCAGCCTTCAATCCATATGGCGAGCATCTGTCACTGGGGCATCACACAAGTGGGATGTGCCCATGGGTAAATCGAGCTCCTACCCCAGCTGCTGCGTGTCACCCTCCACGAGGCCTGACCCACAGCTGTGCATGCACCTCACATGCATGTGTGTGGCCTTGCCTACCTGCTGTGGAAGCGACTGATGTCCTGCACATTGCGAAAAATGACTGCCTTCTGGCTGGCTACGGCTGCTGGCGCTCGGGGAGCACGGTCCAGTTGTTGTATGTAGTGGCTTTGGAGGAACTGAAGCTCACCCACGAAGGTCTGCTCTGAGCTCAGCAGCTCCTGGATGACAGAGCTGGCAGAAGGGTGGCATCAGGGGGGCCCAGCAGCTGCCCTGCTCCCACTGTCCCTACTCTCCACATGGGGATTAGGGACACATGGAGAGCTTGCTCCCTCGCACTGCAGTTAAACGGGGTGCCTGTGATCAGAAGCCTGTCACCCAGCTTCAGAAAGGGTAGGTGGTAGAGCAAGGGTACCACCTCTTCCCCAAGAAGTCCTCCCGCACGAGACTCTGGGAGGGCACAGCTGCAGAAACCAGGGGCAGGACCGTGACCTAAGGAGGCTCACACAGCTTCAGCAAGCACAGGTCCCCCATGAAGAAGGAGGGCAGAACCCCAGCTGGCCCTTGAGGCCCAGCAGCCAGCTGTGGCTCCACCCTCGGCCCTCCCCAATACATACCTCAGCCTGGTCTTGTACTCATCCTCGGACACGGCCTCGGGGAATTCGGGGGCCTCACTGGGCCCCCACTCAGGAGACAGCTGTTGAGAGACAGGAGTTTGTCCCAGGGCACCAGTTTGTTCCACCTCCTCTGTGGCCACCGGGCTCCTGTCCCTTACTGCCAGGGTTCTCTGGCCAAGGGCCAGGATCCCAGGGCCTTGGCACCCTCCCCCAGCTCCAGACTACCATACCTTGAGCCTCTTGTCCAGGTAGGCTGGTGACACCCAGCCTTGCCTGGAGGGGCTGGACTTGGTGGGCTTGGTGCGCACAAGCCAGCGCAGCGGGTGGGCTGAGTCCAAGACCTCCACATACTGGCCTTCCCGCAGTGTGATGGCATCCTGCTCGGCCCCCAGGGGCAGGTAGTCGGCCGTGGCCACGTAGATATCAAAGATCTGATAAAGAGAAAGGGGCCTAAGTCCCGGGGCCAGAGGGGCGAGGCCTGCCAAGGCCCCCCATGGCCCCCCACCTCTGAGGAGGGAGAGGTTCTCCCAATCCCCTAAAACCCCCAAGAGCACAGAGGGGAGGGTGCTGAGTCCAGGGGCCGAGGAGGTACCCAATCCAGGGCCACAGGGGAGGAGCCCCCAGGGTCACTCTGCACAGGTGCTGGCTCCTGCCCACGTGGATGGGCGCCTAGACTGTGGTTGCTCACAGCGCCTTGCTGCCCACTGCCCCCTGCAACCCAAGAGGTGGTGGGGCTCTGGAGACAGAGGCACACTCTCCACAGATGGCAGTGAGAGTGACATCAGAGGTAGTGCTCTGCAGGAACCCACGTGCAGAGACCCTGCCCTCTGCTCCAACCTCTGGTGTCCCTTGGTGTCTCTGGGGGTGATGCCCCTCCCTTGGTGGCACCCGGCCCTTGCAGCCCCACATTGTCTCTTCAGCAGGTTAGGCCCCAAGCCCTGCTCCCAAGGGTTCCAGCCAACTCACCTCTCCTCGGGAGTCCCCGTCCTCTGACTCCGAGGATGACTCCTGGACGCTGGAGGAGGGCCGCGACCGGCCATGCCGGGGGGAGGCGGACGGAGTCTTGGACTCCTCATCACTGTCACCTCCAGGCACCTGCAGCTTGGCTGGGCGAACACAAGGGTTGTGATGTCCCTGGAAGGCTGTCCCCCTACTGCCTACCACCAGCCAGTCTCCAGGGCTCCCAGGCACAGAGTCCTGGCCAGGCCCCATGTGAGGACACAGGGTCCCAGCCTCCCCTGGGGACCCTGGATGCCCATCCTGGCCCCCTCACCCTGTGTGATCTTGGCCGACACCATCTCAGTGATCTGGGAGGTGAGTTTCTGTAGGAATTCCTCCGTGCCCACCTCAGCGAGGGACAGGCGGCCGTGGGCCTCCTCAGCCACCAGGGCCTCCCCTGGAGGAGCAAACACAACACTGTGTGGTCATGCTTCCCCCAAAAGTTCACCGCAATTCCCCTAGGGGATGATGGTGAGCAGGAGACCAGGCCCTGGCAGGGAGACCATGAGGTGGTGCCAGCAGGAAGAGACCAGTGGGGTCAGCAGGATGCAGAGCAGGGATGAGAATGAAGGGAACAAGTTTGAACAGAAGAGGCAGCAAGTGGCCAGAGAACGGCAAGCACAGCTAAGGGGCAGCAGGTGGCAGGCAGGGCTGCAGGCAGATGGTGAGGGAGCTGAGGACAGGGCTGGGCAGGATCCAGCCTGGCATCAGGCTTGAGGTGGGATTGGGGCTGTTGGGGCTGAGGTGACTTTGTGGCTCTTCTTAACATCTGGAACCCAAACCTCCACATAGCCCACTGGGCATGGGCCCCCTGACCACAGAGGTTAGAAACAGCTCTGACTACAACCAGAGCTGGGAGCTAGCCATGAGAGGGCAGGGACCTGCCCAGAACCCAGGCTGCTCAGGTTCAAAGGGCGGCCTCCCCTGCACCCAACCCAGGCATACCTTTCCTCTGCCCAGCAAGGCCGATGAGACCAGCAGACTCTGACATCTGTGCTGAGATGGCTTGGGTGGTCCTGAGGGGAGGAGGGGTGTCCTGCAAGCCCAGCTTGGACCCCACCACTCTGCTCCCCATAGAGGGGGGCCTAGGGGCCAGGACACCACAATCAGGGGCTCCACACCAGAAGGGGTCCATAAAAACTTCATTTTATAGTGTGGAAAAGCTGCACAGGGAAGGGGGTGACCACCCACAGGGCTACACCACCCTAGCCCACTGGGTAAGTCAGTCAGGGTGCCCACTTACCCCTGTAGGAAGGTAGAAATGAGAGCCTCCTTCATCTTCTCCTGCTCCTCCTCCTTGGGCACTGTCCAGAGAGCCAGGGGAGCTGTCAGGACCAGTCCTGCACTCCGACACCTTGAGTCCTGGGCTGTGACCTCTACCCAGGACATCTAGACCACCCTGGGGGCCCTGCCTGCACTGTCCCTAAGAAGCCCTGGCAAGGGTCTGTGCCTAAGCCCACCTCCCTGTCCATTCTCAGTGCTTGGTCACCCATGGGGTTGGGGGACAGGCTTGCCCTCCAAGCACCATCCCTCAGAGGGGCTGAACAGAGGGCTCTGGGCAGGGCCCGCAGGCCATCTGTGTACCATCTGGGCAGGTCTGAGGTTCCAGGCCAAACTGGCCTGCACCACTGGGCCCAGACTGCTCTTGGGTTCTGCAGGAGAAGGATCACAGGTGGGTGAAGGCCATACATCCCAAGCTGGTCCCTCAGCACACCCAGGCTCCCTACTCACGGCCTGAGACTTGCAGGCTGGCAGAGCAGAGAGCCTGGCCAGCAGCGTTGGTGGCAATGCACGTGTAGGTGCCCTGGTGTTGCCGGCCCACATCTAGCAGGACCAGGCTGTGCTGCTGGGCAGAGCTGGCCATAGTGTAGCCTGGGGTGTTAGGGCCAATCCACAGCACGCCTCTCTCGGCCTCCTCTTTGAGCCAGTGTATGGTGGGGGCCGGGCATCCTGTGGGCAGGAGAGGGCTCAGTGGGTACACAGCCCCACTGGCTATGGGCCTCCAGAAGAGGGTGCTTAGCCTGAGTGATATGAGGGTTGGAGCAGGAGGCCATGCAGGGTGGCATGGGTGGCCTGTGGGAGGGTGACATGGGCGACCCATGGGAGGGTGGCATGGGGGCCCTGGGGGTGCTCTTTCTCTGGGGAGTGAGGATGCCCACCTTCCACCTTCACTGAGAACGTGATGCTGGAGCCCCTCTTCACTTTCTTGGGGGTGAACCTCTCCAGGATGCGGGGTGGCACCAATTGCTCACACACATCTGGGAGAGCAAGGACAGCCATGGGGACACCTGGCACCCCTCCTTCAGCTCCCACGTCCTGATGTCCTTGTTCTGGGAACCCCAGGTAGTTCTCTGTGGCCCCAGAGAGCCCTCTTCCTGCACCTCCACCACTACCAGGCCCAGGGCTGGTCCACTCTGGCCTCACACCCACAATCCACCCAGTCTCTATCTGCCCACAGGGCCATCTCACCTGATGCAGACTTCTCTTCTGGTTCATCGGGGCCTGAAAAGTGCAGAGGGAGTCAGATGTGCAGCACGCATAGATTCCCCTGCTTCCCTACACGTGGGAAGGTCCTGGTCCTACTGCCCAGTGGGGGGACCTGGGCATGGCCCCACCCATGGTCAAAGGTCCATTACCCTGCCTGAAACCTTGGCTGGAAGGCCAAGGAACTCACACTCCAGTGTACATCCATGTGACATCCCCACCCTCCCTGTGCCCACTGGGAGTCTGGGGCCCCACCTGGAACCACACGGGCACTGGGAGATGGCAGCTGGGGCTGCACCCTGAGAGGCAAGAGGAGGACCCAGCAACAGTCTCTCTGCAGGACCAGTGTGGGTGAAACTGGGAGTCAGCTCTCAGTGCTCAGAACGTTTGGGAAAATAAGGACACAGGAGTTTTCTTGTCAGAGCTGCCACTGGGGCTTTGTGCAGGTCTGCTGGGCCCAGTGTTCGTCCGCTTCCCCCAAGAGCCTGCCCATCACTCAGGGCATCCAAGCCCCACTGGGCACCCGCTCCTGTGGGGCAATTCTGCCATCTGTGCCACTGTGCACAGGGGCAATGGGCTGGGCCCCGGCCTGATGGGGCCTGGCATGCAGTACATGTGGCACTGCTCACTCCTTCAGGGCACACACCTCGGACCAGCAGCCGGGCAGATGAGTAGGCAGCACCAACAGCATTGCTGATATAGGCAGCATACTGGCCAGCATCCTCCCGGGTGACAGAGACGATCTCCAGGGTGTGCAGTGTCTTCTTGTCAGCCATGCGAATGTGGGCAGATGCAGACAGGGGCTGGCCATCTTTGAACCAGTACAATCTGGGGACTGGGTAGCCTACCCCATGGAGGAGAGTGGTCAGCACAGGACCATTCTCAATGGTCACTATACTCTTTCGATGGGAGACAGACAAAGGCCCAGAAAAGAGGTTGCTCAGAGGCCAGCGAGCCTCTGGTGTGGGGAATGGGGTGGCAGCCTCCTGTTGCCCAGCAGCAGGCACACATGACCTCCTGACCTCCACTGGTCAGGCCCTTCCCACGTGTGACCAACGGGAGACAGCTCCTGGCCTCCCTCCAGCTACGGTGCCCACTCCCCAGCACCTCACCTTTCACCTTGAGCTGAAATTTGGCCAGGCGTGTACCAGGGGTCACCTGGAGGTCCTTCAGCTCCTCCACCACCTGGGGCAGCTGCCCCTCATCTGATTCGGTTCCCTCTTGCTCCCGGCTGGCAAAAAAGACAAATAAGAGGGTAGCCATAAAGTGGAGCAGGCTGAGGGGCCAGGCGGGAGGGCCCACGGGGTGAAGATCAGAGGCGGATGGGTTTGAGGTTCCCTGTCTGCTGAGTGGAGGGGCAGAGGGACAGAAACGGCCAGGGTCTGACTGAAAGCTGCAGGCTTGGGACAGTCAATCTAAGCCACCCAGCCCAGATCACCACTTCCCGGGAGGCCCTGGGCTGCTGTCTGTGTGGCCCCACCTAGACAGGTATCCCTGGGCACTGAAGTAGGATGAGGTCTCCGTGGCGTCTGCGGCAGTGTCGTAGTCTGTGCTGGTCACTGGGGAGGAAAAGTGAGTGGAGGAGGCTCAGGACTCTGGGATTTCAGGGGGACGCGCCCTCCTGGGCCTGCCCACTCCTGCTGTTCCCAGCCTCATTCTTCCACACCCATAACTAACTGCAAGCCTCTTAGGCCCAGCACAAAATGTCATATGACCTGAGTCTCCAGGAACAGCAGACAGGGACAGTGGCAGAACCTTCTGGTTCCATCCCACCAGGGCACGAGAGGTTGGAGACACAAGCCTCAAAACCAAGAGAAAGAGACTTGGATTTCTGGCCAAGAAGGGGCAACAAGCTGGACTTCCACCACTGTGGGCCAAGCAAGAGTCCCCAGAGTGCCCATGCTGAGACGCTACCCCAGCAGGATGGTTGGGAGGTGTGGCCCTGGGCCTGGGGCCAGTGGGAGCTGAATGGCAGCTGCGCCTCAGCCAAGGACCTGAGATCCCTGGCCCTTCTTGCCACGTTCTCAGTGACATTCAGGTAAAATTGGGGGACTTTACAAGATTTCTTAGATAATAAAATGGAAGAAAATAGTCTTTTACAAATGGTGTTGAGCAAGAGTGAACTTGGAGCCTTACCTCACACTCACAAATTCCCTCCAAGGGAACCAAAGACCTCAACTTAAGAGCTACCACAAAGTTTCCAGAAGAAAGCACACATGTGGGTCTTTATGTCTCACATTCAGGCAGCACTTGCATAAGTGTGGCGAAGCCCAAGCAGGCAAGAAAGAGCAGAGACCCTAGCCTTCATCAGGCCAGACACGGTGCCCTCAAGAAAGGGAAAGACCGAGGTCATGCCTCTGATGCAGCCCGGAATCAGGAACACGTGAAGAGCTCTTTCAGCTCTGGAAGGAGACCAGCCATCAGCGCACACTATGCCACGGCTCCAAGCATGCCTGTGTGCAGGGGAACCTCCACCACGACCCCACACACACCAGCAGCAGCTCTGCGGCCAGGGCACCCGCCAGCTGCATGTCCTCTAGCCCAGCTCAGCTCTGACCCTGTTTGCCTGGGGCGAGGTCAGGCCCCAAGACAACCTGCTTCAGAGGCCAGTCAGAAGCCCAGGCTCCTCGCTGGGGTGGACCCAATGGCTATAAATCAGGACCCATGGCCTCCCTGGGGCAGGAGTAACCTGCCATGGCAGCTCATAGAAGCCAACCAAGGGTCCTGTTGCCTAGGCTGAAGGTGTCTTAAGGACACCTCAGGAGCAGCCAGATGTGAGATCATGTCGGGCAAGGTGTGGTGGGCACAGCCCCTGCCAGCACCTCTGTTTCCATCAGGCCGAAGTTCCCTGAGGCCCACAGCCTGGGCACCCTACTCCAGCTGTGTCACACGCCATCCCCAGTGGATGGGGTGGGGCCCTTTCCAGGCTTCCTGTCAAAGCTTGGTCTTCCTGGCCGGCCTGCCCACCAAGGCTACAGGGACCCTGCAAGAGTCACCTCATTAGAACAACAGAAACCCTCAACACCCAGGAGATCCCAGGCCCATGAGCACCATCAGGAATCTAAACAAAGAGCAAGTGTCCTGATACTCAGTGGCAGCAGCTACCAGCACGCCCAAGCGTCTCCTGAGGGCTCCTGCAACAATAGCCAGGGCTCCAGAGTAGCCCCAAGGCAATGGCTGAGCAGCTGGGCTCCCCTGGCTCCTCTTCCACACCTTCCTGGTCTCCCCAGCCTGGACGCCTTCAGCAGACACAAGAGACCTCCACCCTCCACCATTGGGCTCCCGGGGGAACTGTGGCCTTGAGCTTGGCTCCAGGGAAGTCTCCATCAGCTTAAGACCTGAAGGCCCTAACTCCTGTCTGGTCTGAGACCAGAGCCCTGGATCACTCTTCCAGCCCTGCTCAGGAGACTCTCATCCCCACCCTGGTAACACAGACCCCCAGAGTGCACTCACGCTCCACTCGGAGCTCAGCCTTGGTGGAGGAGACGCCCACGCTGTTCTCTGCCAGACAGCGGTAGACGCCCATGTCTGCGGGCACCACAGCAGTGATGATGAGCTGGTGGCCACCCTGCTGGTCCTCATTGATCATGTAGTGATCATCCTCCTCCAGCAACTTCCCGTCCTTGAACCAGCGAACACTGGGCACAGGTTGGCCCGTCACCACGCAGTCGAAGCTCACGGGGTACCCATCCTGCACCTCCTGGTTCTGCAGCTCCGTCAGGAACACGGGGGCTAGAACAGCAGGTGGGGCATGTAGCATGTTAGCCTGGGCATGCCACTCACACCTGTGGCTACAAACACACCGATCACACCAGCTGGGTGGTCTGACATGCGTGAGCTGCCCGGCAACAGGCCATGTGGGAGCACCTGCAGACCTGACGTGACACAGACCCTGAAGCTTCCCTGCTAGGCTTAGCCCTCTCCCCAGCTCTCTAAAAGCCTCTCCTGCTGCCCAGGCCACCAGGAGGCAAGAGGGATGAAGCGCTAGACAGGGATGGGAAGAGCAGTAACTGCGGAAGGCTGAGGGCTGGTAGGGATCTGGAGTGTAGGAGAGCAACTTCTGGGCATGCCAGGGTAACTGATCCCAGCTACCTCCTGTCCCTGCAGAGATTCAGGCACAGTGGCATGGCTGATAAGTAACTCAGTGGGTGAAATGGAAGTGGAGTGCCTTGTGGAAGTGGGTGCCTGTCCTATACGGGTTATATCTCCAAGACTCCTTGGGAAAAAATAAATAAAACTCTCCAGAAAGTAAGTATTCACATTCCCATTTTGCCCACATGAAAGCCGAGGCTCTGACAGACTATGTGGCTTCCCTAAGTGCACACAGCTAATAAGAGGCAGAGCTGAGATTCAAATTCAGCTCTGTTCAATAAGTCGGGACTTTTTACACCTCAGAGGCTGCACTTGCAGAGTGCTGGAGCCCAGGTAACCCCTGGACCTCTCAGCTGGTGCTGGCCACTGCTGGCCTCACTCCTCCTCTACCCCCTTGGACTCCAGCTCCCGACCCAACTCTGTGGAGCAGTTGGACTCACCGGCATCAGAAGTCAGCTGAGTGGACACTGGCTCCGGAGGTGCTGCAGGGGCAGGGGCCACCTTGCCAATGCGCATCTCCACCCCCCTGGGCCCCTGCTCCACCAGGCTGATCTCCACCCCGATGCCCATGGTGGTGAACATCTCTCGGAAGCAGGTGACTGCCCTGTGAGCTTCGGCCAGGGCCTCGAAACGGATGCAGACAAAATTCTCATCCTCGCGGTAGGTCTGCCAGTCCGCAGGCTGCTCTGGCTCCCCGGGACCCTCGTCAGCGCTGAGAAACAGCTCTTCGTCAGAAACCTCCGCTGGGCCTTTGGTGCGGAAGAGCCGGTGCAGACGCCGGGCAGCGCGGTGGAAGGCGTCGTCCAGCTCGCCCCCGGAGGAGCTCTCGGCCTCACTCTCGGTGCCACTGACCACCACACAGGCGCTATGGCTCACACAGCCAAACTTGTTGCTCACCTGACAGGTGTAGCGACCAGTGTCGGCACGGCCCAGGCCAGTGACCAGAAGGGTGCACGTCCCATCCGCGAGCTGGTCGATGTGGTGGTGCCGCCCGTCAGTGAGCTCTACGCCGTCTTTCAGCCAGCATGCTCGCACATCAGCCTTGCTGGCTACCACACACTCCAGCCTCAGGGCATCCCCCACCTGGGCCTCAGTGTCCCCAAATGTGTGGGAGAATACGGGTCCTTCCTGCTGCTTCATCTCCTTCCGGACCTTGTAGCCCTTAAAGGCAGCCTGAATCTTCACTGCTGCCTTGTCCATGGAGGGGTCGCCCAGATCCTCAGCACTCAGACCTATCGGTGGTGGGTGCACCTGGGCTGGGTGCTCCTGCTTCTTCTGTGGTTCCACAGAGGAGGGTGCTGGGGCCCTGGCCTGTGGGCACAGAGCACAGTATCACAGTGAGACAGGGGCCCCGAGGCCAGACACATAAGACCAGGGCCCAGCACTGATCTCCGGACGGCTATCCATTCTGCCTCTCAGGCCCTGGCAACTGTGCCAGCCTCATGGAGTATGAGGTACCTGCTGGCTCTTGTTGCTATCACAAAGCAAGCCCAACTCCCTGAAATCACTCTATACAGTCCCTAGTGGGGACTGATGGGTAACAAGGAACACCAGAGAGACTGGCCCCAGCTTTATAGGAAAAGGGTTTAGCAGTAGATGGATGATGCACGGGTGGAGAAATCTGTGGAAGGAGGGACAAGCACGTGGGTGGTAGTGGCAAGGGTAAAACACTGGGCCTCCCCTTGCAAGCCAAGCAGAGGCTCACCTTGCTGACCAGGGGTGAGACCCCAGGCCGTCCAGCCTTCTTGAGGTAAGTAACCAGGGAAGGTGTGCCTGCCCGGGACTCGTCGTCAGAGCTGGTGTGCGAGAGGTCAGCCTCTCCAGTGCGTGCCAGCTCATCAGCTGTGGAGTAGCCCTCAGAGAGGTCAGGGGCCACCTCCTCCACCTCCTGCCGTAGGTGATGCACGCGGCCATCCTCCTCTGGAAGCTCACTGATGGAGTCCAGCGTGGGTTCACGGCTCATGCGACGCTTCCTGGCCAGGGCCTCCCACAGCAGGTGCAGGTCACCCTCCTGGGCTGCCTCAGGGGGCAGGCTGGGCTGTGTGGGAGCCTCGTCCCCAGAGCCAGGGGTCAGCACCACTGAGGAGAGCAGGAGGGTATCACCAGAGCTTTGACCCCAAGCCCATCACTGGACCTCTGTTCCCCACTTGGCACCTGGTTTTACCAGGTCTAGAAGCACCGAGCCTCAGTCTTCCCTCCCTATGTCAGTTCACCTCCTGCATAGACAATGTGGTGACCAGAACAGAAAATGGCTCTGCACAGTGAGCCTGGGCCTAGAATCACAGGCCCACACTGCAGGGGTGGGACACATGCACAGGGAATGCACCTGGATCAGGCTCAGAGGTGGGGCACTGACAGCCTCCCGGGAGAAAGTGATGGGGAAGGACAGGCCACCTCCTTCCACATTCAAGGTTTCCCAGCCCAAAACCTAGTACTCACCCTGGAAGGTGGCAGCCTCCATGGAGGCCAGGGCGTGGGCAGGGCCACAGCGGTACTCGCCCTGGTCTTCTGCCCTGAAGCCCTTGATCACCAGTGTCTGCTGCCGACCCCGGGAAAGGACCTCAAAGTGCCCACTGGGTTGGATGCACTCCGTCCCCTTGTGCCAGACGACCTCGCCAGCCTCAGCTGCCACCTCCACCTCCAGACAGACATCCTCTCCGGCCACCACCTGCCGGCTCACAGGGGTAGGGGGCGAGGGAGGTACAGGCTCCACTGGTTCTGCTGGGGAACAGTGTCCACGGAGGACAGGCCACATCAGGTGTGGGGGCATTCCAGGGTGCAGACCTCACCCTGCCAACTCTTCCCTCCACTTTGGAGAAGCTGGGCATTATCCAGGACCAAGATGGCTACTCACCCAGCCTGACCATCTGGGGCAGGTGCACAGGCTCCCCAGCACCTGCAGGGCCCACAGCAGCCACTCGGAAACGGTAGGTCTCCCCAGGAGTCAGTCCATCCACCACACACTCAGGCCCAGGCACTAGCTCGTGGCACAAACGCCACTGGCCCTTGGACCCCTCCTTCATCTCTACCCGATAGCCACACAGACCCCCTCCACCATCGCTTGTGGGAGCCACCCAGGACAGCGTCACGGAGTGGCCACTGCGACCCACCACTTCGGCATCCTCTGGGGGATCAGGGAGGCCTGCATGGAAGAAGAGTAGGTCAGTGTATTCACTGGGACTTGCGGGCCCCCTCCAGCAACCCCTGAGGTCCGGTTTGGACACAGTGTAGGCACTGGGCAGATCACCTCCCTGAGCTCTGGTAGCAAGGGATGCTGATACGTTTCTCTACCATCGTGAGACCATACCCAGAGCCCACTCTGAGTGGGGGGCCAGTGAGAGCCCCCAGCACGTATGGATTGGCAACCTTGCTCCTCCTGCCCACCCCTCCAGGGCCCAGCTTGGACCTCTCCTAGGTACAAAGCAGGGGAAGGTAGGTGGTGATCTGTTAGAGTCTGTAAACAAGTCAAAATAACACCTGGCATTTTGCCAGGGGAATGTTAGAGTTGGTAAACAAGTCTGGATGGTGCCTGGCAAAATGCCAGAGGGCGTGGTTTGAGAAGTAACAAAAGCAAGCCATTAAGTGTGGAGATTCCTTATTGGTTGACTGATGTATCTAGTTTATGCTAATTAGATAAGCTGTGTGGAATGTACAAATACTGCTCCTGTCCTGTAATAAACGGCTCCTACTCCTGCTGTATCAACGTACACAAATTATTCGTCACCCCTCCCCGGTTAGTTTGCTGCAGCCGGACTGCGGCAGTGATCTGGGGACCATGGCCTCAGGGGGTACTCAGGGTTGAGCCAGGACTCATCTGATCAACAGCAGCCCTGAGACTTTAGTGACCTGGCCCACACACCTGCAGGAGAAGCCACCTAGGAATGGAGGGAGCATCCTAAGACTCTGAGGGTGGGACAGATTCATAGCAGGACCCAGCCCAGGATGGTCATCCACCCTGGTGTCAGGAGTGTGACCCAATCTGCAGAGAAGGGACACAGTCAACCACCCACCCAACACCGAAAGTCGAGCTGAGGTCACTGCGTCTCGGGCAGCAAAGGTGACCTCCCCAGCGTGGTGTAGCTGTGCATTGCGTAGCAGCAGGGTGTGGTGGCTGCCGTCAGCTGTGATGGTCCAGTCGTCGTCAGGCTGTACCGCAGTTCCGTTGATGTACCAGGTGGCTTCGCCCACCGGCAGGGCCTCGCTGAGCACGCAGGTGAAGTGAGCCTGTGCGCCAGCTCGCACCACCACATCCTTGGGGGCCTCCAGGACTTCTAGGCGCCAGCCTGCAGTCAGGGGTGGAATGAATGCGGGTGTGTAGGAGGGTCCAGAGAGGGCAAGCCTAGCATGGCCCACTGGGTCTCCCACTGAGTGGGAGTGGACAGAGACCCCATCTCCACCAGCTCTCCCTACCTGCAGAGCCCCACACTGGAGGGGCCTGGGAGACACACGCCCTGCATTGGAAGCTGCACTCCAGTCCTGGGAGCGCTGCCCAGCCCCTGGAGGAGTCTTGGAGACCCCCTTCGGGCTCCCCACATCTCACTCCATTCCCTAGCCGCAGGGCTTATCTCAAAGACTGATGTCCTGCCTCCAGGCAACTCTCCAGGCCCTGCCCTCTCCCAGGTGTTCACAGACGGCAGACTCACACCACCCAGCCGGCTCAGTCACAGGCATAGACAAAACCTGTCCTCGTGTCCCAATAGCATGCCTGGCCCTGCTGCTGCGCAGGTACACTCCCCCCATGGCCCTGCTGATGGAGGCCTCCCCGGTCCTCGGCCCCTGTCCCCACTCCCTCTCGGGTTCTCTTGGCCATGGTTCCCCCAGAAGCACAAGCTCAGCAGCAGCATGCCCTGATCCAGCAGCGGTGCAGGGCCCCAGTACTCTCCCAGAGGCCACCAGCCCAGGTGGAGGACTCTCTTGCAAGCTGCTCCTGTCCCAGGCCCCATCCTCCATCCCCCTGAGTGAGCAGCCCAGACAACTCTTTTTGGAGGTAGGGTGGGAGTTCCCAAGGAGCAACTTCCCTTCTGGTGGGAGAGTCCTGGAAGCCACCTTGGGCTGCCCAGAAAGTGGCCCAACCTCCTGTAGGAGGGGTCTCACCCACCTCCGCCCCGCCAGCTCTCATTGCCATTACCTCTGACGGTGAGGAAAGCAGAGGTGACCATGTCCCCAGCCAGGAAAGTCACCCGACAACTGTCCTGTGGCCTCAGGTTTTTGAGCAGCAGTAGGTGTCGCAGGCCGTTCTCGAAATATACCACCTCCGCGTTCTCCGAGGTGTGCACGGGCTCATCGTCCAACAGCCAGGTGTGGGCAGCCACCTCAGGCCGGGACAGCTGGCACTCAAACAAGGCCTCCCCGCCCTCAGGCACATCCACATTCTCCAGGCCCCGGACCACGGTGTTCTTGGCTGTAGGGAGAGCAAGGCTCAGGGACTGCTGACCTCACTGTCCCTTGGGAGAGCCAGCAGCTTCAGGAGGGCGGCACCCAGGCCTGTAGGGTTCCCTCCACACCCTGCCCACCCTTTGGGCCCCTCACATCAACAGTGGTCTCCTGACCATAGGAAACTCACAGGTGTTCACAGACCGCAGACTCACACCACCCAGCCAGCTCAGTCACAGGCATGGACACAACCCTGTCCTCGTGTCCCAAAAGCACTCCTGGCCCTGCTACTGCTCAGGTACACTCCCCCCATAGCCCTGCTGATGGAGGCCTCCCTGGTCCTCGGCCCCTGTCCCCCCCTCCTTTTCAGGTTCTCTTGGCCATGGTTCCTCCCAGAAGCACAAGCTCAGCAGCAGCATGCCCTGATCCGGCAGCAGTGCAGGCCCAGGGCAGGTTGCCTGCCACCTCCCCGGCCTGTTCCCACTATGTAGGTCCCCTGCAGTGCGGAGCTGGCTGTTGCTGCCTGCCACTCCACCATTGCTGCATGGCCAGAGCCACGCCAAAGCCGTGCTGGACCTGGGCTGCCCGCCAGGTGGCCTCACCTTGCACTTGTAGCAGTGCCACCACGCGAGTGCCTGCGGCCTCACAAGAATAGATGCCACTGTCACAGGGCAGGGCCGGCCTGAAGGTCAGCCTGGCCACAGTCCAGTCCTGCTCTATGATGACACGGTGCCCATCTGCGTGTACCTCCCGCTCGTCCATCTTCCACGTGGCCTGCACCGGCCGTGAGTATTGGCAGAGGAGTTCGGCAGAGCCACCCTCCTCCACTGCCAGGTCCTGCATGGCACTGACCACCTCCACCGTAGGATCTGTCGGCCAACACGCCGGACACGCATCAGCCCTGAGAAACAGCACCACCATGGCCCACCCACCCCACTCAGTGTTAGTGGCTTCAGCGGCTGCAAGCATGGAGCTTCATGGTGACAGTTTAGCAGGAGCTGCCTGGCATGTGGCTAGGAAGGGAACCCACACCGCAGCCCAGAGCCCTCCACCAGACACACCTCACCCATGAGCATAGTGCCTAGGCTTCACCTCTGTCCAGGCAGAGCTCCTCTGGCCCCACATACCTGCTGGCCCCCAGAAACATACGCCACTGGAAAGGCTCCTCTGGATGCCCTAGGGCCTGCCCCAGAACCCAGAGCCCCTGCCCTGCTTGCTCCTCTCCAGGGGCCTTGCTGCCCACCCAGGGCCCCCATTCCATCTCCATTTGTTGAAATCTCAACACATTTTACATGACAGCACACAGCAGGCACCAGGCAGAGCTGTTGGGAAGGGGCTAGGGAGACCCTGGCAGCTGCTACTCTCCCTGTCTGGCCAGCTCCTCCCCAGAAGGGCACGGATCTCAGCTGAGCTCACAGCAGAGGAGCAGATGTGAGCAGGGATAGGTAGGCCAGGGCCAAGGGCATGGGCCTCTCCTCAGAAGCCCAAAAAGGCCCCTGAAGGGACTGGCCCCCGTGGCTGGGGATGTGCAGCTAACTAGGTGACTGGTGGCCAAGCAGGTGGCAATGCACTGGCCCTACCTGGAAGGTGGCAGTGGACCTAGCCTCCAGCTAGATCTCCCATTCAAAAGTAAGAGCTGCTCACTGTGCCTCCTGGGGTGCCCAGGGTAGGTGGCACATGTAGAGTGATGCCCAGCCTCTGGCTCTGGGGACAGTCCCCACCCTCAGTGCCCATCCTCCCCCTTTCCCCAGGAGCCCGCAGGAAGCATGTGGCAGCGGGAGCAGAAGCACCAGCATGGGGAAATCCCCAGTGGTCAATACCTTTGACCAACAACTTGGCTGTGGAGACCAGGGGCCCTGTGCGGAAGGTGACGGTGCCTGAGTCGGCCACCCCTAGGCCCGAGAGTGTGAGGGAATGAAAGGTCCCATCACGCACAGTGATGGCACTTTGGGGGCTGTCCTGTAGCAAGGTGCCATCCAGCCACCAGCGGGCCTCTGGCCCACCCGCACGAGACACCTCACAGGAGAACGTGGCCACCTCCCCTGCGAAGACGTCCACACTCTGCAGGCCACGGACCAGGCACAGTGCAGCCTCTGCATAAGAGGGCAAGAAGGAGGGCTGGGTCCATCACTTAGAGGCCACCTGGGGCTACTGGTGCAGGTGTGTCCTATGATAGCAGGTTTTATCTTTATGCCCAGTTCCTGGCCCAGAGCTCCTAACCCAGCAGAATCTCCTGAAAATGCTGCAAGTCCCTTCGTTATACATAACAGGCTCTTTTTTTCTTTTAATCACACCTGAGATTATGTTAATGAGGTGACTCAGGCCCAGCCCTGAGATAGCTTCAGGAAAGGACTGGTCACCAAGAAGATCAAGTGATTACAGGGTTACAAGGCTCAGCCCCATCCTCTGAGAAAGCAGGGTGGTTGGACATCAATCTCCATAAGACAAACTCTTAACAAGACCAGATGAGCTTCCACAGTGCTGAACACAGGCTGGGAGGGCAGCGTGGAAAGGACATGGAATCTGTGTCCTTTCCCATTCTTGTCTTTCACCTGGCTGTCCCTGAGCGGGATCCTCTGCAACAAGCTATCCAAGGTGAGTGTGTCCCTGACTTCTGTGAGTTGTCCTAGCAAACTGGTCAAGCATGAGGAGAGGACAGTGGGAGCCCTCACTTGAAGCCACTCAGAAGTTTGGGTAGCAACCTGAGATTTGCCATTGATATCTGAAGCCGGGGAAGCCTATGGACTGAGCCCTTAGCTTGCAGGGTCTGTGCTAAATCTGGGTAGATAGTGTCAGAACTGAATCACAAGACACCCAGTGGGTGTCCACTGGAGAACTGCTTATGTCTGTTGGGAGTGTCTGGTCAAATGTTCTAGGTTGAGGAAGTATGACAGGAAGAGAATAGTGACCGTTCTCTAGAACAGATGTCGGAAATGGGATGTGCTGGCCTAGTTCTGAGATTCACTGGTGTGGGGCCACCCTGGGGCCTGCTGGCACCATCCAGACCAAAAGGATGACCTGAGCCCTGGGGTCTAGAAATCCACCCTCATCACAGAGGGAGGCACAGAGGCCACCACGGTGAGCCCAGCTCACACCCCATCAGAACACTACAGGTTTCACCCAGAGGAGGCCATGCCATGCATGGTACCCTGATCATCAGGAGAGCAGACAAGCCCCAAGCCCCATGACTGGGGCTCCTTCTAGTGCAGATGCCTCGTCTGACCCAGGTTAGGGCAGGAAGCAGAGGCCCCAGCACCTGCTTCTCCCCAGGGGGTGGTGGCTGGCCTCAGAAGGGGACCTCTCTGTCCTTGGGGGCACCTCCAATACCAAGAGGGCACCTCATCCAGTTGTCCTCTGAAGTCCCTCAGCCCCAGGGTTCAGGGCCCTGATGCTGGATCCAAATATTCCTGTCCCTGTCACACAGAAGGTCCGAGCTCAGGGCCTTCCCAGATGAATCATGGCTGCCCTCCTGTGTCCTCCATACAGTCTCCATCCTGTCTACCTCCTGATGGACACTCAGGGTGGTTGGAGGGAGAGGATACCAGCATCCACGTCTAATCCTCCCATCCCCCACAGGACAGCCAGTAGGACCAGACAGAGACTTCTTCCACCACCTGCTGCCTGGGGCCAGGCAGGGAGGATGTCACCCCCACCCTATGCTTCTCTGAGCACTTTCCACGGGCCATCCTGGGGCCTCCTTGTGAAGACAGAGACACTGTTCAGCTTGGTAAGGCCTAGATGCCTTTACCCCATGAGGCGGGCCACATGGGACAGGTGGGAGTCACTGGCAGACACCAGAGCCCCCATGCCCACCCCAGCAAGCCCTCCCTCAGGAGCCTCTCCACACTCCTCCCCGTTGATGCAACCCACCAGCACCTGCCTTCCCCAAGCGTACATCTGCACCTCCTTCTCCTGCTCCGCCAGCTCCTGGGTCTTGCCTCCAGCACCAGTTCCCAGGTCTGCCTATCACACCCCTACCTGGACATCCATTCACACACCTAGGCCCAGGGCCCTCCCCCTGAGATCACAGTGAGGTATGCATAATGAGCCATCTTTCCCAGGCAAGGGACACAGAGCCATGTCACCCCCACATAGTCATCGCCCCAGGAACACACAAGGCCCTTCCTGCACTGCTCCCATTCAGGAAACCCATGACACTTCATCTTCATCACTCAACCTAAGGCACTAAGTAGCCTTTCCCAGCCCCCAGGCCACAGAGCTGACCATATCTGTCCATTCTTTAGGTTTTTGGGGAGGAGAGCATGAGATTCAAACATACACTGTCTCCATGTCCAGATCCTCCAAGCAGACGGGGAATCCCTGAGGGCAAAGCTACCTTTGGACCTCAAGGTCCAGGACTTGACCATGGTAGGGGCTTCCGCAATGGTGAGTAGATAAGTGGTTTGATAGTGGCTGGTAGATGGTTGATGGGTGGATGGATGGATAGTTAATGGGTTAGTGGATGGACAGAATGATAATGAACTGGTGGTAGATGAAGGAATGTGTGATAAATGGATGGACAGAGGATGAGTGGAAAGCTATGTGGATAGCTAGATATGGAAGATAGGTAATAGATGAGTGGAAAGTGGAGGGATAGACAGATGGATAATGGGTGCATGAGTGGACAGTGGACAGATGGTGGTAGTAAATGAATGAATGGTAGATGGATGGATGGTTGATAAATAAATGTATGGATAGAGATGGATGGATGGGAGGGTGGATGGAGAGGTGGTTAAGGGGTGGATGGATGAATGGATGATTGGTGTGGACTGATGGGACCAGTCTGAGAACCAGGAATAGGGCAGCAAGGGAATGCACTCAAGAGTGACCTGTGGAGTCAAGGTACAATCCAAGTTGAAGATTCCTAAAGTCCTGTTTGCATTCTGGGGCCATGTGCACCATGCCTGAGTCCACACAGGTGTCACGCATGAGCTGTTGCATCCACACCTTTGAGCTTGTGTGGTATGCAAGAGTGTTTCAACATGGATGTGTGTGGGCCCACACGGACCATATCAGAAGGACAGGCATTGGAAGATGATGTCCAGAAGACCCTGTCTCCACCTCAGGGTCCAAGGCAGCAAGGCTCTCCTACAGAGAATACCAATCCTGGCCTGTGTTCCCCCCATACACGGCATTCCTCAAGATCTTCACCAGCCTACCCCACTCCATGACTTGAGGGATCAAGGACTGGAAAATTGCTAAGTCTAGGGTTTCTTCCCCACACCAACACACACACACACACACACACACACACACACACCAGCTGCCACTAGGCAAGACGCTGTGGTGCCCAGAAAACAGGCATCCACAGGCCAGGACCTAGGTATGGGAGAGAGCTGCCCACCTGTGACTTTCAGCTGGGCTTCTGAGCTGCATGAGCCCACTTGGAAACTGATGGTTCCCGCATCTTCAGGAGTCACCTGAGGACACAGGGAGGAAGATGCTCAGCCCTGGCCAATTCATCCTGACAGGAAGGACTGGTCCATCTAGCCAGCCCCCAGTGATGGGGCTCATCACCTCCCTAACCCGACCCCCTAGCGGAGGGTCTTTCTGAATGGAGCTGGAACCATCCCTGTCCAAGTGGAACAAGTCCCAGAGCCCCACCTTGTGCAGGGTGAGCAAGTGAAGTGTGCCCTGCTCCACGGTGATGTCATTCATCTCGTTGGCCTGCAGAGGTACCCCTCCCAAAGCCCAGCGGGCTTCCTGGCTTGCAGCTCTGGACAGCCGGCACCGGAAGTGGGCATCCTGGCCTTCATTCAGCTGCATGTCTTGCAGGGGCTCCAGGATGGTCACCTCTGGGACTAGACACAGGGTAGGCATGGGTGTCAGCCTCTGTGTCCAGGATGCTCCCTTCTTTAGCATAGCTTCCATATCCTGGGGGTCCTCCCTGGTGACCCCACCCCAATTCCTGAAGACAGTACATGGGGGTGTGTTATCAGTCCTTCCTCTAGCCAGGGCTCTGACCAAAGGGAAATGCCAAGATGGCTGAAGGCTGGGGCGGCCAGTCTGCAGTGACCCCTCATGAAAATCAGGAGAGGGAAACTGGAGCTTTAAAACTGGTAAGCTCTGGGAAGCCCACCACTGCCTGCTCACCAGCATGACTCAGTCTTCAGCCCAGAATCATTCCGTCCTGACTGGAGCTACTAAGAAATGGCCAGTTCATAGTCCCTCTCTCTACTAACACCCAAGGTTCCCAAAAGCAGGGACCCTTGCTGTCCACTTCTGGCCCAAACAGAGGCTGGGCCGGGACAGCCTCCCAGGGGCAGTGATAGGGCAGGCCCACCCAGAGCTGGCTACCTCTGACAGTGAGCTGAGCAGAAGATGCATGGCTGCCCACATGGAAGGACACGGTGCCAGCGTCCTCAAGTGTCACACCCTTCAGCTGGAGTGTGTGGATGCAGCCATCCCGAACAGCCACCTCTGTCACCTCGTTGCTCTGCAGTGGCAGGCCCTGGAGGCGCCACTGCACATCTGTGGCCCCAGCCCGTGACACCTCACAGCTGAACTCCACATCCTCGTCAGCCTGCACCTCGGCATCAACCAGGCCCCTCACGATGGTCACCTCAGGCTCTAGTGGGTGGTAAGAAGGGTCCCTTTTCAGGCTGGGCCAGCCCCAGTGCCCCTCTAGAAAGCCTTCCTGGCCACCTAACACTCCTCTGCCTTGTGTGGCATTTGCCAGCTGCTTCACTCAATGAGTCTAGTAATAGCTGGGGCGGCTGTCTCCCCAAGGCCAAGGGTACAGCTCTGGTTGCAGGACAGTGGATAGATGCCCTGTTTGGCTCCAACATTGCTGCAGGCCCAGTCCTGGCCAGGTCACCAGGAAAGTAAGACCTTCAGGAAGAGCAGGTAGGTGCCAGAAAGGGCCACCAGGCCAGCTCAGGCCAGTCTGCTGCCAGCTGGGGGGCAGGAGGGAGCACAGCCTTCAGTGCTGCAGGCTTCGTGCCTACCCCCATAAAGCCCTTCTCTTGGAGGATCAGAATGGGGGTGGTGTAGGAAGAAGAGAGCCTATAACCTGAGGGACCTCCACCACCCTGTGAGCTGCACTTGTCACAGCCAGGTATGCCCCCAGGGGAGCTGTCAGGAAGACGGTGTGGCATGAGGTCCTGGTTGGCTCACCTCTGACCCTGAGGGAGGCCAAGGTTTTCTGGCCACCCACCACACAGGCATACTCTCCTGTGTCCTTGGCCTCCAGCCCGTGGACCAACAGCTCGCACGTGGCCCCTTGGCACCGCATCTCATATTTGGGGCCCACAGGCAGCTCCACGCCCTCCTTTAGCCACTGCACAGGGGCCCCTGGCTCAGCCTCGCTCAGCTGGCAACAGAGCCGAGCCACACCGCCTGCCTCCTGCTCCACACTCTGCAGCCGGGTCTTGAACTTGGGCTTGGGGGCTGAGGGACAAGAAAGGAAAGCTTAAGACTGCGGGTTCCCACCTCATGTTCGCCTTGAGCAAGGTGCCTGCCCACCCCTGAGGTATGAGGCTGCTGGGGAAGCACAGGGGCCAGTGGGCAGCTCACAGCGGATGGAAAGAGAGGCTGTGGTCTGCGCCTGACCCGCATCGCAGGTGTAGTCTCCCTCATCTTCCTGCTCCGCCCCGCGCACCAGCAGCTCGGTGGCCGAGCCCTCCTGTACAATCTGGTACTTGGCGCAGGGGAAGAGCTGCAGGGAGCCCTTGCGCCACTCCACGCTCGCTCCCGCCTGGCTCAGCTCGCAGCGCAGGTGCGCTGTAGCTCCCTCATCCACCTCTAAGGCCTGCAGCTCCCGGAGGAACCGCACGGGCGCAGCTGCGGGGCAGGAAAGAGAACATGACAGCGAGACTCTGAGCATTTAAGACCCAGAACCCTATAGGTGGAGAACCACATCAGGACAAATCCTGAGTCGGACCCACAAGGCATACCCTTGGGAAACAACTGGGGAACTGCATGGGGCAGAGGCAATACCGGCCAGCAAAGCTACCAGAAAGGGAGAGACCCAGGGAAGCGAGGTCCTGGAGCCGATATAGAGAAGCGGAGCACACGCGAGCTGCTTCGCACAGGGGCAGGACCCCCGCACTACGGGGAGGGGGCGGGATCACAGCCACCAGGAGGAATTGGGGGACTGCACAGGAAGAGGCGCCCAACGGGTAAGGGAGAGAGAAAGAGGAAAGGTTAGGTGGTGCTCCCTGTCCTGGGGTCTGGGAGGAAGGACCTTGTCCACAGCCTTGTCCTGTGGTTTTGGGGCGCAGGGAGGAACTGGGCGGTCAGAACCACGAGGTGGGAGGAGCAAGCAAAGTTATTAGGGCAGGTCCGCTCTGCCCCACTGAGCCGGGTCCTCTCTGCTGGGACCCCCCAGGTTGCAGCCTTGAGGGTCAGCGCGGACTCTGCACCCACGCTAGGCTTCGCCCTGTCTTGGTCGCCCACCTGTTACCGTGAGGGTGGCACTGGTAGCCTGGGAGCCGAAAGCACAACTGTACTCGCCCGCGTCCTCACGGCGCAGGTCCCGCAGCACCAGCTCGGCGGTGCAGCCTCGCTGCTGCAACTCCCGGCGCCCATCAGCCTGCAGCTCCAGGCCGTTCTTGCTCCAGACCACAGTGGCATTGGGAAGGGACAGCTCGCACTGCAACCTGGCTGTGGAGCCCTCCTCGGCCTGCAGGCACTGCAGGGGCTCCCGGAACACAGCCTGTGGAACTGCAGATGGGGAGGAGGCAGGGTCAAGATCAGGCACACAGCTGGCCAGAGCTGGGGAGCCCAGCTTCTCCCAGCCCCTTGGCCTACCTCCACAGGACGGGTCTATGTAAGGAGGGAGGTGAGGAAGCTGGGGGCAGAGCAGAGATCTGCCACAGGCTTTTCTAATGGCAGCCTCCCCCTCAGGACCTCTAGCCTTGCCAGAGGGCTGTGTCCCCCTTGGACCACCAGAGCAGAGCCAAGTCCAGTCATACAGTCATTTGGCCAGCACAAGACCTTGTCCCACTCCCACCAGACCCCAGAGAAGGGTGATTCTCCCCAAGACCACAGGACAAGGCAATATCCTTCCCAGACTGTGGACAAGGCCCTGTTCCTCCCAGACCCCAGGACAGGGTCACGGGTTTCAGATCACAGGGCAGGGCTTTGTGCCTCCCCAGGCCAGACCCTAGGGCATGGCTGAGTCCACGGGAAAGGCCATAATTCCCCATTGCAGGCCAGGCTGTCCCAGTAATCCCCAGGCAGGATTGTCCCTCATGCCCCTGAGATGCTGAGGGGCAGCAGGTGCTGACTGCCTCACATGGACACACTGGCAATCAGGGACAAGGTGCAGAGCCCAGGCTGGGGAACCTCCCTGGGCATCAGAACCCCTAGGGCCCCCAAATGAAAATCTTGGGCTATAAGTGGCATGCAGAGATTGAGGAGGAATGACAAAAGGTGATTAGGAAAACAAGGTGGGAACTCTGTCCCTCCATGACAGCTGGCCATATGAGGTCCCTGGAAAGACTGGCAAGGCACTAGTACACTGGGCAGTGCTATGACAGAAATCCAAGCAGGACAGAGAAACAGCATGAGACAGAGGGAAAGGGCACCCTCCCTCTGGACAACAGGGGCAGCATAGCCATGGCTGGACGCAGAGCAAAGGCAGAAACCCAAACAAGCCCACAGTCATGGGAGGTCTTTACCCCTGACGGTCAGCACGGCCGAGGTCCTCTCCTGCCCACACACACACGAGTACTCCCCAGCCTCTGCCACAGTCAGGCCCTGGATCTGCAGCTCACACGTGGCCCCCTCCTGCCTCAGCCTGTACCGGTCCCCATCTCTGAGGGTCTCAGACCCCTTCCTCCACTCCACGGGGGCTGCCTTGCTTAGTTCACACCGCAGAGTGGTCGTGGACCCTTCTGTGGCCTCTTGGCTTCTCAGATCTTCTATGAATCTGGCGGGCAGGGCTGGGGAGGGCCAAGCGGTCACTGAGAACATGGGGCCACACACTGCCAGAGGACCATGATGTGGACAGGTGGGTGGTGGCACAGATGAGGAAGGAAGCAAGTAAACACAGAGGAACAGAGTACGCAGTAGGATGGACATGGACACAAGAAGGAGAGATGAAAGAAGCCCAGGGGAGGAAAGGACAGGTGGCCACGGGGCTGCCACAGGAGCTGGGCCATGTGTGGATGCAGGAGGTAGGAGGCGGAGACAGGGTGCAGACACCAGCTGGAGGTTCACATGGCCACACGAGGTCTTTACCCCTGACTGTCAGCGTGGCCGAGGTCCTCTCCTGCCCACATACACACGAGTACTCCCCGGCATCTTCCCGGGCCAGGCCCTGGATCTGCAGCTCACACACAGCCCCGTCCTGCCTCAGGCGAAGTCTGTCCCCACTGGTGAGGGTCTTCACACCCTTCCTCCACTCCACAGGGGCCTCTCTGCTCAGCACACACTGCAGCATTGCCGTGGCCCCTTCCACAGCCTCTTCATTCCTCAGACCCTTTGTGAACTTGGCGGGCAGGGCTGGTGGCCAGAAAGACATGGATGCAATCATGCTCTCCAGGCACGTGGAGAGGATGGACATGCACAACAGAAAGGACATGAAATGCAACTGTACATAAGCCCCCTGCTGGGTGTGCTGAGCACCAAGGCCTTCATCTTTCCCCAATGCAGCCTGAGCACATGTGGCCCTGGCCCACTCTGTGGCCTCCGCAGGCCTCCCTGTGAACCTGACGTGCAAGGCCAGGGAGGGTCTGAAACACATGAAGAACCCCAGGTGTGCTGGGGAACTTCAGGGGACAGAACATGACAATAATGAGGACAAGAGACAGACTGACAAACCAGCTGGCTACAATCCCATGCAGGGGTAAGAGGGTGTCACAGACCCGGAAGAGAGGTGGACTGAGTGGACAGTTGACATGAGGTCAGTATGTGGACACCAGAACACAGATCTACTCGGCCATGTAGTCTTTACCCCTCACGGTCAACGTGGCTGCTGTCTTCTCTTCCCCGCACACGCACGAGTACTCCCCAGCATCAGTTGTGGCCAGGCCGGAGATCTGCAGCTCACACACAGCCCCGTCCTGCCTCAGGCGGAGTCTGTCCCCACTGGTGAGGGTCTTCACACCCTTCCTCCACTCCACAGGGGCCTCTTTGCTGAGTTCACACCTCAGTGTGGCCGTGGTCCCTTCCATGGCCTCCCTGGACTTCAGATTTTCAGTGAATCGTGCAGGCAAGGCTAGGAAGGATCACATGGACAGAGGCCATCAAACCTTCTGCAGGTTCTGAGGTCAAGACCCGAACATCAAGGAAGGAAAATAAAGCAGGACGGCTGGAGGGTCACAGGAGTGGGAGATCTGTGAGGGTCTGAGTGAGGTCCTGCACGCGCAGGTGGCTGGGAGCAGGGCTCCGTTCCAGGTCCTCCTTCAAGGGCATCTTGCCCACCCACAACTTTTCATTGCTGGGAAGCACACCAGGTGCCTAGAGCTGTGAGCTCACGTCTGTACCACGCGGTTACCCCTCTCCCTGGACCCTGTGGGAGGCCGCTCCCAGTTGTGAGCCTCCCTGCCTCACAAGTGGGATTCTCACTGCAGGCTCCAGCCACACTGTCAGCAGGTCCCACAAGAACTACAAACAGCTTTGGAGCTGGATGGCAGCCAGAGACTGGAAGACTTTTGAGGTATATGCTAGAAAAAGCCCAGCTGGCCAGAAAGAGCCTGACAGAGGGAATATAGACACTAACAGTGCTTCTGGCCAGGACTAGATGGACACAGGGAAACACTCCTGGGGAGTGGAAGAAAGCTGATCCTGGCTATGAAGTGGCACAGAAGTGGCCAGATTGTGCTCCAGTGTTCTGTGGAGGGCAACAGTGGGAAACAGCAGGACCAGATGGATGTCCAGCTGGGAGACAGCTAAGCCAAGTGTGGCAGGGATGGCCTGCTGTCTCCCTATGGCTCACAGGAGAGCGTGAGAAGGCAGAACTGTCCATCAACAAGGAACCAGCCCCGAAGACTTAGAAAACACCTGGATCCACAGTGAAGAGAGTGGGAGATGCCCTGAGAGCGTCAGGCATGGCTGAGCACCTGCTAAGGGGACTCACGGGTGGCTGGTGACCAGGCAGCTCCTCCCTGGGAGCCAAGACTGCCAAGGGTAACAGTAAAGCCCTGCGCAGGACACGCGTGCCAGAGGTGTGACACTCGCCAACCTCGAGGCAGAACAGAGGTCCTGAAGATACACACGTGGTTGGAGACTGGAGATGGGACCCAGGGTGCTCTACCACCACGCCACATCCCTGGCCCTTTTGAGTTTTTATATGAGACAGGGTCCTGCTAAATTGCTTAGGGCCTCACTAAGTTGCCGAGACTGGCCTCAAACTTTCTGTCCTCCTGCCGCAGGTTCCTGTGTCACTCAGATTACAGGCGTGGATCACCATGCCTGGCTGAAAACGTTATAGCAGCAGGAATGCTGGCAGCGTGGACTGCAGGGACAGCAGTCAAGTGAGATGAAGGACGCTGCCACAGGATGAGCACAGCCACTAGCCACACACATGGGCTTCCCCTCAAGCAAAAGACGGCCATGAAGTTGGTCAGAGTGGCAGGAGTACCACTGCCACATGCCTGGAAGAGCACGAGGCTGTCCCCTGCTCGGTTTCAGAGGACCAGCCAGCTCCACTCAGGCTGGGGGCAGACTTCAACCTTGGTAGGTTTGCAGGACAGAGCACCAAGTCAAAGCAGAGTGCTGTCCAGCCTTGAAATCCAGGGAGCTTGGTTCTACTGTTCCCGACTATCTGGACTTGTGACCCACATCCTTGTTCCTGCTCCTCTGAGGGTCTGTCCCACACTGGGCCCACCACACTTTGGAAGCATGTGCCTTGCCTGGCTCTAGTCACAGCCAGGGAGGAACTCTGCCCTGAGGTGAGCTGGAATCCAGTCTCAACCTGGGGACATTCAGACGAGACTAGACAAGGTCTGATGCTGGGTGGGGCTAACTCAGTGTATTTTGCATGTGAGAAGGACCTGAACCCTAGGGTCACTGGTGGGTGCCACAGGTTGGAATCCTAACCTGGCATCTCAGAACATGACTGTTCAAGGAGGAAGAAGGTCATCAGGTGGCCCAAATCCAGGGTGACCAATACCCATAGAGGAAGAGATGAGGACACAGGGGGAAAGATGGCATCTGCAAGCCCTGGAGTGGCCTCAGGAGGGACCAGCCCTGCTGAGAAGCTGTGATGGATGATGGCCTCCAGAGCTGGGAGAGACATGACCCTGTCCTCTGAGCCACCCAGTCTGTGGCACCTCCTTAGAGCAGCCTGAGTGGACCAAGGCACCAGCCCTTCACTACTGCTCCCCGGGTCTCTGCCCGGCACCCCTGGAGTCCACTCTGACTCTGGCCCAGGACATCCCTGGTGCACACCTGGGAGGGACCACCCAGAAGGCTGGCAGGGAATCAGAGGACATCATCAAGAGACACAGGGAAGACACAGACCACCTGATAAGGAGACAGGAGACAGGAGGCACGGGGAAGCCACAGTGGCCATGACCCTTCACGGTCAGCGTGGCCGAGGTCCTCTCCTGCCCTCACATGCACGAGTACTCCCCAGCCACTGCCATAGTCAGGCCCTGGATCTGCAGCTCACACGTGGCCCCCTCCTGCCTCAGCCTGTACAGGTCCCCATCCCTGAGGGTCTCAGACCCCTTCCTCCACTCCACAGGGGCAACCTTGCTCAGCTCACACCGCAGAGTGGCCATGGACCTTTCTGTGGCCTCTTGGCTTCTCACTCCTATGAATCTGGCAGGCAAGGCTGGGGAGGGCCAAGCGATCACTGAGAACATGGGGCAGTCTGGAGGACTCCAAAGGCACATGTGATCCACAAAGAACCACACACATAGCCACACAGTGTGGATGGTGAACTAATGTACAGATGTGGAGGGAAATGGGCAGTGGGGAGGACAACACAGCACATGAACAAGAGCAGGAGGACCCCAGGCAGAGGACAGGGCCACAGACCATGCAGGAGCAGTACTACAAATGGAGCAGAAAGTGGCAGTGGACGACACAAAGATGCCAAGCCACAACCCATGAAGACACATTCTTTACCCCTGATGGTCAGCATGGCCGAGGTCCTCTCCTGCCCACACATGCAGGAGTACTCCCCAGCATCTTCCAGAACCAGGCCCCGGATCTGCAGCTCACACAAGGCTCCCTCCTGTCGCAGGCTGTGTCTGTGGCCTTCCCTGAGGGTCTCTGTTCCTTTCCTCCACACCACTGCTGTTTCTTTGCTCAGCTCACACCGCAGAGTGGCCATGGCCCCTTCCACGGCCTCCTCATTCCTCAGACCCTCTGTGAACCTGGCAGGCAGGGCTGGGGGCCAGAAAGACATGGATGCAATTATGCTCTTTGAGTGCACAGAAGAGACAGGACACAGACAGTACAGAGAGGACGTGAGCCCAGCTGGACATGTCCGGTGCTGGGCTGCTCAGCACCATCTGTGGGCTGAGGCTTCCCGTGGTCTTGCCCACATGCTTCCCAGCCAGGGTCTATTCCAAGCATCCATGGACCTCATGCCTGGCATGAACGGGACTGGCCTGAGGAGTCCACAAAGAACACCAGGGTCTCTGCAGAACACGTGGGGTAAGACACGGCACTCAGCAAGGGAGACAACCTGGAAACAGTTATAGAAGCACCAGACACAGGCAGCCCAGGGGGTCGGACAGCAGACTGGCTGTCCATTCATGTGGAGGCCAGTGAGATGTGGAAGAGGGCCTCAGCATGAGGACAGGCCCACAGAAGGTCACAGGGCCCAGACGGATGGGCAGGAACATGGGTTGAAAGGGTCATGCTCCTCCACAGTGTCCTCTGTGGCCTGGCCCAGCTCAGATTCTGTACAGCACCAGATTGAAGGGCCTAGCCTGGCCAGCAGCTGCATTCAAACCACACCTGGCCACAACTTCTCTGAAGGTCTCTGTAACAGCTGTTCTCTGATCTTGATAGATGGCTGGAGACATCAACAGCCTGCCTGAAACCCTCCCATAATCACACCCGACTCCATCTTCCAGAGCAAACCAAGAAAAGGAGCACCCTGGCCAGGGAGAGAAGCCCCCACTCTCCTCCTGGAACTGTCACCCTGGAGCATACAGCCACAGGGTCCATGTCCATTGTTCACAGTGCCAGCAAGCTCGCCTCCACAGCAGAATTGACGAGATAACCCACAACTGAACAACGGCCCATCCACGGCAGCACATGGGTAGCCCCCACAGAGAAGGGAGGACAGCTTGGCTCCTGGAGCCCTCCAGCCACCAGCCCAGGTCCGTCCGCCCCAGGGGCTTCAGGGCAACAGTGCCTCGGGGCATCCTAGAAAGTGAAGCACTCTCTGGAAGGGCCCAGGTGGGCTGTGCACCTCTGGTCCTTCCTGGGCCACACCCAGTTCTGGAATTAGCTCTCAGGTGGTCAGCAGGGTCCCACTTCCCAGCCACAGGCAGCGCTCCCTGAGTCGAGGGAGGGAGCATCTTCCCGGTGGCCTCCCTCCAACGTCCTGCAGCAACACGGTGGGCTTTGGTGTGCACATGCTTCTGTCACACCGGGGTCTACCTCTGTGCAGGAACACGTTCCGTCCATGCTCCAACATGTCATGGCACTGGGGCCTCTCCACAGAGGTCACCAACATCTGTGCACATAGTGGGGCCTCCACTATAGGTGGAGGTGAACAGATGGCCATGCCCCGCCCCACAATACACTTTACTGCCCCAGGAGTCCCTTCCTGACTCTTGACATGGGAGCAGAGACAGCAGCATCCTGGGTGAGAGGCCCCTCACAGCTGAGGGAGATCCTTCCCGCCACACTGAACAGACACTGGGGCCCTCACCTGCCCATCAGACGGCCCCAGTGCAGGCAGCTGCCCTGGCTGGAGGGAAACCTGTAAGAGTCCCCTCCACTTGCTCCTCCTCTGTCTCCCGCCCACACCTTCTCCAGCGTGCACCCCTTGAAGGCCTCCTGCGCCATCTTAATGCTTTGGCCTCACCCACATTCTCCATCTCAGGCTGTGACCCACGGGGCCGGGAAAAGCCCACTCTCTGCTGCTCTGGGTCTGAGCCAGGCCCCACAGTGCAAGTGTGAGAGAAGCCTGAGAGCACACAGCAGCGGAGGACACAGCAGACACAGCACACAGGGAACCTGAGATTGTCTTCAGACACACAGCAGCCAGTGCCTGAGGACACACATGGTCCTTACCCCTGACGGTCAGCGTGGCCGAGGTCCTCTCCTGCCCACACACACACGAGTACTCTCCGCCGTCCTCCTCAACCAGGCCCTGGATCTGCAGCTCACACACAGCCCCCTCCTGCCTCAGGCTCATTCTGTCCCCGTCTGTGAGGGACTCTGTCCCCTTCCTCCAATCCACGGGGGCCGCCTTGCTCAGCTCGCAGCGCAGCGTGGCCGTGGCCCCTTCCGTGGCCTCCCTACTCCTCAGTCTTCCTACGAAGTGGGCGGGCAGAGCTGGGGAGGGTCAGAAAACACAGGGCCTCAGGTTCACTGTGATGTTGGGAGACAGCACGTGACCAGACAAAGGACAAGACGAGCCAGCAGGGTAACAGGGGAGGCCACAGTGACATCAGGGACACTGGCCATGGCCACTGGAGTCTCCTGGTTCACGACAGCCCAGGAAGCAGGAAGGACCCTGTGGTCTACAAGAGGAGGGTGGCACAGACGGGAGGGAAAGGGACAAGCTGATGGAGAGTGGGTCCATACTTGGTACCAAGACCCGCCTGCATAGCCACAGTGGTCCTTACCCCTGACGGTCAGAGTGGCCGAGGTCCTCTCCTGCCCACACACACACGAATACTCCCCAGCATCCTCTTCTGCCAGGCCCTGGATCTGCAGCTCACACACAGCCCCCTCCTGCCTCAGGCTCAGTCTGTCCCCATCTGTGAGGGGCTCTGTCCCCTTCCTCCACTCCACAAGGGCCGCCTTGCTCAGCTCGCAGCGCAGCGTGGCCGTGGCCCCTTCCGTGGCCTCCTTATTTCTCAGTTTTCCTATGAACTGGGCAGACAGGGCTGAGGGGACCAAAGACACAGAGAACATCACTTTGTTCTACAGTGTCAAGCAGCCAGTCAGGCTATGTGGGCAAGCAGACAGGCAGAGGTGCTCACCCTTCACAGAGAGTGTTGCTGAGGTCGTCTGGTCCCCGAAGGAGCAGGAATACTTGCCCCCGTCCTGGGGCTGCAGGTCCCGGATGACCAGCTCCAGCACAGCACCCTCCTGGCGCAGGCTGTACTTGCTGCTGGACCTCAGGACATCTTCCCCGTGGCGCCATTCCACGGGCGCCGCCACCGAGGAGAGCACACAGCGCAGCGTGGCGGCACCACCCTCCGGCAGCTCCAAGTCCCTCAGCGCCTCCCGGAACCTAACCGGCCGAGCTGCGGAGAGACATGCTCTGCTCACCTCCCTGAGCAGGAACCCCCAGCCACGAGGTTCTCAGCCAGGGTGGGAGTGGTCCCAGCCCTGCTGCCGCACTCCTGAAGGGTCACAGGAGGCAGGCCAGCAGGACAGGCACACGGCAGACCTGCGGCAGACCAGCATGCCCCAAGAAACGGGCGCCGGAGCCTGACCCAGGACCTCCAGACACAGTGTGGGAGGCAGATAATTAGAAGTGGACCCTAATTCCAGACACACACAGAACATGCAGGCGGGTGGCTTCAGAAGGCACCAGCCCTGCGACCTACGACCTCAAGACCCTAAGCCTCCAGGCCGGGAGGTGAGGTCCTGGTTCCCATCTGCCCAGGATGGGGCAGCCCAAGCAATCTGAGGCCAGCCAAGGGGCCAGAAAGCCAGGGAGCCAGGAGTGAGGCAGGTCAGCAGCAGGAGGGAAGCCATGCAGTTCAGGCCACCCACCAACATGGACACCCATGCACCCCAGCCCTTGCCTGCCAGGTAGACTGGGAGCCACAGGCACTGAGCTCACCTTGGACCCTGACAATGGAGCTGCTCCAGGCCCCGCCAGCCTCACACTTATATCGACCACCATCCTGCGGAGTGGCACCTGCGATGACCAGCTGGGCACAGCAGCCCTTGTAGCTCAGCTGGCACCGGGCAGATGGCCGCAGCATCTTCCCATCCTTGGTCCAGTGCACGGGGGTGTCAGGAGCAGTGGTCTCACACATGAGGGTCAAGTCCTCGCCTTCTGTGATTGTGGCATCTGTGAGCTCCCGGGAAAAGATGCTCGGCTTCTCTGGGGGAAGAGAAAGGAGCCAAGGGTCCCTGGGGCTGTGGTGTTGCTGCAAGAGGGGCCCCTGCTGCAGATGGTCATCATCCTGTCCATGTCTGCCGCTGCCTCGGGCTGCAGCCACAGACGGGAATGCTGAGGGGACAGGGTGGGCTTTGTGTGGCTCTCGCCCTGGCAGGGAGCAGGTCACCTTGAGACATGCTGACCACGATTCTGAGCATTACCGAGGGGCGTTCATCCCAAACAGCCCCAGTGCACACACCTGCCTTCCTAGGATCCCCATGCTGAGGACAGCTAGTCTCACGTCACCATGAGTCTGCACCCACGCTCAGACATGACCCAGCTGTCACCTGAGCTGCTGCCCACCCTCCTCAAAGCTGTACCCTGAGCAGCATGAACAGTATGACATCCCCACCCCAAATGGCCCTGGCCTTGAGGTACAAAACCTACCAGTGACCCGCAGGGTGGCCGAGGTCCTCTGGTCACCCGCCTCAAAGTAGATAGTACCCGAGTCCTTGAGCGCCAGCTGCCGCAGGGTGAGCACATGGTACCCCCCAGGCTGGACCACGATTTCATTGAGCTCATTGGCATGCAAGGGTGTCTCGTCCAGGAACCAGCGCACAGGCCCGTGGTCAGCAGGGGCAACACGGCAGCAGAATGTGGCTGAGGAGCCCTCGTGCACTTCCATGTCCTGCAGTTCCTCCGTGATGAGCACCCTCTGCCCTGCAGGGCACAGACAGCCATCAGGGCCTGCTGCCCAGGGAAGTCTGGCTCTCTCCAGACCCAAGGAGGGCTCCCAGCAGCAAGCAAGTGACTGGTTAGCCAGTCAGGGTTGACAACAGGATGCACGTGGGAGCTGAACAGTGCAGAACACTCTGACTCAGGGTGACTTCTGAGTCCCAGTCCCATCTCCCAGCTCAGGTCTGCAAGGCTCTCGACACCATTCTGCCATCCCCAGAAGATAGACCCAGAAAGAACTTCTAGCAAACTTGGCCCTGGATGCCAGCCCAAGATGCCAGGGCCAGGTGAAGGATGGTCGGGAGGGCTGGGACGCACTTGTCCTGATGCTGGTGGTACATCCTGCAACCCCAGGCCACCACAGACCCTTTTAGTTCCAATTTACCTGTCTGCAAAGCAAGAAAAATGGTGGCTCTCACCCAGTACACCAGATGCAAACAAGCCCTCACAACCACTGTGAAAGGCCATTATCCAGGAGAAACGCTCCTTGAGACCCTGGCAAAACCAGAGGTGGAAGTTTCCCCAGGGAAGGCTCCGCCTGCCCATCTCAGATGGGCACATTCTCAACACCTCCCAGTCCTACACCTCACACCCAGCAGCTCAGGAGCAGAAGTCGCTCCATTCCTTCAGACCACAGCACTGCAAACCAGACCTCTGACAGAACACCTGCACAGCAGTGGCCTCCACCTACGCAGAAACCAGCACCTGCATGGGGTCTCCAAGGCCACCAACTCTGGACCTGGCTATCTCCCTGCTGTGCCCCAAAGCCTTCCCCTGGCCTTAGCTTCCCTGGCACACGTTTAGTTTACCATAGCCCTGCAACTCTCCACTCTTCCGAGTGACATCATTATTCTTTGGAGAATCTCCCTCCACCTGTTTAGACATCTACTGTCACAGACACACTAACAGCTCCACCCTGGGAACACCTGGGCTCCCTGCTGTCAGCATCTGGGTCAGGTTGCCCTTCTGGTGGGCAGGGAGAGGAAAAAAGGTGTGCAGGCCCAGAGCAGAGTGCGCCTGAGCCCTGGAGGAACGTGCAGCAGGCAAGGATGGCTCCAGGGGAAGAAGCCATCGACTCACCCACTGAAAGGCACAGGGAGCACCCCAGAGGCCCCCAGCTCATCCCCTCTACCTCAGAGATGGAGAGGCTGGGCAGGCCAAGCAGAGCCTCTAGGGTCAGTTTCAATAAGGCCCACCTGAGCCCCCGAGGTGCTGAAAGCCAGGGCACACGTGAGCACTGTGGCTGCACCAGCCACTCACCTTGCACCAGGAGCCGGGCCTGGGACTGGGCCTGCCCAATGTCACAGGTGTAGGTGTCACTGTCCGTCTTCTCCAGGGTGCGGATGGTGAGCCGCAGGGCCAAGCCCTCCTGGCTCAACATGTGCTTTCCCGAGGCCCGCAGCTCTTTGAGGCCCTTGCGCCACGTCACGGTGGATGCTGGGAGCTCCGTCTTGCACTCGAACACGGCCGTGCCCTTCTCCTCCACCTGCAGGTCAACCAGGTCCTCTGTAAACCTGTTGGCCTTTTCTGGGAGAGAAGACAGAAGAGGTGAGTGTAAAGCTTGCATACATCCCAAGCCAGCCTTGTCCCTCCGGCCGGCCGTGGAAGCAGAGCCCTGAGAGAGAGACCTCCCCTGCTCTGAGGCAGGGGTCCTGGGCATGCCAAGGGAGAGCTGCTGTGGGGCCGTGTGGGCACTCACCATCCACACGGAGTCTGGCTGTGCTCTTGGAAGCGTCCGTCTCACACGTGTATGTGCCAGAGTCCTTGAGAGAGGCTCCATGGACGACCAGCACAGCCTGCGTGCCTTCGCGGAGCAGCTTGTACTTCTGACTCTCACGGATGGCCTTCCCATCCTTCAGCCAGCGCACAGGAGTGCTTGCCCTCGACAGCTCACAAGTGAGCACCACATCCTCCCCCAGCGTGGCCTGCTGGTCTTCTAGGGGCTTCGTGATGTCCACTGGCCTCTCTGAAGGGAGCAAAGGTGTCTACCCAGGAAGCACAGACATGCTCAGCCAGAGGCAGGGGCAGGGGTGGGCATTGGGAGCATCCATCTCAAGACCAACACCACAGAGCTTGGACCCTAGGCCCCAGGAGCCTCCAACACTGACTTGCCAGGAGCCCTGGCCACCAGGGGAAAGCACCCAGCACAGCAGTGCTCAGGTTGTTTCTATTTTTTTCTTATTATGGATGCTGTTGATGGAGCTTCCTGCCAAGCTCTGTTTCAGCCTTGTTTATTTTATTTTTTAATATCTTTATTTTTATTTATTTATTCTTATGTGGTGCTGAAGATCAAACCCAGGGCCTCACGCATGTGAGGCAAGCATTCTACCACTGAGCTACAACCCCATCCCCCCCAGCCATGTTTATTTCCTTAAGAGACTGATGCTTGACAGTGGAATTTCTGGAAGGAAGTATATAATGTAGACACATATTGGAATAGATTGCCATCTTGTTTTTTCTTTTAAGCAATGTATGAAAGAAAGTGTATGCCTGCACTGCATAGTGTATATTTTATTTTCATCATTTTAATAGGTGAAAAGTGACATCTCATTTTGTTGTTGTTGTTGTTGTTTGGTAACAGGGATTGAACCCAGGGGTGCTTAAACACTGGTATGTGGCCCAGTGGTTAAGCACCCCTGGGTTCAATAAGTTGCTTAGGGCCTGGATAAGTTGCTGAGGTTGGCCTTGAACTTGTGATCCTCCTGTCTCAGCCTCCTGAGCCACTGGTATTTCAGGAGTCCCCCTTTGCACTCAGCTATCATTTTTAATATGCATCCCTTTGATATTAGTGAAGTTAATGTTTTTCATGTTGTCTTTTCATAGTCTAGTTTACTATTCTGTAAAATGTTTTTTTTTCTTTACTAATGTTTTTTATTATATTAAGAATATTAATATTTTGTTTGTCTCCTATTGCAAATAATTTTACCCCCAGTTTTGTGTGTGGAAGGTCATATTTTAAAAATTTAAACTAATTTTAAAAATACTTTGAAAGCCTTTCCTCTAGCTGAGAACAATTAATTTTCCCCCAAGTAGTTAATACATTTTCTGACACCATTGGGCCATTTTTTTCTCCGCTGAGTTGTGATGCTATCTTTATTATATATTAAATTCTTGGGGGGTTTTGTTTGTTTGTTTTTAAGAGGAAACAATATGCTGAGAATAGGCACTGCAGCTCAGGAAGGCGAAGATCTCAGGATGCCCCTGGGGACCTCAGCAAACAGAACAACCTACGGTAGAGGGCGCTGCCAGGCTAGCAGGATTGTTCATTTCCCATGCTCTGACTGGCATCTGTCAGGTGCCACTCTGTGTTCTACCTGGAGATGAGGAGGTGATAGGCACACCTTTGCCCTGATGATCCCAGCTGAGTCGGTGTTGCAGCAGGAAAGAGAAAGGCTCAAGCTATGCGTGAATGTACTAGAGCCGGAAGAGGAGCTTGGAGGGGCGGCCCAAGCTGCTGCATGCTGGCTGGCTTCTGAGAAGGAAAGAAGAATTAAACACACTGCTTCCGGCACATTAACTCACAGCAAGCCCACTGATACCTCATTTTAAAGATGAAGAAGTGGAGGTGCGAAGAAGGTAGAGCAGCTAAATGCCCGAGGTAGAGCAGCTAAATGGCTTCAGCGCAGGACTTCTCGCTGTATATAACGCGTGCAAGGATCTTTGTAAAATGGGATCTGACTCACTCCATTTTGGGGGGGGGGCGCCTAAGATTATGTTTTTCTAGCCAGTTGTCCAGAAGATGCTGAAATAAGTGAGAAATGGGAATGTGTAACACCTTGTTTCTCTACTGGAAGGCACTGTAGCAGGGGAGGCACCCGGGATGGGTGCCCTAAGCCTGTTACAATGTAACAGTAATCAACAGTAATCGTGCCTGCTCCTGGAGATGTTAGGACACTGGTGAAATCCCATGTCTCAAGCATATAGCAATCTGGTTGACACTTCAGAATTTTCGTGGACAATAATAACAAAACAATATGAAAACCTGACGTTTTATTCTTCTCCACGGTTAAAACTGGCTACACACTTCCGATGGAAGTTCCTAAGAGCATTCTCAATATTTCCCAAAGAAACGTTTGGATTTGCTCTTGATCCCCCCCCCCCCCCCCGCCGCAGCCTCGCTCTTGAATTCTAAAAGAAGTGCATCTCTTTGGTCTTTAGAGGGCTGCGAGAAGGAGGAAAATAAACAGTTACTGCAGTGGGAGCTGCCATTTCCTCCGTCTTGCTGGAAAAGCATCAAGCTTTCTCTCTCTAGCTGTTGCCCGCGTATTTGCTTCATAGCAGAGAAAACAGACCCGAGGTTGTCATTTTCCTTTTAGCCAAGCCCAGATACGCAGAGTACCCCAAGATCTCTTCTGGGTTTAAAACAAAGGGTTTGAACAAAGGCACACAACCTGAGCGCAGGCGCGCGGCCGATGCGCTTTTGGATTGGTTGAACTATGGTCCAATAGGAAAGAAGAATCGGCATCTCTCATTTACATAAAGTCTTCGTCGCCGCGGCCGCGGCTGCAGGCTGTCCAATCAGATGCTAGAGATTTGGAGCCTTCATTTGAATATAAAGATGACAAATAGCCCTGCTCTCCTTACGTTACCATCCCAGTCCGTTCTGTCGCCACCTCGTCATGCCGGAGCCTTCTCGCTCGGCTCCGGCCCCCAAGAAGGGCTCCAAGAAAGCCATTACGAAGGCACAGAAGAAGGACGGCAAGAAGCGCAAGCGCGGCCGCAAGGAGAGTTACTCCATCTACGTGTACAAAGTGCTCAAGCAGGTGCACCCTGACACGGGCATCTCGTCCAAAGCCATGGGCATCATGAACTCGTTCGTCAACGACATCTTTGAGCGCATCGCCAGCGAGGCCTCCCGCCTGGCGCACTACAACAAGCGCTCTACCATCACGTCCCGCGAGGTGCAGACGGCCGTGCGCCTGCTGCTGCCCGGGGAGCTGGCCAAGCACGCTGTGTCGGAGGGCACCAAGGCCGTCACCAAGTACACCAGCTCCAAGTGAGGCGCGTCCCTGGCGCCCTGAACCCAAAGGCTCTTTTCAGAGCCACCTCTAAGCTCAAAAAGGAGTGTGCCACCTCCTCTTGTGACCTGTGATCCAATCGGGTGCTGGGGGGAGGGTGCACTGCGCAATGGAGGACATAACTCCTAGGATTGGACCTCTTGTTCCGGACGGCACTTTTTTCTCCCCCCCCCCCCCAATCCCCTTCCTTCCTTTCTTTCTATGTCTGTTTTGCTTTAAATCAATCAAGTCAGCCTTGGCCATAGGAAGCTGGAACGGTCCAGGCGATGGCACCGGAGGAAATCAGGCTGGGTGGGGAGTGTACCGAGCTCCTCTGGCCCATCCTCTGCCACCCCACACCCCACTCCGTGTCCCCTCGTGCGTGAGGCTGGAGGATGCCTTGGGTGTTTATACCGCAGGGACAAGGCGTAGTTGAAAGAGCTCATCAAACTATTAAAACATACTTATTAAAGCAAAAAGAGGGAATTGGAAGGGGGTATATATCCCCCAAAGATAAACTTAAAATAACGCTTTTTACTCTAAACTTTTTAAATTTGGATTCATCAGGACTTAGTGCTGCGGAAAGGCATATGTATCCAAAAAATGTACATAAGCCTAAAGTACTTTGGAAAGATATTCTAACAGGACAATGGAAAGGTCCTGACCCAGTGATTGTCTGGAGTCGGGGGTCTGTTTGTGTTTTTCCACAGGGAGAACAGCAGCCCATTTGGATTCCAGAGAGATTAACTAAAACAGTTTCTACAGATCGAAAAGAAGATGATTTGACTCAAATCCATAACAGCTGATATCCAGAGCTCCAGCTTGGCCATTCTTACATCTGCGACAGTGATTAACCAGGATGCTTTTTTCAATAGCTATTTTATTATTGCATTTTTCTACATCATAAGGTTCTATTTTTATTTTTTGAGCTCATACAAACCTAGGTTAATGTTTTTCTGATCAGTTTTATTTTTTGACTGTGGAGTTTTTAAACATTGCAATGGAGATTCCACCTAGGTAAAGCTACAAGGCCTTTACTATTTTCTTATGTGTTGTACGTTTGTGTACACTCTTGTGTTTTGTGTTGTATGTCTGTATGTGCGTATGTCCATATTTCTTATATGAGGAGCGCTCATGAAAAAATGGATCCGAATTATTATTATTTTTTTTATTCACGTGATTTAAATGGTTTAATTTAAATTATGTAAACAGCTGTTAAGGATTGTTTTTAAAGGTGGTTAACAGATCTGTTTGTTTACTAATTTAAATTAGGTAAAAGGCTGTTAAGGATTGTTTTTAAAGTAGGTTAACAGATCTGTTTGTTTACTTTCACCTTTCCTTTTCATTATATTTAATAATTCTTTTCAGGATAATGTCTCTTTAGCATCATTGCCAGAATTCCTATCTCCATCCCAGTGCCGGTGAAGAACTCAACAAGTAATGCTCAAAGAGTCAACTTACTTTGGGAGGAGACAGATTTTGGGGAGGAAATGGACATATTGATAGATTCCTCTGCTTTGAACTGCTTGCAGAACTTGCCTGGACTATGTAACTATCGTTTGGTGCAGCGAATTGTGGTAATGCTGGCATATCTTTGCTGATGGTGTCACTGGTGATGCAATTTTTCCTTGCCAGCGCACCCCATGTTAATTGTGGTAGTGCTGACATATCTTTGCTGATGGTGTCACCAGTGATGCAATTTTTCCCAAGGAGCCGTCAATTGGCTCGGTGTCGTGGCATTTCTGTATCCTCCTCCCTTCTGCTAGTGATGGTCTAAAATTTGGGGGCCAATGGCTTATGCTGGACCGGTAGTCAGTGACGGGTATGATCCAATTGCAGTGGTATCAACCTAAGACAGGAGGCTGACGCCTAAAGGTCAGTTTTCTGATGACGGGTAAGAACCATATGTTGAATTGGACAACCTACCAGGCACGGTCCATAAGCCACATTAACCTCACTCCCCCACTGGCACCAAGGCCAAATTTGGGGGCCAACAGAGGTGAGGCAAAGAACCTCACCCCCCCACTGGTGCATAGACCTATCCACAAGTATGGCTGTATGCTGGACAGGTAGTCAGTGACGGGTATGATTCAATTGCAGTGGTATCAACCTAAGACAGGAGGCTGACGCCTAAAGGTCAGATTTTCCCGTGCCGGGTAAGAACCATATGTTGAATTGGACAACCTACCAGGCACGGTCCTTAAGCCACATTGCTTGTTGTTTAATTAATCAGAAGGGGGGAGATGCTGGGAGCCATTAGCCAAGTAGGTATGACAATTTCCTTGCCAGCGTACCCCATGTTGCTGACATGTTGCAGTGACATTGAATGTAAGTGACCTTGCTCAAGGACCAAGGCAGATTAGGGTGTTCCCGGTTTTAAGATAATCGTGTTTAGGGCGTTCCCGGTTTAGGTTCCAGGTTTAAGGTTTAAGATTATTCCTGCTGGGAATAGGGCGTATCCTGCTGCCTGAGTTCCCCTTGAGTTCTCACGGGATTTAGACAATATATTTTGGAGATAGAAGCCCAGTGGAAGTGGATTTGGGCAGAGAACGTGGATTTGGGAAGAGAACGTGGATTTCCCCAGAACGTGATTGTAGACGGCTGGTGTGAGTTCGGGAATAAAGAGTTGCTGTTTGAATCTACAAGCTGTGTGGTGGCTCGTGATTGTGTGCCCAGCCGACTGCGGCATTTGTGCCCAGCCAGACTGCGGCAGTCTATTACTTCAGGCTTTAGTCAGAGTAGTTAGAAAACCTGAAAAATCACTCCATGTTTTGCATTATCTACCACAAAATGTATTCTTGTAGAGTTATATTTGGAAATTACGGTGCTATGTTTTGTTCATTGACTCTCTGGACTAACAATGTTGTCTACTGCTAACACAATCACTCTGCTGGAGACAAGTTTCATTTTATTAAATCTACGCATTCAGCTCTTGAAGGTAGAGAATCACATGGAACTGTGGGCCTAGTTCTAGTGACTATAAATACTCCTTTGAAACAACTCTGGGCTAGGGATGTAGCTTAGTGAAAGAACAATTGCCCAGCACTGCAAGAAATAAATTTAATTAAAAAAAATATTTTTAAAGTCTTGACTCTCAATTTAGGTTGTTAGGAGGCTTAGGGTTTGGAGGTCTCAGTCATCTGGCATCTGTTTCATAGTGGAAAGGACTGAATTTAGTTGTTTTCCTCTATTGATCCATTAATATTAATATCTTGAGAATTAAGACTATTGACAGGTCCTGCTTACTTTCAATGATGGATCACTGTTTTAAGTTTCAGATTATTACTGAAAGTAAAGAATTGAGTAAAATATCTATGGCAGAATTTCCATTTCTACTGTGTTCATACACACACACACACACACACATATATATACATACATATATTTATTTATATATATATATATATAAACATAAAATATCTATGGCAGAATTTCCATTCCTACTGCTTATATATGTGTGTGTGTGTGTGTGTATATATATATATATATATATATATATATATATACAATTATTTTATATACATATATAAATATATAAAATGATTGAACCCAAAGGTGCTTTACCTCTGAATTATACCCCCGTCCTTTTTGAGACAGGATCTCTCTAAGTTCCCCAAGTGACCTTGAGCTTGCGCTCCCCCTGCCTCCCTCAGTCTTCCAAGTAGCTTAAGATCACAGGTGTGTACTACAAGGCCCAGCAATTTCCTTTTTTTTTTTTTTTTAGTATGGGGGATTGAACCCAGAGTCGCTGAACCACTGAGCCACATCTGGAACCCTTTTTAATATTTTGTTTAGAGACAGAGTCTTTCTGGGTTGCTTAGGGCCTTGCTGAGGCTGGTTTTGAACTTGTGATCCTCTTGCCTTGGCCTTCAGAGTTGCTCGAATTACAGGCATATGCCACTGTGTTTGGCCAATTTCCTTAAGTTTTCTTTTTTTAAGAGAGAGAGAGAGAGAGAATTTTTTAATATTTATATTTTAGTTTTCGGTGGACACAACATCTTAAATTTTTAGTGGTGCTAAGGATCATACCCGGGTCCCGCCTGTGCGAGGCGAGCGCTCTACCGCTAAGCCACAATCCCAGCCCCAATTTCCTTAAGTTTTTAAACATAGACAGAAAACAATGGAATGGAGGGGAAGCTGTACATTACTAGCACGAGACTACACAAGACCACCTATGCCGAAGGAGGCACAGGTACTTGCAGCAGAAGTCACCAAGAAAAGAACAGAGGAACTACCAGCCATCTCATTAAAGAGCCAGTTTCACTAAACTTTTATTTGCTCATGATCTATCAAAATATACTTGTCTCAACGGCAGGGTAGAGCATGCCTGTAATCCCAGCTGCTCAGGATGCTGAGGCAGGAGGATTTTTGAGTTTAAAAAAAGCATGGTGCTAAGCAACTCAGTGAGACCCTGTCTCTAAAATATATACATAAAACTGTGTACTGCCCAGATATTTTCTTTTTTTTGTCATATATATATGTGTGTGTGTGTGTGTGTACTGCCCAGGTATTTTTTTTCTTTTTCTTTTTTTTTTTTTTTGGTACTGAGGATTAAACCCAGGGGCTCTTAACAACCAAGGCACATCCCCAGCTCTTTGTTTTGTATTTTATTTAGAGACAGGGTCTCACTGAGTTACTTAGGGCCTCACTAAGTTGCTAAAGCTGGTTTTGAACTCACTATCCTCCTGCCTCAGCCTCCTGAATTGCTGGGATTATAGGTGAGAGCCACCACACCAGGCCTCTGCTCAGACCAAAGAAATCTTTGGTTATCTAATGTATTCAAATCTTTTCTTGCAAAAAAAAAACAAAAAAACCTTGACTTTTTTTTTTTATTTTTGCAAGAAAATAGATAAACCATAATACCTATAATTGCTGTAGGGTAAAATCCTGAGGTAGAAGAAAAATGGAAAAATAATGGTTCAGGCAGAAATTAAGCATCTCCTGAAATATCTGGCTGATATAGAATTTGATCATGTATTTTATGAACTGATTATGGTATCAAATTGATGTTCCAATAGGTATATTTAAAATACTGATGTGGCCATTTTGCTTTTTAAAATGTCCTATGTTGGGATGTGCATCCTTGCTACTTGAATTTTTATAAAAATACAGTAGGTGACAACTTTTAAAATGTGTGAAATTTCCAAAAATCCTTTTATGTGGACCCAAGCAGGAAAGAGGTGGGGTGGTGATACAGCCATTTTAGGGAGGACCTTGTTGTGGTGACATTTTCTCCCCTGACCCACCAGTCTCCCAGTTTGCATCAGTTCAGACACATGACAGGCTAGGGCCCTGTGGAGACACTTAAAAGAAAAAAGAAAAAAGAAAAGCGTGTGTTTTACTGAATTTTATTTAAAATTTTCCTTGCTGGAGACAATGGTACAAACTCTCAATACTTCTAATTCTCACAACAGCTCAAAGAATCATTATTAATCCTTTTTTTTCTTTTAATAAATAAGAAAAGTCAAAGCAAGAAAAAGATAAGCCGTGTCCCTTCCAGTATGAAAGCTTCATGCCAAAATGCTTTTCCTGAAGCACAATGGCACTCCTTAAATAAATGCCATGAATGTGAAGAAAAGAATTCAGTTACTAACACTTCACAGAAAATCATGCGGCCAAAAGGGGAGGCAGTTACATTTGCTCAAAACAAGGTAATTCCGTTCCTCTAACCTCCCCCCACCACTAAGGGTGAAAGCTGCTGGCAGCTGTGGTCACTTACTAACCCAGCTCGCGCACAAAGCGCTGCGGTGATCCGCCAGCCTCCACGTCCCTCTCGTCCAGCACACTGTCATTGCAGGATCTTTCCAGGCAAACATCCTACCGGGATGTACTTTGCTTGAGGATAAAGATGTCTGATGCGGGCAGGGATGGAAAGGTGGTATGGCGCCACCGCCAGGCCGCGTTACAACACCCAAGGCCTCCGCAAACTCGTGGTCTGGCGTACCCATGGTCTCGCCAAGGGAACACAGGGTAGAAGACCGACGCTAGAGCCTTCTGGGGGAAGTGACGCCCCTCATCTGCACGCCTGCTTTTTCGCAAGGGCACCATTTCCACCGTTCCTCTACAATGGGCTGTTACATTCCCACACTCCGCTCACTCACTGGCGGGACGCACTCAGTAACTGGGAATCGCTAAGGTGTATAGGTAAAACATAGGGTTAATAACCCATCACCGTGTTTGAAACCCTTTCTCGACTGTGTGGGTGGCTCTGAAAAGAGCCTTTGGGTTCAGGGCGCCAGGGACGCGCCTCACTTGGAGCTGGTGTACTTGGTGACGGCCTTGGTGCCCTCCGACACAGCGTGCTTGGCCAGCTCCCCGGGCAGCAGCAGGCGCACGGCCGTCTGCACCTCGCGGGACGTGATGGTCGAGCGCTTGTTGTAGTGCGCCAGGCGGGAGGCCTCGCTGGCGATGCGCTCAAAGATGTCGTTGACGAACGAGTTCATGATGCCCATGGCTTTGGACGAGATGCCCGTGTCGGGGTGCACCTGCTTGAGCACTTTGTACACGTAGATGGAGTAACTCTCCTTGCGGCCGCGCTTGCGCTTCTTGCCGTCCTTCTTCTGCGCTTTGGTCACGGCCTTCTTGGAGCCCTTCTTGGGGGCCGGAGCGGACTTGGAAGGGTCTGGCATGATGGCGGGTCTCCTCTGACAGACTCCAGAGACGACCACAACAACTCTATTTGTACGCCTTGAATTCAAATGAAGGATCAAGAACTACTCGCTTCTGGTTGGATAGAACGTCGCCCTACGTCATCTCTCGGAAAGACTTACGCAAATTAGGGGGGCGGGAAATGCTGGTGTCCTTTTCTGATTGGCTATTGATGCCATCCTATCAGACGGTGCTTTTTAGCCTACCTCCCGATCGTATATAAGGGCTCGCTGGGGCCTGTAGTCCTGATATCCCCTGTTGTATTTTTCGACTTCTTCTCTGCGTTAGAAATGTCTGGCCGCGGCAAGCAGGGTGGCAAGGCGCGCGCCAAGGCCAAGTCCCGCTCCTCGCGCGCGGGCCTACAGTTCCCTGTGGGCCGCGTGCACCGGCTGCTGCGCAAGGGCAACTACTCAGAGCGCGTGGGAGCCGGCGCACCGGTGTACCTGGCTGCCGTACTCGAGTACCTGACGGCCGAGATCCTGGAGCTGGCGGGCAACGCGGCCCGTGACAACAAGAAGACGCGAATCATCCCCCGCCACCTGCAGTTGGCCATCCGCAACGACGAGGAGCTCAACAAGCTGCTGGGCCGCGTGACCATTGCGCAGGGTGGCGTCCTGCCCAACATCCAGGCGGTGCTTCTGCCCAAGAAGACAGAGAGTCACCACAAAGCCAAGGGCAAGTGAGGCCCTGCCGCCTGTGCGCCCCCCGTGGACACCAAAGGCTCTTTTCAGAGCCACCACTGATTCTAGAAAAGAGCCGCTTTGAGCTCGCAGCCTTTTGGCCTGGGGCGGGGTCCCCTTGGATTCCTTTAAGAGCATTAGTGCGCTTTAGTCAAAGCAAAGGGCTCAAACTGGGACCATGGCCCAAGGGAGGGACACGCACGTGCGCGAGGTGGGCGATGGGCTTCTGCTAGAGGCCGGGAAAACCGCCGGACCTGTCCATTTGCTTGCGAATACAATCTCAAACTCGTGGGGCTTTCTCCTCTCCTTAAGTGTCCCCAGAATTACCAATGACAGGTACTTGGGATTCCAAAAAAGTCAAGATTGCGTTTTTTTCTCCTAGGGACAATTGGGTCAGTTCATCTGATATTAAGTGTATTACACTTTAATAAAATTTGCCATTTGGAATTCTGATAGGTGAATCTTGGGGTTTCCACTTGGAACGAGAGTGAACCAGTTAAAATAGATAAATTTTAACAAAACAAAGTCCACCAAAATCAGGATCTAATTGAACTGGGATTTCAAAAGGTTTTGGTAAAGGGTTTGTTTGCTAGACCTGTTCTCAATACTTGAAAAGAACCAAGTTGTTGGTCTTAAAGGATGTGTAAACATTTTTAAGGTTTATTCATGAATGGGTAAAAGGAATTAAGTTTTATTTTAAATCTGAGTTGGTCAAACGTTGAAGATTCACTTTTGCTTAAGTCAGAACAAAATTTGTACACTGAATTAGGTTTCTGAGTTTAGCATATTTAAATTTACATTTTAATAAACAGCAAATTAAAACTGCTAGTGACAGATAAAGTAGCACTTGTGTGGACTTTTTGGAAGATTACTTCATTATCTCCACTTTTTATTAAAAAGGAGGACTGGAAAGCTCCAAGCAAATTGGACAGAAATGGCCATTCTAATAGCACCTACCTAATAGAGGGGACTAGGTGAGCTCTGTCATGATCTATCAGGATCCCTTGAATGATGCGTGCCACAAAAATCAAAGCTCAATAAATGGTACCTTTTTTTCCTTGTTATTACCTGTACTGTTTCTGTTAATTTTATTATAACAATAAATACAAGCCAGCAATGCAATTCAGGAATATTATGTATTATACATTATATAATTTTGCACACAATATGTATTTATCCTACTAAAACTGGATCTGCTCAAACCAGGGCTCTCTAGATACCATCTGTGGAGCTACTCACAAATCTGCTTACCTTTACAAAATATCCCAGTGTGGGAAACTAGTGCATAAAAATTGATAAGGAGCTGCTCTAATAGTATGGTTTTCAGCAATAAAATATTCACAGAAAGTATGTAGTTCATGCAACATGTGTATACGCCCTACTTCAGTAAAACGGGCTGCAAAGACTGATCTTCCAGAGATTCCTCACATGTTTCTAGTGATAGCCTGCAATTCTAACTGTATGTATTCATGACTCTGTGGGTCTCAGTGGCATTTAAGTGGCATTTTTTAATGATTTTGTTTAAATGAATGACAGCGGAATGCATTACAATTCTTATTACATAGATACAGCACAATTTTTCATATCTCTGGTTAAATATAAAGTATGTTGACACCAATTCGTGTCTTCATACATGTACTTTGGATGATGATATCTATCACATTCTACCTTAAGTGGCATTTAACAAGAAACTTTCAGGGACTGGGATGTAGATATTTCAAGTATCACCATGGATTTTCACATCTACATAAAATTACTCAAATGAGTTATTAAGAGGGCAGCAATGGCAGTGGTCTACTCAGGGTAGCTTTTCATCTTTTGCCACTAAAACTGAACCATCCAGTACACAGCAACAAGCCACAGGGCTGTTTATTTTCAATTGATTAAGATTTAATGTAAATGAGTAATTTCATTTGAGCTCTAGCTTTGCATGGCCAGTGGGTACCATGTTAGAAAGCAGAGATAGAAGATGTTTCCATCATCACAAAAAGCTCTGATTGGTCAGCTCCTAAGATCTGGGGATCTATCAGATTATCAGTTTCAGAAATGTAAAGAACTACCTGTCTCTCTAAGAGAACACTTATTAGATTCTTGTAAAAGGAAGAAAGTACCACATGACCAGCAAATCATTTCTAGGAATATGCCCAAGAGAAATGAAAATATGCACCCAACAAACACTTGTACTTAAATGTTCACAGCAGCATTGTTCACACTGTCTGGAAGGCAGAAATAACTGATGAATGGGTCAACAATAGTGACCTTATCCTCACTGTAGAAAATTACTTGTCATTAAAAAGGAATGAAGCACTGATTCATGCTACAACATAGATGAACCTCATACATTGCGCCAATTAAGTCAGACACAAATACACACATATTGTATAATTCCATTTACATGAAGTGTCCAGAACAGGCAAATTCAGAGAGGCAGCAAGCAGATTAGTTGCTTGGAGCTGGAGGAAGGGGAAGAGTAACAGGGACTGCCTAATGGGTACAGGATCCTTGGTGGTGATGAGAATGTTTGGGAACCAGGATGAGATGACAGTTGCACAACACTGTGAATTTCCTGGAACTGTTCAGTTAAAAATGGTTCACCATGCGTCACATGAATTTCACCTCAATTTTAAAAAATCTGATCCTGATAACTGAATGTGTATGAAATAATAAAAAGAACAAGGAGGACCAAAGAAGAGAAAAACAGATAGAGGAGCCCTGGAAGGGCCAGGTACAAGTAGACCAGATGTCTAAAAGGAAGAGGGGTGGGAGGAATGCTTTTTAGGTAGAATGCTTTCTAGGTGGAATGAAGTAGCGCCGGTGCTGCTCCTGCCATCACCTGGAGACCACTTATAAGGCGGGACATTGAATCATTCTGGGTGGTCACAGCAGATACCTCTGGACGTGCCCATGTGCAGCTCACTTCTGCTGGGCCAGCCCACTTCTGTGTCTGTAGGAGCAAGGAGGCCTCTCCAGGCCCACTGTCCCTGCATACACGTCTTGGTCAGGATTAGCTCAGTCCCTCCACACACCTCCCTAGGGCAGGCATTTTATTAAGGAAGTTAAGAAAAAGAAGTATGAGGTTCCAGAAGAAGAATGCAGCCTGGGGCAGACTCAGAGACACCCCTAGAGACAGTTTGTGTCATGTGGGGCTCCAGCCTGGCTTTGCTGTGTCTGTACCCTCTCCAGGTGTGGGTCTGTCCCCCTCCAGCCCTAATGTTAGACTGTTCTGCTGGGTCTGTCCTTGCAGCCTCATCCACATAACCAATAATCTCCTATCTCAAAAATGAAAAGTAAAGCCCACCATAGGAAGCAATTGCACTTCTGGGCACATATCCAATGGAGATGAAGTGTGTGTGTGTGTGTGTGTGTGTGTGTGTGTGTTCAAGAGACACCTGCACTCCTGTATTTACAGCAGCACTGTTCACAACAGCCAAGATACACAATCCTCTGTGTGCCCACCAAGGAATGAATAACACTGAAAATGTGATGTCCAGACAGTGGAAGGAACACCATGCAGCCTTTAAAAAGGATGGAACCCTGACATCTTTGACCACATGGATGAACCTAGAGGACATTACAGTTGTCCTCAGTACTCACAGGGGACTGACTTCAGGATCCTGTAGATTCCAAACCTTAAGTATGGTCACAACCCTTATATATGATAGCATGCCATTTGTGTCTAACCTAAAATCTTTAAGTTATCTAGGATGACTTCTAGTACATAATAGAATGTAAATGCTATGTAAGTATTTGTTCTGCTGTATGGTTTAAGAAACCGTGACCAGGGCTGGGGTTGTAGCCCAGTAGTAGAACACCTGCCTAGCATGCGTGAGGCACTGGGTTTGACTCTCAGCACTGCATATAAATAACTAAAATAAAGATCCATTGACAACTAAAAAATATTAAAAAGAAATCATGACCTCCCCCCAAAAAAAGACTGTACCCCCCCAGCTCCTGCGCACCAAAAAAAGACCACACATTTTTAGGGCAGACACAATTTTTAAAAAATGGTTTTTGATCTTAGATTGGTTGAACCTGCAGATGTGAAGGGCCAGCTGTACACAAGTGGAATACTACTCAGTCGTAGAAAAGAAGGGAATCCTCTTTTCCTGACATGGATGAACCTGGAGGACCTTATGCCAAATGAAAGAAGCCAGGCACAGAAGGACGGCTACCACATGGTCTCTCTTTTGGACTCTGCAGCTAAGCCATCCCTGATCCTCCAGCTGTGGAATGTAGAAGCCAAACTCCCAGAAGCTGAGCAGAATTGTGGCTATGGGGCTGGAGGGGATGGTGCCAGGGAGATGTTAAAATCCCCCTATGAAGAAAACACTGACCACTCACCTCCTCCCAACTTCTGGGTCCCCATGGGCTCTGACTTATAGTGTCATTTAGCTGACACCAATTCTCCAGAAAGACATCCGGCTGTGTTGAGCTTAGCATCTCCCCTTGGTGCCTCATCTGTCCTGTAGCAGTGATCCTGAGTTGCCTTGGTCCCCAGAAGCCTCTGTGTCCTGGGTATAACTCAGCAAGCCCTGGGCCACACAGCAAGGAGGCTCTCCCTGGCCCAGGAAGAGGTCCACAGCCACACTGATCATGCCTCTAGCCATGCCCCCTTCCCTACAGGTGCCTGCCATCTCACTGCCTGGCTGCAGCTACCCCTGCTCAGGTGGCTGGGATGCCAGGTCCCCCTGCTGCTCAGTCAGGCTCTGGAGGTTGGAGGTGGGAGCTGCTTCTCCTGGAGGGCTGCCCTTGGGCCCCAGGCCACCTCCCTGGGGCCTGGGCTCTGGCCTCACTCTCAGCCCAGGGCAGAACTCTTCCAGTTGGTGGACAGACTAATGCTGGTTTATGGGCATTTGCTGCCCACTGGAGGAAGACAGTCAGTGATGGTCAAGTGTGGGTCAGCTGGGGGATGAGGGATGGGTCAGCTGGAAGGTCAAGGATAGGTGAAATGGGGGGTCAGGATGAATCAGTTGGGTGTTCAAGGATGTCAGCTGGCAGGTCAGGATTGGTCGGGAGGACTGGTCATGTGGAAGGTCAGGTAGAAGGTTAGGATGGGTCAACTAGGAGATCAGGGATGGGTCAGCTGAGGGATCAGGTATTGGTCAACTGGAAGATGAGGGATGAGTCAGTGGTTAGTTAGTAGTTTGGGCTCAAGGAACCCCAAGGCCCCATCTGGACTCTACACTATCCTTCACGGAACACTGGGGATCGTAATAAGTCATAGGCCAGCTGGGCTGATGTTGAGAGCCATAGGCCTGAGGTAGGACTGGCCAGCATTACTGCCACTCACCTCAGGCTCTGGTTGATCCTCCCTGATCCTCCACTTTTCTTGTGGTCTTATCTAGACCATGGCCTCTCCCCAGAGCCAGGCTTCACCTGTGCCACTCACTTCTCCCAGCACCAGAATCACTGAGTCACATCCCATCCCTGCCTTCCCCAGCCCTTAAACAGCTTCACCACCTTCCTGCTCCTCAATTAAGTAAAATAGGCCAGTAAAATATGCCTGTTTTAATCTTCTTGGGTTTCTAAAACAAAATACTATAGGCTGGGTGATTTATAGACAACAGAATTTATTCTCAAGGTTCTGGAGGGCTGAAAGTCCAAGATCAAGTTGTTGACAGACATGGTGTCTGGTGTGACTCTCCTTCAGGGATGGCGCCACCTGCTGTGCCTTCCTGATGCAGGAAGTCCACTCAAGTCTCTTTTGAAGCACTTAGTCCAATTTCTGTTGCTATAACAAAATGGCACAGAGTAACTTATAAAGAATAATTTATGTAGCTCACAATTCTGGGCCATCCATACCATGGTACTGGCATCTACTTGGCATCTGGTGAGGACTTCCTGCTGCACCTTGACCTGGGGAGGGCCTCAGGTGGTCCCCCACAGGTGTGCCAGAGATAGCACACTTTGCAAACAAAGCCACACCCACCTCGACCCACTAGTGCCCTGGTGACAGCAGGGCCTTCCTGACTCTGTCCCTCCACAGACCACCAACACATGACCTTGGGGATTGAGTTTGCAATGCAGGAGACTTGAGGGCCACCTTCAAACCAGAACCAGCCCTGATGCCATCCCGAGGCTCCATCTCCAAGGCCCTGCCTCCTAACACCATATCTGTGGGGTTAGGCTTCAACACACAAATTTGGAGGGGACACAAACTTTCAAACCACAGCAGGGTCCTTGGCTCATTTTTGCCTTACTAGCTATTGCAGAAACCACCAGAATATCCTACTGGAGTCAACTCTGGACAGTCCAGATGCATGCATGCATTCCTCTCTACTTCAGCTGCTGCTGCCCTGTCTTGAATATTAACTGCACCGGCTGAAGGACAGCCTTCCACATCCCAGTCTCCTCCCTATGGCCATATCCTTTGGAAAAAGGGTCTTTGCAAGTGTAATAAAGTTAAAGAGTTTTAAACGAGGAGATCATCCTGGATCGTGAAGCCAACCATAAGTGTCTTTATAACAATGCCCAGAACAAGAGACATAGAAGAGGAAAAGCCCCATACATGGGTTTCTTGCCATTCCCACCACAGTCCCAGCAAGGATTTTTGCAGGCATAAACAAGCTTGTTGTAAAACTTCCTTCAGAGCTAAAACAACCTTGAAGAGGACAACAGAAGAGAGAAGACTCCCTCTGTGGATGTTATGGCTACAGAAGGTGCCATGTGTTTTATCTGTGGAGGACTCAGAGATCAGTGCAAAGGACACAACACCCAGAGGAGCTACAGTTCAGTACACACAGTGTGCACTGTGCTTGTAAAAGCAGGCAGACAGTCAGCAGGCGAAAGGCAGCCTTGTCAGCAAAAGGGACCAGAGCACTGGACATCACAAAGGGGAGAGATGAACTTATACAAATATCAACTCAAAGTGGACTGTGGACTTCAATGAAAAATGAAACTGCCAAAATTGTAGATAAAGAATACAGAAGAAAACTCTCAGAAGGCAGGGCTGGACAACATACTCCTAAATGTGACACGTAGCACATGATCCATAAGAGGAAGCACTGATCATTTGGATGTAATCAAAAGGAAAAAAAATGCTCTGCAAAAAAGGCCAGGTGAAGAAAAGAGCAGGCTTCCTGTAGACCAGATGAAGACACTTGCAAGTTGGACAGCTGGAAGCTTGGGCTCCAGGACATGTGAGGAACCTCCCCAGTTAAAAGAGTTAAAAAAACATACTTGGTTTTTGAACAGGCCAAGCCCTTTCATTTCCTCTTGCCTGACCACTCTGTTGACATGAAGATGGAAGAATTCCCTAGGGTGTGCTACACAGAGATAGGTAGAAGGGAGAGTGTGAGGGTCTCAGAGCAGAAATGGGTGAGGAGACCTAGGCACTGCATGCCCAGGAGGCAGGGAGCAGACAGGAAGCACTAAACGTGGATAAGTCAAGCATGTAGGAGGCACTTAGGCCCTGGGCATCCAGGTACACTCAAGGGAATAGCACACCTGGGGCATGCAGAGCTGCCATACAACCAGGGCAGACCGCCCCCCCCCCCCATGCAAGCCATTTTCCCTTTGGCATGGCCAGGGGAGCCTGCCCCCGAGTCACATCTGTGTGCCACGGGTGCAGTACCCTCCTGATCCTCATAACACACTGCCCACAGCAAAGGCTGACAGCAGACAGCAACAGCACCCAGGGACCCCTATGCTCAGTATCAGCGGCAGCACCTCCCCGGACACTTAAGTCCCTTTCCGCTTGCTTCTCATTTTGTGCTTTAAATCTGTTTAGTGACTTGTGCTATTTGGTCTTTTAAGGGGCCTGTGAGCCCTTTTGTGGCATGACCTGTGGCCTTGATGGGACTTCTACAGGTCTCTGGTACTGTGGAGTTTGGGGGCCACTCTAAGACCAGTGAGCCAGGGCACATCCCTTCCACTGATTCCGTTTCCCCCCATCAAGGCACTGTGTGTTGGCCTGACTCCCAGTTCTCCCCACTGCAAAGCTGAGCTCTCAGCAGGCCAAAGAAACACACCTGATGGAGCACTCTGGACAGTGTAGCCCACCAGAGCATCCCTTCAGGTGTGAAGGGTGCAGGGCTCCTCACGCCCACGCAGATGGCACATCACAGGGCTTGTGCTTGTGCACAACACACTCAACATACTCACATGCTCAAACTCTTGTTTCTGGCCTGAGGAACTTTATTACCTTGGGTGGCCTTGAGGACACCCTACTGGGCTGTGCAGCCTCTGAGAAAATGTTCCAGGCTTCTCCAGCTGCCATCATAATAAAGTGTTAAGGTGACCATGGGGTCTTAGACAGCTGCTCTGAGACCTAAACCAGAGAACAGGTGTGAAGGTGAAGAAGTCACCCCGGTGCTCACAGGAGGCAAGAAACCAGCCAGGGACCTTGCTCAGTGCACCCCACAGCAGAGCAGGGAATTGATTCTAGGCCAGCGTCAGGGCAGGGGCAGTTCCCAAGTGGGCCATGTGCTATCAGGGAAAAGAGCTGAGCTGAAGCCCACAGGGTTGTGGGGAGATGGAGGCTTTTTGGTTGTGGCAGTCTGTTGTCAGGCATAGGGTGAAGCTCAGGACTGGGAAGCAAGGTTCAGGGCTCGGGCAGTTAAAAGAAGATGCAAGGCAGTTGGGATATTGGTCATCTTTATTCAGAGGTGGCAATGGCCCCTAGTCAGGCCAGGGCCCCTAGTCAGGCCAGGGCCCCTGGAGGTCAGGCAATGGAACAGCTGAATGTTACAGAACATACCACATGTCAGTCATACACCCAGGCAGCATTAGTGGGCTTGGGTAAGCTATTTGCTAGCAATCTGGGGAGCCCCTGGAAGCAGGGCTTTGCAACTGTGGAACCTAGGGATGGATGCATTGTTTGGTCTCCTCTGGAGACCAAACATCCATTACCACCCACTTCTCCCTGAGACAGCAACTGCAATCATCGCAAGAGTCGAGACCATCATCGCTGCCTGATAGTTTGCTTTATGCAGCTGCATGAACTGTGTGGACTGACCTGGAGAACTGCCAGAAACTGTGGGTAAATGGCAATCCTGTGCGGATTTGGAGCAGATTCAACAGGAGCTTGGTATGTGTCAGGCAATGTTTAATCTGAATTACCGGGGCCAGGTGATGGAAGATTTACCAGTGGCATGAGAGACTTGGTTCTGCAGCCTGCTCCACCTGCAACATTGGGTCCTCGATGGCTATTTTAGACCCATATGTTGGTTGCCCCATTTAATGAGGTTACTACCATGATGGCTAGCCTGGGAGAAGCTGAGAGCAGACAGCAGTCCAAAAATGTGCACAGGAGAGGGCCTGTATGCAAGACAAAGGAAGGAAGAAAGGGCCATCAGAGTGTCTTGCATGAGATGAGGGCTGACCTGGCAGCAGGGGTAGATGGCCAGAAGAGACAACCAGCCTAATGTGGTCCTTCTGGAGCTGTGGAAGCAGCTATGCCAAGAGCAGCAACTCATGAGAGTGGGCACAGGTGAGAAGCACCCTCTACTGACATCTATCCACCTAGAGACGCCTGGAACTGACAGCCTGACAGACAGGTGGACACACACTCCTGCAACTTCTCCTCAGATGGCTTGTAGGTGAGGGGGTTCCATCTGGTGTGACTGATGAACAAGTTTCCATGAGGTTTGATAGACCCATGAGTCTGTGGGCTTGATTCAATGCAACACCTTCATAGGTGAGGAGCACCACCAACAGATTTAGGGGTCTGTGCCTTACTTACTTAGGGTGGTACTGTGCAGGTGCTGGCTGTAGACTGGTACAAACAAGGTGCAGAGCCCTTCTCCTCCGGGTAAACCACTGCTTTGAAGAGTGGAGTGGAAACTCAGAGCTAGGCACGGCCTCAATGGTGCCATTCTGGGTCTTCCAGAGTTCCTGGGAGGGGGGCACAGCCTGCTCTCCACACCCACCTCACTACCCAGGGATGAGTACAATTTCATCACTCCTAGGTTTGAATCCCAAATGAATGGGTGCTGGGAGCACATCTGAGCAGAGCTGAGCCAACCAGGCCCTGCAGCCACCAGCATGCCCCTGGCAGACAGGAAGGGCATGTGAAGCTATGGAAGTCTGCTTTGCAGCAGCACAGCACCCAAAGCTGACTGATTTAGCCCTGTAGTCCCTGATTTGGTTGACTAGAGATATTTAGAAGTCTACAACAAAACTGGCATTACTTTAAAATCCCAGCAGTTCTAGAAAGTGCTTCCCTCTAATCACTCGGCATACAGTTGCTGGAAGGGCTGGGTTTTCATTGTTCAATCACTTTATTTGTGGGCAAAGCTAGGTCTGAATTACCAACATGACAGCAGTAGCCGGTGATTGAGTCGGGGGCAGAGGCCTTGTAGGTGGAATGAGGTCCTCGTGAAGGGGCTTGTAGGCATGGTTCTCTCTTCCCCTCCTTCATCAATAAGGATGCTAGCAGGCATCATCTATGGCCATCTATGGCCAGACACCAAGCCTGTCTGTGCTTCACCTTGGACTTCTTACCCCCAGAACCTCGAAAATGAATTCATGTTTTGTGTAAATTATTTACTCTGTGGCATTTTGATGTTATTTTGTACACATGCCTACACATCTACGAATATGGTGGTGGTTACTGGCTTTGGTCTGGTTTTGCCCCTGGCCCTGACTTATCATTACCATAGCCCTAACATCTAGAACAATGGGAACATCTTCCATCAAATCACCTGACCTTTCTGTTCTTGGTTCCTGGTATAGCTTTAGAGCAATAAATGTGAAACGTGGCCTTTTGTTAGAATCTTGGGTTACCTGAGGCTCAGAAAGCAAATTCCCATTCATTCTCATATTCTTTCTCTCTCTCCCACCCCCCCCCCTCTCTCTCCCCTCTTCTACCTTCTTTTTACCTGTTCTTTCTCTCCTGAAGGCAATCTTTCTTCCCCAACCTTGGGTCATAAGAACTAAAAGTCACTCTAATCTTTCCCTGACTTTCTGTCTTGAAGCTGCCTTCAAGATCTACCCCATCTGGCAGTGGATCATTCGACCCCCATTGTAGAGGGGTCCTGCACAATACCCAGGAGGAAGGAATGCTGCAGAGAAGGGCTGTGAGCAATCTGAAAGGACAGGCCTCACTGGGTTTCCCACCCAGTCTCCTTGCCTTAATTCACAACCTTTGTGTTCAGTTACATTTATACATGGTCGTCCCTGCTTCAATCATGTCTGTGCAATGAAGTCTCCATAAAAAAAAAAAAAACAAAGTATAGGGTTCAGAGAGCCTCTGAACACTTGGAAGCTCATAGGAAGGTAAGCATCCACATGTCAGGAGGGTGGAACACCCCAACCCCACAGGACAGAAGCTCCTGCACTGGGGACCTTCTAGAACTCACCCTGTGTATCTCCTCTCATTGATATGGTATCCTTTAAAATACCCTTTATGGTAAACTGGTAAATGTGAGCATTTCCTTAAATTCTGTGAGGACTCAAGGGAAGAATTCCTAGTGATGAACTTGACTATGCTGTAAAATGCCACTGGAACTCAACTTTCTCTATCAAACGCCATGGGGTCAAGCCGACTCTCTCATAAGCTCTGGGTTGGTGCTCAGCCAGTCAGTTTTACATGAGATATAAGCAGCCCCCTTAGAGTTGGACATGAGTTGTCTCAGAGTCTGTGGCCCAGCCCTACTCCAACTTTCTAACATGAGCCACACCTAAATGTGAACCTGTTCTGAATGCAGAAACAGACTTCCAGTGGACACAAGGCAAGAGCCTTGAAAAGGTCATTAGCACAAGTTGCCCAATTTATATGACTTATGTCTAAATAATGGCTCAGGGAAATGTAACATCTGATTGGATTAATGTGCACAGTTGAACCAGGCGCTGTCAGTCTAGCTGTCTAATTGGATAAAACAGCGACAGCATGTCAGCCAGTCAGAACCTCCCAATGGACCTCCTGTGCCAGAAAAAAAGCAGGTTATGTGCAGGAATGCCAGTACTTTTAAACATAAGATGACCAATAAATAAGAACCAAGGTGTTCGATAAATTGAAAAGGATTCCCTATCATTACTGAAAACATTTTGCTGATATTGAACAGTTATCTTTTTAAGCAAGCAGTAAACTTTGAATAAAGTAATAACTGAAGCCAGGCATGATGGTGCCTACCTAATTTAATCCCAGAGGTTTGAGAGGCTGAGGCACAAGGACCAGAAGTTTGGGGCCAGCCTCAGCAACTTAGCAAGGCCCTAAGCAACTTAGGGAGACCCTTTCTCAAAATAAAAAATATAAAGGACTGGAGATGTGGTTCAGTGATTAATTGCCCTGGGTTCAATCCCCCAGTGCCAAAATAATAACAACAACAACAACAAAAAAAAAAAAACCCACACCTGACTGATCATGTCTCATCCTGATAAAACAAGACCTCTCCAACAAAAACCCCTGCACCATTGTTGATGACAAAATACATCATTGCCCAAGTGATAAGAAAGTCCAGTTTTAGGGGCTGGGGTTGTGGCTCAGTGGTAGAGTGCTCACCTAACATGTGGAGGCCCTGGATTTGATCCTCAACACCCCATACAAATAAACAAATAAAATAAAGGTAGCGTGTCCATTTACATTTTTTAAAAATTAAATAAATAAATAAAAAGGAAGAAAGTCCAGTATGACCTGGAGCAGAAGCCCCTGGAGGGATAATCTAGTGGTCATGCTGAGGAATACTGGAGATGGAATGTGGACCAGATGGACTCTAAGAAGTTCCAGGGGCCTCAGAAGTTTCAACTTTCAATTTTTTCAATGTCTGGGAAATTGAACTGGAAGCATGGGGTGAGTGACTCATGAGGAAATAGGATGAAGAGTGGCTGAGGGACAGGTCTGAGAATGCTTCACCCTGAGACCCTGGAGGGAGGACTGAGGCGGATCCAAAGCTGGGCAAAAGGGTGACTTGCTTCTCTTGTTTGGATTGATGAGTGAAAACAAGCAGTACAGTTAATCATGTACTGCAAAGCGGGCTTGGGTCAGGGTAGTTAACTGGGTGAAGAAGTGAGTAGGTTTAATTGCTTACACACTAGGTTGAACAGAGTAGCAACTGTGGAGGAAAAGAACTAGAAAGATAAGTATTGGTTTAACACGATTTGTTTACACACGTTGGTGTGTAGAGCTGAGGTGGGTGACCCACCTCAGCCTCTCAGCCCTGACAAAATGTTACTTTCTTTTTTTTCCTTCAAAACATTACTTTCTAATATAGTTTTTAATTTGTTTTAAGTGCTGTTAGTTCATATTTTTAACCCCACAGCATCCCTCTCCTCTAGGCCATATGGGGAAAGGAGTTATCTGACCATCATAAGGGATGGGAGATTCCTTTAAACTATGGCTATTTTCCAGATTCCCAGAACTCCCAGAAAAATTCAACATTATCACCATGTAAAAACGCAAAGCACATTGCTGGCTTCTAGAAGGTTCTTCCCACCTTGGTAAGCGAGGAGAGGGTAAGAACATGGCTGAAAGGAAGTGAAGGAATCCTGGAAAGGAAAGAGACTCAGGGCCACGCACAACCTGATTGGCCCTGACATGCTGCTGCTGTTGCTGGGAGCTTGGAGATCAAACGTGAATATAAGAGGCAGGCAGCCGACCGACGTAGCCCACGGACCAATCAGAATGTAGTCTGTCATCAGGCCACCCGGTGGCCAGCCAATGGGAACACAGCAGGTTCTATAAAGGTGGCCTGGCTCCATAGTTCCAGTAGTCAGAGAAAGACAGAAGAAGTACCAGAGCTATGGCTCGAACCCAGCAGACGGCTCGCAAGTCTACCGGTGGCAAGGCACCACGAAAGCAGCTGGCCACCAAGGTGGCTCGCAAGAGTGCACCTGCAACCGGAGTTGTGAAGAAGCCACACCGCTACCGACCAGGCACTGTGGCCTTGCGTGAGATCCGCCGATACCAGAAGTCTACTGAGCTGCTGATTCGCAAGCTGCCGTTCCAGCGCCTGGTGCGCGAGGTTGCGCAGGATTTCAAGACCGACCTGCGCTTCCAGAGCTCCGCTGTGATGGCTCTGCAGGAGGCTTGCGAGTCCTACCTGGTGGGGCTCTTCGAGGACACCAACCTGTGCGCCATCCACGCCAAGCGCGTCACCATCATGCCCAGAGACATCCTGCTGGCCCGCCGCATCCGCGGGGAACGGGCTTAGGCCCCTAGGGTCACCCACTTCGTGCTCTGTCACCCCAAAGGCTCTTTTCAGAGCCACTCAATAAGTCGGAGAAAGTGGCTGTACCACTCTGGGGTTTCTGGATCACAGGGTTTCCTCTCCTTTTGCTCCCTTCTGTCTCCCCTGTGTAATATTTAGTTAGGCTGGTTATGTGCATGGGGTAATTCAAACTTACGCAGCCTGCTCCCAGTTGAGTGCCGAGTTTATGAGCTTTGTTTCCAACAAGTTGTCCTGAATCCGGCCTTGACGCTGTTCCAGATGGTAGAGCCAGGAACTAGTCTGGGTCAGTGTTACAGGAAGCCCCCCAGGAAGCTCACTGGGATCAGAACACACCACTCTGCAGCACAGCAGGCTCAGGGAAAGCCACTGTCTACACCTGCAGCCCTCTAAATCCAGAGCCAGCGATGCTCACCCAGAACAGGCCATCTACACCCAGAGTCAGACTCTACACAGCCCTGGAGATGCCTAGCCTCACAGGGCTCTGTGGCCCTACTGGTCCCTACTTTCTCTGTGCAGCCCCAGCCTCCACTTCCTCACCTGACCCCTCTACCTCCAGGCACGGGCTTGGTGAGTTTGGGTGGGGAGTGGCTTTGGGGGTCAAATCCATCAGCGGGTACTGAAAAGAACCTCTTCCCACCCCAGGCCCAGGGGACCCGATCCTCTGCACCTAAGCCAGGACCCCAACTCCTGCTCCCACTCTCCACCCCTCAGTAATGACAAGGGAGAGCACCCCCTTCGTCTCCCCACACGTCGCCAGCTCCCTTTTGCTTTGCCACCCTGACCCCGCGCTACACACTCCTCCAAGCGACCTCCAACCCCACTAGGTACTGCTCCCTGCCTCTGCTGCCTGTCCTATTAACCCCTCCCCCTTTCCCCAACGGAGAAGCTTGTGCAGCCTGGGGTCCTCACCTTTTGCATCTTCTCCTAGTAGGGCGCCACCTCCTTGCCCTCCAGGCAGATTTCCTCACCGCACAGCAATCTCTCTATCCTCCCTTGCCCCACCCCCTCCCAGGCTTACCTCCGCTCTCACCCCAACTCGGGCTAGCCAAGCCCTTGCTTTATTCCCTCCCCTTCGAACCCTACCTCGGGCTGGCGAGGCCCAGCCTCTATCTCCTCCCGCTGCCAGCAAGCCCCACCCCATGGCAGAGAGGCCCCGCCTCCATCTCGCTCTCCCTGCAAATCCCGCCCCGCGGCCCCTGCCCCTTGCTGACCCGCTCGCTCTGCTGACGCCACAAAGCCCCTATGCCGCACTACCCCGGCGCCCCCAGGCCCGGAGGTCACCCCATGGACTCCGCCGCGAAACCCAGCCTTTCCCAGCCGCGTGTGTGTGTGCTGGGCCTGGGCGCCGGGCGCAGTGTACTTTTGTGAGTACTAGCTCCTCAGAGACTACCTCCCGCCGTGTCTGGTCAAGCCTCTGACTCACCGCCCCGCCGCCCCCCAATGCCATCCTTCCCGCTTCTGCTGGGCTTTTCTGTCCCTGGGGAGGGTCACACTTGGGACCATGGACCAGTCTGTATTCTCAGTTCCTTAGATGAAGCCCAGATGGACAATGGGACATTAATGGGACATTAGGAGTGTCCAGAACCCTGAGGGCCACCAGAGCTTCAGCCTAAGCCAGACACCCATGTCCACCTTTCCCCTGCCCAGCGGTGTCCCCCTTCGGGCTCCTGAGGACTGGGGGCTGGGAGCTAATGTCACCTGCTCTGCTTACAGAGGGCTCTCTTAAAATTAACGTGGACCCACTTCAGAACATCTGTGGACTCCAGAGACGCCACGGCTTTAGGGATTGCAGAAGAGGGGTAGGAGTGAGCGCTGGGAGCTTAGACAGGTTCAAATCCGTTCTCTCTACTGGCCCCAACAAGGACCCTGTGAGGTAGGGAGGGGAAGGGTCTCCCCATGCATGAGTCCTGCCTCTTCAAATTTGGAAAGGTGCCTGTGTGTTGCATGTGCCCTGTGCATCTGCATGTCTCTGTATGCAAGCATATGTGCACATGTATGTATACCTGTGGGCATGCACGTTTACATATACCTGCGTGTGGTATGTTTTAGTGTATGCATTTGTACACATATACCGTGTAGTGCACACGTTTACATGCCTGTGCCTATGTGGTGTGTTTGTGCATTTGTATGTTTTCTATGTGTACGTGTGTTTGTAAATGTGCACATTTGGGGGTATTAGTGTGAGCCCATGTTTGCATACACCTGTGTATGTTTTGTATTCATGTGTGCATGTAAGCACCTGTATTTGTGTGTGTGTGTGTGCGCGCACGCGTGCACGTGCACGTGCATAGTCATGCACATGCTTGTCTTTTCCACACTACACTTTGCTCCCTAATGGAAAAGCTGTCATCTCCCTGAAGTTCTCCTTCTTTTGTTGTACTGGGGTTTTGTTAAAGAAAAAAAAATTATTCTGACAATGTTTAAAAGGCTCTTTATTGGAACATGTTGCAATAGAAGTGTTTCCTTAGTGCAGAAATGGGGCTCCCTCAAAACGCAGCAGAAGCAGGCAGGGACACACTGTGGCTGAGAGGATGGAAGCCATGTAAGGGGAAACTTGAAGGGAGGGGGGCTTCTAGCTAAACTGGCCCAGCAGGGTACCCCTACCCAAAAGGCAGATCAGGATTAGACACCAAAGGAGGGAAGGAGGGCTTGACCAAGTACCCAAGTGGGGCTACTCAGCAGGATTCTCTTTGAAGACTGGGTGGGTAGGCTGAAGATAACCCAGGGCTAGGGTCAGGCTGGAGGATGGGTTGGAGGGGCCCTGTGGCATTTAGCTAAAAAGGGTCCTTGTAGTTTCCAGGAGGCATTTCTACCTGTTATTAAGGAATCTAAAAATAACAGCTGCCGTGTGTGGTGGAACCTATCATCCTAACAACTGAGGAGGCTGAGGCAGGAGAATCGCTAGTTTGAGACCAATCTTAGCATCTTTGTTGAATCCCTCAGCAGCTTAGTGAGACCTTGTTTCAAAGAATAAAAAGGACTGGGGATGTAGCTCAGTGGTAAAGCACTCCAGGTTTAATCCCCAGTATCAAAAATAAATTTTAAAATACAATAAAATGAATCAAACAGCTGTCAACTCCCTAACTGGCTTTCCTCCCTCATCAGGAAGAACAAGGGGGAGGACAAGGGGGAGTCTTGCAATAGCACTTTTGTTTTAGTTCCCTAGTTCAAATAATTCTCAAGTCAGAGTTGTGTCAGGCTCCTGTCCTCATCTATGAAGGGTGACTTTTAGAAGGGGCAGGCAGTGTGTAGAGACAGGGAGCCAGCCCAAGCACCAGGTCTGAGGCCAAGCTGCTATCCAGGAGTTTCACAGAAACCCTCCCTCATACTCCAGGAGACATGGATGCTGTGGAACTTGCCAGGAAGCTGCAGGAGGAGGCCACATGCTCCATTTGCCTAGACTACTTCACAGACCCTGTGATGACCACCTGCGGCCACAACTTCTGCCGCAAGTGCATCCAGACAAGCTGGGAGAAGACTAAAGGCAAGAAGGGGAGAAAGAAGCAGAAGGGCTCCTTCCCCTGCCCAGAGTGCAGGGAGGTGTCCCCTCAGAGGAACCTGCGGCCCAACCTCCTGCTCACCAAGGTGGCTGAGATGGCACGCCAGCACCCTGGGCTCCATAAGCGGGACCTGTGCCAGATGCACCAGGAGCCCCTCAAGCTGTTCTGCCAGGAGGACCAGACTCCCATCTGTGTTGTCTGCAGGGAGGCTCGGGAGCACCGGCTGCACATGGTGCTGCCGGTGGAGGAGGCTGTTCAGGAGTACAAGGTGGGCACCAGGTGGGTGGCATCTGGGGCAGAAGTGTGTTTGTGGATTGGGGCTCAGGAGCAGCACTAACAGCCCCACATGCAGGATCATGTGGTGCAAGTGTCCTCTTGCTCATGGACAAAACGGGTGGTAATCAGGCCTCCATGGTCTGGGCCAACTTAAGCGTGTTGGTGTCCCTGAACACTACAGGACAACTCTCCTGATTTGAGCAAAGAGGGGGAAATTGTAAAAGTTAAAGTCAAAGGGCCTCAGCCTAGAGCAGTCACAGGTGAAGTGGCAGGAGGAGAATGAGTTTCACCAGGCTTGCCTGTGTTGCTTACTCTGGGTTCTCACCTCCCACCCCACCAGGAGACCTTCGCTTTTCTCCTGATATAGGGAGAATGTTTTCCACATGGTGGTTTCCTCCCTCTTCAGGAAGAAGAAGGGATGAACCAGAGGGAGTCTTGCAGCTCCACTTTTTTTTAGTTCCTTTAGCTCAAATGATGCTTATGGCACAGTTGTGTGTTAGGGTATCAGGCTCTGAGGTGGGGTGCTGGGTGTTGTGCTCAGAGGTGAGTGTCAGGGTGTGGGCTCTGAACATCACTGCTGGCTTGTGTGTCATTAGGTGGTGTATCTGAACCCCATGCTTTTCCTTAGGAAGGTCTTTGGAGTCAATGCAGCTCCAGAGACTACAGTTCAGGTTTGGGGCAGAGGTGGGGGAAACACTGACCCCAAGTTCTGTGGTTTTGTGTACCCCACAGTTGAAGTTAGAGGAGGACATGGAGTACCTTCGGGAGGAGATGACCAAGACAGAGAAACTGCAAGCTCAGGAAGAACAGACCTTGGCTGAATGGCAGGTGGGTGCTGGTCCAGGTGGGTCCTGTAGCCCCTCTCCCATCCTTTTTCCATCTCACAGGTCTCCGTGTCTTACCTTTGCTCAATGGGAGATGCTGTGAAAGGCTTCCTCGTCTCCATTGCAAGGCTACAGCATGAGAAAAAAAAAATCTTTCTACCCTTCTGGGTTTGGTGGCTGGCCCAGGAATTAAACCTACATAAGACAGGTGAACAGGAGGGAAGGAAGACAATTTTTAATTATATAGACATGCAAGGAGTGGGAAGGAGGAGCCTCACACAAAAATTAGATTCAGATGGTAGAACCTTCTAGACCATTTGAAGCTTGTCAGAGGACATATTCCAACACGTTTAAAGATTTTTTTTAAAGATGGGGTAATGAAATCTCAAAAAAAAAATTAATGTTCTGTAATTCAGGCTGGCCTGGCACTCCTGGGCTTAAGTGATCCTCCTGCCTCAGCCTCCCTAGGAGCTGGAATTTCAGGCTATTCCACCAGGCTCAGCTGGTTTATTTCATTCATTCATTTCAATTGGGTTGAACCCAGGTCATCACACATACTAAGCAAGAGCCCCACCACCAAGCTACATCCCCAGCCCTTTTTTATTTATTTTATTTTATTTTTTGAGGCTATGTTGCCCAAGTTCAAAGGCAGCAATCCTCCTACCTCAGCTTCCAGAGTAGCTGGGAATACAAGCATGCACCACCACACCTGGCTGGGTTAAAGATCTTAATTTTCTTTATCTCTGATTCTAGAATTGGGCAACACTTTGTTCCACAAAATAGGATAAGTGTGGGCTGAGCCAAGAAGATTGATTTTAAAGACTGAAAAGAGAGAAACACACAAAAAGTGGATCATGATTTGAAAGTCACTTTCCTGGTTAGGCAGGAATTCGGAGACAGGTCAAACAGGAAAATAACAGATTAACACCAACTTCGCCACTTTTATTTGATTTTGAGGTGCTGGGGTTGTGCCCAGGCCTGGGGCATGTGAGGCAAGTGCTCTGCTACTGAGCTACATCCCAGGCTCTGGTGGCTGTTGTGTAAGGATCACCGCACGGTTAAGAAGCCTATTGCGGAAGTTAGGCTGCAGTCTCTGTAACCCTGATTTCTCAGGTCTGATAAATAGCTCTAGTGCTGAGAAACCTCAGCATGGGTAACTCCATTCTGACGTTAGCCTGCCTGTTGGGGCCCAGTACAGGAGGCTGTTCCAAAACAATGTCTTCCTGTCATTTTTATGCAACATGCCCAAGTGACCTACTTTAGGTGGCACTTCTGAACCCCGTGAGTAAGAGCACATGGATGTTTGGGTGTAGTCATTGCCCTTAGGTTCAGGGGCAACACCAGTGATGGTATGAGGACCTCTGTCCAAGTCCCTGGTTCAGTGAGGGAGCCAGAAGATATGCAAGGAGCCACCAAGCAGGGCCATTCCGCCTGGAGCCACACCTCGTGGCTGAGTGTGGGCGGTCCCGCACCTGCAGGACAGAGTGAAGGAGAGGAGACAGCGCATCGTGGTGGAGTTTGAGAAGGTGGCCCTCTTCCTGGTGGAAGAAGAGCGGAGGCTCCTCCAGGCTTTGAAGGAGGAGGAGGAGGCAATGGCGGCGAGGCTGCAGGACAGCAAGGCCTGCCTGGACCGGCAGGGCCACTCCCTTGACCTGCTGCTGCTGCAGCTGGAGGACCGAAGCCATCGGGAGCCCCTCCAGATGCTGCAGGTGAGACCAGCAGGGCTGCCGTAGCAAACACAGGTGGAACCTCTTGTATCAGAAATGCGGGGACCCAGGACCATTTCAGACACCAGATCTTTTTGGATGTGGGATTATTTGCATAGACATGAGATATCTTGGGTCAGGACCCCTGTCTAGACAGGAAATGCATTTGTTTTACTAAAGGTGGTTTTATACAGTGTTTTTAGTGCACCTGCATTTTAACTGTGACCTACCCCATGAGGACAGGTATGGAATGTCCTACTGTAGTGTCAGGTCAGCGCTCAGAAAGTTTAAGATTTGGGAGCATTTCAAATTTCAGATTAGCGATGCTTAACCTGTACCAATGGCTTAAAAAACACAAGTTTACTCTCACAGTCCTGAGGCTGAAGTCTGGGGTCGAGGTGTAGGTGGGTTGGCTCCTCGTGAGGCCTCTCCCCTGGGCTTGCAGAGGGCCCTCTGCTCCTTGTCCTCCCCTGGTCATCCTTTGTGTGTCTGTGTCATGATCTCTTATGAGGATACCAGTCAGGTTGGATCAGAGGCCACCCACCCCATTGAATTGTCTCCAAATACAAATGGCCCTGCTAAATGTTTTTGATTCCGACATTTCAATTTTAAGGTGGTGCAAAAGCAACTGCATTCAGTAGAAATGAAGCTTTGCATTTTGAATCTGGGTCTTTTCCGGAGCTGGCAATATCCTGCTTTTTTGATGCTGCTGTGGCAGTAGTGAGCTGTAGCTCTGTCACCCCAGGAGGCCAAGAGTGAGCCAGTCTGCAGCACGCTGCACTGCTCAGCTGGGGTGCTGGCCTGTCAGGTGTGCTAACTGCACTTTCCTCTTATGGAATCTTCAGTTTTCAATGAGTTGATCAGGACATGGCCTCATCACCAGCCTAGGATCATTCCAAGTAAGATCCTGGGACTTAGGACTTCCAACTTATGAGACTGATCCCTTCCAGGCCCGGGATTTGGTCTGGGGCCCCTGGCATCCACGTGGGCAACTGGGGCGGGGACTCGCTGTCACCTTGTAGGGGAGGCACACTGGCTAGCATGTACTGGGACCTTTTGTGGACAAGCACAATCACAGGGCTACAGGAATGTGCTGTGTGCTACAGCCCTTGGCTGTGGCCAAGGGACAACATGTGCTGATGTGTGTGGGTAATGCTCATCGAGTACATGGAGTCACTAGAATCTATGACAAAAAACATCTCACTGTGGACCTTGAGAACCACCCCCCGCTCACACACACACACACACACACACACACACACACATTTACAGAACTGAAGCTGGATCATGCAGGACCCCAGGTGTCTGATGTGGGTAGAGGGAGTGTGTTGGGTTAGGTGAAGCAGACGGTCTCCTTGTAGGAATAGGAGGGAGGATGGGGGGGGGGGCTTGATTTCCAGCAAAAAATCACATCCCTGGTCTGCCCCAAAGAAGTGGCCAACAAAAGTGGCCCGCAGATGGAGGGACAGAGGGGAGAGTACAGCTGCAGCCCACGATGGGTCCCACTTGCACACTATCCCCAGCTCTCCTCCTTGTTGTTTGCAGGACATGAAGGACGCCCTGGACAGGTATGCTATGCAGTGCAGTGCAGGTGGTGGCGGAGGTGGGCGAGGGAGGCCTTGGCATGGACCCAGAGGGGACAGCGAGTCTGTGTTCACTGGAGGAAGAAAAACCTGAGTGTGCAGTACCCTGAGGTGGCCCTACCCAGGGCGCTGAAGACTGTGTGCAGGGTTCCCGGGCAGATAGAGATCCTCAAAGGTTTCCAAGGTAAGGGAGCCCAGGCGTGGACCAGATCCATCCCAATCCTGCTGGCAATGCCCAACCCCACCCTCCACCATAGGGCTAGAGCTGCTGATGGGGGTCTTGGGCTGCACTGTGTGGTCAGATTCAGCCCTGCCCTTCCACCTGGTCATCTTACTGGTTGTCATATTTGGATTAAGCTCCCCTTTACCCTCATTTACACATGGCCACCAAGAGTCACATGTCATGGGGGATGGGACCATTAGATAACCCTGACTCACAGCTGGATTCAAGGAGGGGAGGCATTGAGGAGCCAGGGAGAAGTGGGGCCACTCAGCCACAGCCACCATCTGTCCCACCACACCTGGGGCTTGTGCCCTCCCACCTTTGACCTCATGTCTGCCTGGGCCTGTCTACAGAGGATGTACTGCCGGACCCCACCTCCGCATACCCGTATCTCCTCCTATATGAGAGCCGTCAGAGATGTTACCTGAGCCACCTGCCAGAGAGCAGCGCTCCCCAGAGCAAGGACAGGTTTATGGCCTACCCTTGCGCTGTGGGCCAGAAGAGCTTCTCCTCAGGGAGGCACTACTGGGAAGTGGGCATGAACCTCACCGGGGATGCACTCTGGGCACTCGGTGTGTGCAGAGACAATGTGAGCCGCAAGGACAGGGTGCCTAAGTCCCCCGAAAATGGGTTCTGGGTGGTACAGCTGTCTAAGGGGAAGAAGCCCTTGTCCACAGTGCCCCCTGCACCCCCGGTCACACTCATGGAACCTCCCAGCTACATGGGCATCTTCCTGGACTTTGAGGCCGGGGAGGTGTCCTTCTATAGTGTGAATGATGGGTCCCACCTGCACACCTACTCCCAAGCCACCTTTCCCGGACCCCTGCAGCCGTTCTTCTGCTTGGGGACTCCCAAATCGGGCCAGATGGTCATCTCCACAGTGACTCTGTGGGTGAAAGGGTAGGCTCAGGCATGGGGTGGGGCAGAGGCCCTGCGGGGCTACCCGGGTCTCCTCAGAAGGGTCCTTCCTTTGCTTGCCATGGCCACCTGCCAGGCTCCTCCCTGTGACTCAGAGTCATCCACTATGCAATCCCTCAAAGTATAACCATGATTAAAGGGGTCAAATGTTGAGACTGCATTGACAGATGCTTCCAAGGGGGAACTGTGGAAAGAGAGTCAGGGCATTTCCTAGTAACCACTGTGTAAACACCAGCACAACAGCATGTCCTGGCTTCCCGGGGCCTTCTTCCGCTATGGGGTCCTTCACCGGGGGAAAAAAGCGGGGGTGGGGTGGTGGATTTGAGAAGGGCTGAGCCCCTAAAAAGCCTCAGCTGACCACCCTATCCTTCTGGACCCTTTAAGTTGCATAAGAAACAAAATCCAAAAACGATAAGGATAATTTGGGGGATTTCTTCTCCCCTTCCGCCAACCCGTTCCTAACAGTCCCTCTCCAAGAACAGTCACCAGCGCCCCCAGAATTCCATACTGCCGATACTCCTGGCCGGGATGAAGGGGTGCCCCTGGAACCACGCAACTCCAGGATGGTTTCTCCTGTGGGCGCGGAAGGGAGAAGGTCGTGGCACGATACTCTCTTCCACTCCCATCCTAACACTCCCACGGTGGCCCGCCCTGGAACGCGTGCGGAGCCTGGTGCGTCCAACGACACAGGTCCCGGGATGGGCGTCCGAGTTTCCCAGTCCGGAGGTGGCGGTGTGTGCACAGCCCCGCCCTGCACCTGCACGCGCTCTGCACCCCACTCCCGGCCCCGGGAACCCGAGCCGCTGGGACACCGGTCGCAGTGGCTGGTCACCCAAGGACACACCCGAGTCTGTCCGGGCCGCGTGACAGACTACCGCCAATCTGCAGCAAAAGCGGGTGGTTCCAAAAAAAAAAAAAAAAAGTCCGTTTCCTGTTTCCGCCGCGGTTCCGCTTCCTGCCGACGTCCTGGAGCCCCACTGCCCCAGCGGCTTGGCGCTCCGGCCCAGGCCGCCCGACTCGGCGGAGAGCGCGCCATGGCCGCCCCTGACCTGTCCACCAACCTCCAAGAGGAGGCCACCTGCGCCATCTGCCTCGACTACTTCACTGACCCTGTGATGACCGACTGCGGCCACAACTTCTGCCGCGAGTGCATCCGGCGCTGCTGGGGTCAGCCCGAAGGCCCGTACGCCTGCCCTGAGTGCCGCGAGTTGTCCCCGCAGAGGAACCTGCGGCCCAACCGCCCGCTCGCCAAGATGGCCGAGATGGCGCGGCGCCTGCACCCGCCATCGCCCGTCCCGCAGGGCGTGTGCGCCGCGCACCGCGAGCCGCTGGCCGCCTTCTGCAGCGACGAGCTGCGCCTGTTGTGCGCGACCTGCGAGCGTTCGGGGGAGCATTGGGCACACCGCGTGCGCCCGCTGCAGGACGCGGCCGACGACCTCAAAGTGCGTCCCTTGTGCGGAGAGGGGCACGGCCTGGCGGGGAGTGGGGGTGGGAGCGCAGCCTGTTCCGGGGCGGGGAAGCTGTAGGCGAAGCCTGTCCTGGTTGGGAGGAGGGCACTGGGTTGCCTGGCCTCTGAGCACAGTCGCGGCTGGGGGACTGAGGGGAGCTGGGATGGGGTGGTGTCGGGACAGCTAGGAGGCACATCCTATCCCAGCCCTTGGAGAATTGGAACGGCAGTCACGCGGGGTAGGGGATTCAGGAGGCTGCTGACCAGTTCTTGTGAGGATAGTGGGGTTCCTGGTGGCCTCCGGGAGCCGCGGGTCCCTTGTGAAGGAATCCAAAGCAAGGAAAAAACAGAAGAGAAGGTGTGGGCCTATTGCCCTAGGTGAACTCCTGCTGGCGGACTCAGAACGTTGTGGGCAAGTGCAGAGATCTGCCTTGGGGCCACTGCTGGGTCCTGGGGAAGATGAGGGGACAAAGGCATTGTTTACCTGGGTCCTTCCATGACTGCCCTGGATTTCTAGATGGAGTAGTGGGGACCTTTTTTCCATGTGTTGATGGACCTCACCCACCTTCTTTCCTCACGTGTTTCTGGTTTAAACCAAACAAACCCATATTGAAGAGTCTCAGGGCTTCTGGTTTCCTAGGTATTGAAAAGATGGGTCAAAGTTTTTAAAAATTTTGTGCTGAAAGTGGAATCTGTGCCCTTGGGGATACTAGTCAACCCCCACCCTAGCCCTCAGGCTTCTTGGCTGCATCTTGCCAGTTTTGTGCATCTGCTAACCAGTACATCAGGTCTACCTTGAGCTGAGGTTTGGGTCAATACTCAGTTCCATGTCACCATCAGGGCAGGAAAGTGGGGCAGTATGGCCAGCCCACTCCTATAGTGGATGAGTATGTGGATCAAAGTAAACACATCCTTAAGGAGACTTAGAACAACCCAAACTGGAGCCACCAAGTCACTTATTTATAGAACTCGCTGTTCAGTGGTGCACAGAACTAAGAAAAAGTGGAAATGAGAAGTTGGGATCAAGGGCAGAGCAATATAATTATACTGGTCCCAGATCCTTTTGATGATGCTAAGGGCTTGGAGGAAAAGCACTGGAAGTCAAGGGTCCTAGCTGATGCAGGCTGCCTGAACAACCCTGGCCAGGGCAGCTCATGTGTCACCCACATGTACAGCTCCCAGTTCTGCAGGCCAGAAGCCCAAGGTCACAGTGTGGCACATTTCTATCTGGTGAGGGCTGCTTCTGCTTCTGGTTGCCCTGTATACTCACAAGGAGAAGGGGTAGAGGGTTACTGGGGTCCCTTTATAAGGGCACTGATCCCATCGTGAGGCTCCCATCTCGTGACCTCATCACTTCTCAGAGACCCCACCTCCCGACACCATCATCTGGGGTGAGGATTCCAATCTGTGAATTTGGGAGATGTACACATACAGACCACAGCATCTGACTTAGCACAGGTCTTTATGAACCAACAGGTTATAAAGAAGAGAAGGGGAGGGAAGCTTGGAGAGTGAGCTGGGTGCTTCCAGAGCCAGCTTGGTAGAGGGGAGGGAAGGACACTGTCCTTTTCAAGGAACCTGAACACGCAGAGCACTCTGCAAAAGTGAGCAGGGCCTGAGTTAGGGCAACAGGGTTGAGAACCAGACGTCCAGCCCCATGTGAGGAAAAACAACTTGGCCTTGACCATTGATTGATAGGGGAAAAGGGGGTCTCAGCCAGGGTGGTAGAGGAGGATGCTGTCCATGGAATCACACTGTTTTCTGGGCAGGGTTCAGTCTGTGCTCCCAGGAGGAACTTGGGACGAGGTCAGGTGTGAAAGGGCAGATTCCCATGTGCAGGCATGGGCCCTGCCTGGTGTGTCCCAGTGCTTGGATGGGGTCCATGGCTCTGCCTGGTCTGTCTCCCCAGGGGAAGCTGGAGAAGTCCCTGGAGCACCTGCGGAAGCAAATGGAAGATGCCCTGCTGTCCCAGGCCCAAGCAGAGGAGACCTGTGCCTTGTGGCAGGCAGGTGCCAGGCTGTGGGCTCCTGGGAGATGGGTCAGCAGGTGGGGGTGGAGGATCTGGTGGTCATTGCTGTGGCCTGGCCTCACTGGGACCAGGCCAAGGTGGGCGAGGGAGGACTGACTCTAAGAGTCAAGTAGAATGCCTTGGTTGTAGCGGGGTGTCTTGCCCCCCAGCATCCCTGCTGGGGTCCTGGCACACTTGGGATGGTAGATTGCGGGTGGGAGGAATGAAGCATGAGAGGAGGCCCAGGAATAGATTTGGAAGTCAGTGAGGAGCTGGACATGGAGAGACCCCAGGTGGTGTGTTTAGGGATCAAGGATGATGGTGTTGGGCCTTGAAGGTGGATTTGGGGTGAGGGTGGGTCCAGATGGCAGGTTTGGGACCCTGGTGCCAGCAGTGGTCTGGCTTAGTCAGCTGAGCTGTCCTGCTGTCCATCCCCCGCCCCCGACTCCGCAGAAAATGGTGGAGAGCCAACGGCAGAACGTGCTGGGTGAGTTTGAGCGCCTGCGCCGCCTGCTGGCCGAGGAGGAGCAGCAGCTGCTGCAGAAGCTGGAGGAGGAGGAGCTGGAGGTGCTGCCCCGGCTGCATGAGGGCGCTGCAAGGCTGGGCCAGCAGAGTGCTCAGCTGGCCACGCTCATCACAGAGCTGGAGGGCCGCTGCCAGCTGCCAGCTCTGGGACTTCTACAGGTGAGCGAGCCCCAGGCTGGCGTGCACATGGCTGGAGACTGGATTCCCCGAGGGGTGGATCTCGAGAGTGCAGGCAGTGTGGGGCAGAGGTGACCCAGGACTCAGGTTGGTCTGTGAGGGCTTGGGCCGGCTGTCCCCCGCTGTGAAATGTTGCAGGGCCAAGCGAGGTGCCCAGCCGTTCTCCCACCCCACACCCAGTGTAGAAGAAAGATTGGTTTTTCCTCCCTGCACCCAGATGATCTCTTAGGTGCAGTCTTCCCTTGTATCTGGGAGACACTGAAATCCACCTGGCTGCAGTTCCCTGCCGTGTAATATTGTATATCAGCTGCATGGTCCCCCATGTGTTTAAGTGGTCTCTAGTGACATACAGCACCTGCTGTATGGAAATGCAGTGTAAACGCAGGGAAAACGCTGATGTGCCTTCAAGTATGGACATGATTTGTTCTTTTTTTGGAAAAGTTTTCAACTCACTATTGGTTGAATCCGCAGACGCAGAACCGGTGCATGGGGAGGGTCAAGTGCACTCTGCAAGAACCTGCCATTTATCTTCAGTTTTCTCAGGCTCCCCAGGGCAGCTGCTCTGTGGACACAGCAGAGTGGGCTTTGCTTGGCCTGCCCCATGACATGTGTGGCCCTGGAGAACACTCCTGCTCCTCTGCTTCTGGCTGCCCTGGATCACCCTCGCCCATCTTTACCTGGACTCCCCATAGGGGCTCCTGTGTTCTCAGCAGGAAGTCCATGCCCCTTGTCCTCTGTCCCCACCACTGGGCACTTGAGTATCTCCACCCTGGCCTGCTGGCTTAGTCTGTTGTAGCAGAGTACCTGAGATGGTAATTTATGAAAAAGAGGTGTGAAGAGGTTTACTTTGGCTTATAGTCTGGAGGCTGAGAGGCCCAAGGTTGGTGGGTACATCTGGAAACAACCTTCTTGCTGGTGGGGAATCTGCAGACACTCATGATCCAATGCCCTCTGGAAGGCCCCACCTCCTGACACCTAATAGAGTGGTCAAGTTCAATTCCAATGGGGATGTTTGAACCATGGCAGGTGCTCCCATGTGTTTTGGGAGAGCTGGTTCTGCTCTGAACCTGGCCTTCTCTTTCTGTCTTCCCAAACCAGAACACTTGGCATGCCCTTCCCCACTGTCTTCGTGGCAGGTTAGTTGACCCTAAAAGGCTTGACCATTGCTTTGGGACCTGCTGGTCTTTCCACAGGTTCCATGCCTGAGCCTCCCTGGCTGTCAAGTAGTGGTGACTGCTGAGTGGCCTATGCGGGCTGGAGTCAGGACTCAGTGGACTTTTCTGTAGGAGAGGCCATGGGTGGCCAGCAGGCAGGGCTCTTGCCTTCCATGGGGCAGCCTGCTGGCAAGGAGCTTCCCACTCTAGGTGGCTCTTTCAGGGACAGGGAGAGGTGTCCTGGGGACACTGAACCTGACCCTGTGCCTACCCTGAGCTGCCAGAGGGTTGGAGCCTGTGCAACAGGACTGGCTTGGGAGAAGATGCTGGTCAGTAAAAAAGGGGTCCGCTGTCCAGAAGGCTGAGGAACCCTTGTGGCGGACTGACAGGTTTGTTCCTTAAATTTCTTTAGGTTCTTAAAACTCTTTGTTTTTAGCCAGCAGGTAACAAGCACTCATTCATGGGGTGCAGTGTTGTATCTTGATACTTTGTGTCGTGTATTTTTTTAAGTTGGAGTAACTTGTCTGTCCATCACTAGGTCCAGTTGTCTTTTCTTTGTAGTGAGACCATGGAAAACCTCTCTGCCAGCTACTTCAAAATATTCAGCATGATACTGTGAACCACACTTACCCTCCTGAGATCCTGAACATCAGAATGTCAAGAAGGCTATAGGAGGAGGGGGTGATCAGAAATGGGGGTGCACACGGATTGTGGGGAGAGCCAGGCTTTCACCAGGCAGCCCACCTACGGCCCCCTTCTCCACCTGTCCCCTCTCTTGCTCCTACTTCCCGCTTACCTGTTGCCTACCTGTTCCCCTCAGTCAGGAGGTTGCCAGCACCTGGGGAGGGTCACCTATTGCCTCAGGGACAGATGCCCTTCGGTGAAGTGGGAGGACCTTGGTGGCTTGAACCCACCCCTGGGTCCCGCTGCCCTCCAGGACTCCTCAGTGCCTATTTTGTGGTGCAGTGAGTTTCCTAAATGGACGTATCTGTGTCACACCCCTTCCCTAGGGGTACAGATCCCCCCCCTTTTGCAGCCCTGCCCAGGCCACATGACCACCAGGACAGCTATGCCCTGCTGCTGTGTGCTCACCAGCCTGCACATGCCCAGGCCCTTGCATGTCTATCTTCCGGCCTGTGCCAGTTGGTTTGCCTGGGGCCTCATGACTCTCCAGGAGTCTCCCTTTCCCGTCCAGGTCTGTGTGACCTGTTGCCCTTAACATTTACCTCCTTGTGTGAGAGAGACTGCCTCTGTCTGCCCCACCTGCAGGGAGCCTGGGACCTGGGCGAGCTGGCCTCCAATAACTGGGTGTGTGACTCACCTGGGGCTGCCACATAAAGTCCAGACTGTGCCTTAAGTGACAGCTTTGTGTTCTCATAACCCTGGAGACTGGAAGTCCATGGTGTCAGCAGGCTGGAAGTGTTGACTCAATTTCTGTGGCTATGAAACACTTGAGGCGGGTATTTCATGAAGAGAGTTGATTGCTTAACTCATGATTTTGGAGGCTGAAAGTCCAAATCACCCAGCATGGCTCTGTGGGGCCCCTTGGAGTGTCACAAAACAGCAGACGTGACAACACTAGCACATCCAGGGGAGAGGCCGCAGGAAGCAGGGTCGGGAGGCTCCACCAAGGGTCAGGCCCGCCTTCCAGGTCCACCCTGCCAGCTGCACATACGAGGTCCCCACCCGGGCCCTCAGGAACACACACCATAGCCAGACCATGGCCGCACACGCCTCCTGGCACCATCTTCCCGTGCCCTCCATGGTCAGCACTCTTGTGTGTCTTGTGTCCTGATCTCTTCTTGTGGGCACATGACCCCCATTGGGTTGGGGCCCACACTAATAACTGTTTCAATTTCACTTCCTCTTAAAAGTCTGTTGAAGGCTGGTCCCCACTGCAGTGTGTGGGGGCTCCTGGGAAGTGGTGGGATCCCGAGGGCTCCGACCTCACTGTGGAGTGATCAGGTGATGGTTTGTCACTGCTGGCATTACAGGGAGGTGCTGGTGAGCGCAGGAGGGAGCCTGGTTGGAGGGCACAGGTCCCCGAGTTTGTACCTGGAAGGGTGTCACTGGTCCCCAGCACTCCCCCACCCCATCTGTCTATCTGCCTGCTTCCCAGCTGCCGTCAATTGACACCTTTCCTCCACCACACCCTTCCATCATGGTGTCCTCTCTCACCCCAGGCCTGAAGTAACGGAGCCACCCAGTGTGACCCAAACCTCTGAGACTGAGCCCAAATGAATCTCTAGGTTGCGTGTGTTGTTTTGTTTTTTTAGTTGTAGATGAACAAATGCCTTTATTTTGTTTATTTATTTTTATGTGGTGCTGAGGATGGAACCCAGTGCCTCACACATGCAAGGCGAGCGCTTACTGCTGAGCCCCAGCCCTTCTAGGTTATTTCCTGTTGCTGTGATGGGAAGCTGACAAGCATCCTGCTTCTCCAGATACAGTTGTGCTTGGAGGTCCCAGGGGTCAGGACTTCAGCGTTGCATTTGGGGGGCAGAGGGCAGGGGTCTGCCTTGATGTTGAGTATGCTGCTATCACCTGTCAGCCTGAGACACAGGCAAGAGGAGCTAGGGCCCTAGGGGTGGTGGTGCAGAGCTGGAGACCTGAGGTGCCGCAGGGTGGGTTCCTGGTGGCGAGACACCCATACACAGTGCCACCCGTTTCTAGAAGCCTGGACACAGGCCCTGCCAGCCCCTGGCACATGGGGGGATGGGGGACACACTCTCCTTCATGTTCTCTGCTCAAGTGTCCAGGCCTCTGCCCATGACACATGCTCAGGATGGTTTTCAGAGCCCAGTGCTGTTTCTGCCGCCCCGGACCAGGTGGCAGGTGTTCGTACTGAGCATGTATTTTTTCTCCTTTTTACAGGACATCAAGGATGCCCTGCGCAGGTATGAGCCCTTGCCTCACCCAGGGCAGGTGGCAGGGGGTGGGGTGGGGCCTACCTGCTGGCCATGTTGGTAAAATGGGCTGCTTCCCACAGGGTTCAGGATGTGAAGCTGCAGCCCCCGGAGGTGGTGCCCATGGAGCTGAGGACCGTATGCAGGGTCCCGGGGCTGGTAGAGACTCTGCGGAGGTTTCGAGGTAGGTAGCTGACCCTGGGAGGGGGCTGCTGAGAGTCCAGGTGACCAGTGAGACCAGCGGTTGGCACACCCAGCCGTCTGCAGTATTCTGGACACCAGCAAGGTGTCCCAGTGACTCAGCTCAGCTCTGACCGTCTCCCTGGAGTTCCGCAGACCCCACAGGTTAAAGACTCAGCCTCTTGGCACACAGGTGGCATCCATAGTTCTGACCTGCCTGCTGTAGATCAGAATTCCCGTGACCCCTGCCTCACACGAGATAATTTGCCTCAATAGATCACAAAACTCAAGCGAACACTTACTATTACCAGTTAATTATAGAATACAACCGAAAAGCGGGGATGGAAGACATGGGTAGCCCGAGGTTTAGGGAAGGGCGTGGGTGCTCCGTGCCCTCTCCGAGCACCATCCTCCTGACACCTAGGAAGGTTCCAGCCTGGAACTTGCCCCCCCTGCTCAGGGCCCTTCCCAGAGCTCGCTCCTGGCTGGTTTTGGTTGGTCATTGGTCATTGGTGATGAGCTCAGCTCTTCCCCTGCCTAAAGGGCAGTCGGTAGACATGCCTGGACATTCGGTCTTCTGGGCCCTAGACTCCACAGGGCTGTCTAGGACCCACCTGGGCCACGACAGGAGCGCCTCTGTGCTGGGCCCCACCTGGCCTGGAGGTGGACACTCAAAGACTACCTGGCGCACAGAGAGGGGTCTTTATGTCACTCTGGGTGTGGCCTGGTCCAGCAGAGCCCAGTAAGGAAGCTGGGCCAGAGCTCACAGACTCGAATTTGGGATTAAAAGAAGGGAGAAAGCACTCAGGATTTCCTACCTCATCTGATGTAGAAATGGGGAGCAGTTTCTAGAACATTCTGAATCATGAGTAGAAGTGGCTAGGTGAGGTTTTTCCAGGGAGGTCAATAGCCTCCTGAGGAAAGCTAATCCCTTTAGCAGGCTGTGAGGGTGGATGAACTTGGGTGGACAGCACACAGGTTGATGGGTGGGTTTTGCCAGCAGGGCCCAAGCAAGGGTTGCTGCCTTGGAGACCACCATGCCTGGTGACTTCCAGCTTCTCTCTTCAGGGGATGTGACCCTGGACCCGGACACCGCCAACCCTGAGCTGGTCCTATCTGAGGACAGGAGGAGCGTGCAGCGAGGTGACCTGCGGCAGGCCCTGCCCGACAGCCCTGAGCGCTTTGACCCTGGCCCCTGTGTGCTAGGTCAGGAGCGCTTCACCTCGGGCCGCCACTACTGGGAGGTGGAGGTGGGGGATCGCACCAGCTGGGCCCTGGGCGTGTGTAGAGAGAACGTCAACCGCAAGGAGAAGGGGGAGCTGTCCGCTGGCAATGGTTTCTGGATCCTGGTCTTCCTGGGGAGCTACTTCACCTCCACGGAGCCGGCCTTCTCTCCGCTCCGGGACCCTCCTCGGCGCGTGGGGATCTTTCTGGACTATGAGGCTGGACACCTCTCATTCTACAGCGTGACTGATGGGTCCCTGCTGTTCATCTTCCCGGAGACGACCTTCTCTGGGACACTCAGGCCCCTGTTCTCGCCTCTCTCCAGCAGCCCCACCCCTATGACCATCTGCCAGCTGAAAGGCAGGCCAGGGGACACCCTGGTTCCCCAGTGACTGATGCTCTCAGGGACCTAGTCATGGAGTCTGGGTTTCTCGGCCATGTGGGGACCCTGGAGGAGGGGAGTGTGTCCTGAGTGGTAGGAAGAACATATAGTGCCTTCTGAGTGCTCCAAGCCCTGGCTCTGGGGACTGCATCAGGGTGCCGGTGGGCTGTCCTCCCTGTGGGCCCTCCACAGGCCCCCTGAACCCTCTGTACCAGCGTCTCTGGCCTCGAGTTCTAAGAGCTTGGGGAGCCTGGCTGGAAGTGCACAGTAGGCCCTGTCCTAGCCCCGGAAGCTCCCTGAACCCCAGCTCAGTGAAGATGCTGGGCAAGGCCATGGGGAGCTCTCCAGCCCCTAAAGGCTTGGTGCCATGAATTGGAGGGCTCTGGATAGGGATGAGGGGACAGCAGACAGAGCCTTCAGGGAGGGGATGGCCTGGGCAGGAAGTGAGGGGACCCGCCTGGTGACAGGTTGTACATGCTCTATATACAGGATGCCTGTTGAGCTGGTAAGTGGCGCTCCAGGTGATATTCCCTGGCTTCACCCTCACACATGCTTCCCTGGCCTAGTGGCCTCCTGCTGGTGGCTGTGCAGGCAACCCCTGTGCACCTCCCCAGGCCTCCTGGCCCGCAACAGGATAGCAGTGACCCCAGGAGAACCCCAGGATTGCCTTTGTATTAGTTGGGATTTTATTCCTGTTTTATTTATTGTGATGACAGTGTTTCCACCCTAAATAAACTTTGACTACAGTTGCCACCTGCTTCTCCTGTGGGTGAAAAATGGGAACCCAATGGGGCCAGGCTCCAGGGACTACCACAGCCAGGACTGACCCTGGGTCCTCCCCAGCTCTCAGGTGTGACCGACCTTGGTGAATGTTTCCCAAGTACCTGTGATTGAGTCCTGGCCCACTCTGCTATTCCTGTTGGACTTCCCTCAGGGGCCTGCTAGGTGCTACTACACCACCTTGCACCAGATCACAGGCAGTAAGGCAGTGGCCTGGCTTGCCACCTGTCGGCTGACAGTGCTGTGGGTGACTGGGATAGGACAGCCACCAGGGGCTTTGGAGGCGGTCCCAGGACAGCCTGGCCATAGGGTGAGAGAGATGGGGTACCGGCTCAGAGAGGGAGCTGACCCTGAGGCTCCTGTCTGGAAGTACACATTAGGCCCTGTCCTAGCCCCGGAAGCTTCACAGTCTTCAATCCCGCCCCCTTACCATTGGCCAGCAGCTTCTATGGGTGGGGGTGGGGGTGGGGGGGACACGCAGGCTCTTGCTGGGGCTGGTGGTAGGGCACGCCCAGGTCAGGGCCAGGAGCTGCCCGCTCAGTGGGTTTGTCCTGCTCCACCAGAGGGCGATGGTTTTAAGTGGACCTGACTGGCTCCTGGTTTTTCAGAGCCCCACCCTACTTGCCACTATTCTTTTGGCTCACTTGGGGCTTGTTTTGCTCCTGCACTTGACCTTGGTACCTTGGCCACAGACTCCAGGACGGTGTCCTTGTACCACCCTTGCAACTGTGCTCCTCGGTTCCTCTGCAGCTATGGCTGCCCCCTTCCCTTTTCCTTACGTTTTGGGATGACAGCAGGGCACCACTGGAAGAGGTTCTCCACACTCGTTTCCCAGGAGAAGGGGGCAAGCTGCCACGAGCCAGAGAGTCTCCCAGGGCCTCCTTGGAATCCCTGTAGGGTAAGCAGCTAGGACAGGGCCAGTGGGCCAGAGCTGGCTGGGCCGAGTGGCTCCAGTGGCCTCTGGAGCACGGGACAGTCCCTGATTGTCTATACCTGGCCCTGGGTGACCAAAGCAGGGCTGCCCTGTGCTGTGGGCGAAGGCTCTGGGCCTCTGCAGTGAGATGTGCGGTCTGGACAAGCCCTCTGCTCTCTAACAAGTGGCCAGCCCCACAAGGATGGCAGTCTGTCCCTACTCTGGGCAGCCACAGCACCAGAGGCCCGAGATCACAGAAGAACCCCACGGTGGCTGTGGGCTCTGATGAGAGGCTGCCAAGAGCCAAACTGGAGTCCAGGACACGTGTGGGCCTGCTTGCCAAGATCTGCATCTGCAGGCACCCTGCAGTCCCTGCGTGGAAGCCTGGCCACCAGCCTGTGCTGCTGCGGAGGGACCTGCAGGAGGTGGGCCTAGGGATGCTTGGTACCAGTCCCCAGCACCATAGAGGAAGTGGGTGGGAAGGTAGGTCACGGGGGTGTGCCCTTAAAGAGGGCCTGGGGACATCCAGTGTCTGGTGAACAGAGCCCCTCCACCATGCCCCTCTCTCATGATGTACTGTGCTGCCACAGCCCAAAGCAACAGGGCCAAGTGACCTTAAAGCCCAAATAAACCTTTCCTCTCTTTAAGTTGAAGATATTTATTACAGCAACAGAAAGCTAACAGTTTGCCAATGCACATTTTTTTTCCCTTATTTTGTACATTGTTCATGGGAGCTATTGAAATCTCTATTACTGTTGAGTTGTCTATTTTCTCTTTAATTTCAACAGATTTTGCCTTGAAAAGTTTGAGGCAGTTTTATCATGTCTTCTTGATGAATCAATCTTTTATCACCATGTATCCATTTGTTTCTAATTTAGACTTTAATTAACATGTGTTGTGCAACATGCAATGATAAAATCAAGGTCATTAGTGTTTCTGTCTCCTCCAGTATTTACCATGGCTGAGCACTGGGAAGCTAATCGCTGGGGAAAAGTGAAACAGAGCCATGGTGAGTTGTCATCTGCCCCCAGCTTGAGAGGCTGTTGAAGACAGGTGCACTGGCTCCCTGAGCAGGGCCTGCACTGCAGCTGGTGGTGTGGACAGAATGGGAACTGGGCAGCCACTGTGCAGACAGGCCAGAGCCTGGAGCCTCTAGACGGGAGACAATCCGCCAGGCCCCTTGGGGGGACACTGCTCTACTCTGAAGAGTCGTTCTTTGTTTTCTTTAAGTCCATTCTGTTGGTCTAACGGGGTCAGTTCTCTCATGGTTCTCTTTTCCAGGGTTATCATTTTCTGCTTTTAATTCTGAACTGCTTGTGTTATTTGATCTGAAGTGTGTGTATCTTATAGTAAACAACACTGTGTTTTTTTTTCCATTCAGTGCCAATCTCTGCCTTTTAAAAAATCACATTTAAAAAATTTAATTTCCATGGGCCATGTCTGACTTTCACCTAGAGCACCACGCGCTCTTGCCTGGGTTACGTTGCATGGTTTGCGTACTCTAACCTTTGGCTATTTTCTCTCTATTGCATGTTTTGAGTTTATTGTCCCTTTGCCACTTTTTTGCATCAAGTAATTGTTTTCTAGTGGTCCACCTTAGTCTTTTTTTTTTTTTTTTCTATTGCTGGGGACAAGGCTAGTGATTGCTCTCGGGATTACAATATGAGGGAGATGTAGAAGAGCCTCGGCGTCCAGGGCAAGATGGCGAGGAGGAAGTCGGGGGCAGGTCCAGAACAAAGAGGTCTGGAAAGGGGCTTCTAGGGAGGTCAACTTCCTGGCTGACCAACCAGACAGACACTTCTATACTTGTGCTCCTAAGTGGGGGATCCAATATAAAAACCAAAACAGACACAAGGACACAGGGGACACCAGTCAATAATAGTGAGGAGAGCGTGGGCAGGGGAGGAGATAAGGAAAGGAGAAGATTCCAGAGACCATAAAAAGAACAGGCCAAAACTCCCCACGGACTCCTGACTCGGGGCCCTTCTCTTTGGAGAAGTCTGTGTCCCCTGCTTTTGCATCACCCTGCTGCTTGCTTGCTGACCGTGTCCTGCTCTTCAATTCTTTGCTGAACAGAGACAATGAACCCAGCACCCCTACATGTATCTTAATTTATCAGTCCCCCTCAGACCAATACTTAATTTCAGTACAATATTGAAATTATGCTCCATTTTCCTTCCTCCTCTTTGTGTGGACACTCACCCCTCAGTGTCTGCTGGGGTCCTGTCCCTCCTCCTAGATGCTTTGGTCGCCTCTAGATCACGGATGTATGTATGCAGTACAGTTGCTGCTCATTTTCAGATGTTTTAGAACATGGTTGATGGAGTCCTCAGAAGCAAAACCCATGGATAAAACAGTGATAGCTTATTATCCTCGGAATTGTCTTAGGTCTTTTTAAAAAGTCAGCAGAGAATCGTGTTCCTAGGCACCTGTATATTAATCCACATGAGTGTTGTTCTGAGCACTTTTATTTCTTCCTGTAGATCCAAGTGACTGCCTGGTAACTATGTGGTGTCTGTGCCTTCCTCCAGGGTAGCTTCAGACACCATCGTACATATGTTAACCGTTCACGTGTTACCATCCCAGCCTTACAGCTTTATGGTGGTTTTCTTTAAACTCAGCTAAGTGGAAAATATTTCTACATCTACCTAAGCCCTCACCTTCACTGACCATTTCCATTTCTTCATGCAGATCGAGCCAGGGGATTTGTGTCTCTCCCTTCACCATCCGTGACTCTTGCTGCACGTGTGTTGGTTTGGCTGATGGTTCCCCAGGTCTGGGCTCTTTTCAGCTTTAGTCAACCCTTTTTGTCTTCCTTTTTCAGTCTGCAGCCATATTGATGGATATGACTTAGCTTTTCAGCACTGTGACCAAAACACCTAACACAGACAACTGGGGAGTGGAGGATTCAGCTCATACGTTCAGGGGTTCATTCTGTAGTTTGTGTCATTGCTCTGGGCCTAAGGTGAAGCAGGGCATCATGGTGGAAGGGTGTGGCGGAGAAGGCTTCTCAGCTATGGAATCAGGGAAGGAGAGAGAGAGGCCTGGAGAGGATGAACCCTTCGAGGGCAGCCCTGTGACCGACATCCTCCAGCCAGGACCTGAGCCCAGTGATCCACTTAGCCATCCATGGATTCATTCGCCCTGAGGCCTTAGTTCTCACGATCCAGTCTCCCTTAAAGCCCACCTATGTGCACTGGAGACCGAACCCGGAAGCCTGCGGGTCTCTAAGGCCTCAGATGGAAACGGCCACACTGCCTTTGGGAGGACAGCAGAGTGCTCCTGAAGCTGGGAGGGCGGAAGGTCGTGGCAAACCTTCACCTGTGCTGAGACATGAGAAGATGCACAATCTACTGTCCCATGAGCTTCATGAAACAAAAAGTAATACACCTGGAACAGTCAGAACAATGGTATTCAAAGGCAAGGAGGATGTTGACATGTTCCCATCAGGAGTCTCTCTGTCTAGCTCTATCTATATCAATATGCAACGGAAGCAATTTCAAAAAATCAAATTCTTGAGCTGAAAAATACACTCAGTGAAATTAAAAGCATGATAGAAGGCATCACTTGTATAATAGATCAAACAGAAGAGGCAGTGAGCTCAAAGACAGGTCTCTCAAAAAGTCACCAAGGAGAAAGAAGGACAAGAGGAGGGAAGAAAGCTCCTTTTTCAGACTGTAGCCATATTGATGGATATGATGGGAAGTTTGGGGAGGTCCTGAGAGCGCACGTGGCTGACTTGGGTCAGGAAGGACTTGAGAAAGCCATGAGAATGTGGAGCCAACTCAGAGAAAGAGCAGAAAGCTCCCCAAGTCTAGAGAAGGTTACAAACCCAGGTGCCGGGAGGGCGGGGTCCTGGGTCAGGCAGCTGAACCCAGTCCACCCCAAGACCTGAAAGACAGGAAGGTTCTCCAAGGCGCAGGAAAGTGAGCACAGGTTGGCCTGCAGCAGACGGCAGCAGGGGGCGCACCAGAGCCCAGGCACCACCCGCTGAGAACACTGTGCTCCAGAAATGAAGTGATGCTTCATGTATTTATTGGCCATTCACATTTCTTTGTTGAGAAGTATCTATTTGAATCATTCACCCATTTTTAAATTGGATTTTTTGTTTTTGTTCAATTTTTTTAGTTCCTTATATATTTACATTTTAAATATCTCTATATAAAGCTATTTATTTTATATATTTAGATGTAAAGCTATCCTTTAGAAATGAAGGAGCAAGAAAGACATCCCAGACAAAAGACAAGAGGATGTATTTCTGCCAGATCTGTTTTATAAGAAATGCTAAAGAAATTTTTTCAAAGTAAAAGTGATGTTACTGTATAAGGAGAAAACATGGCAAAGTAGTAATACAAAAATATATAAGGAACTCAAAAATTTTAACAACAAAAGAACAAATAATCCAATTAAAAATGGGTGAATAGACACTTCTCAATGAAGAAATGCAAATGTCCAATAAATATATAAAAAATGCTCAATATCTATGTATCAGCAAAATGCAAATCAAAACCAGTGTGAGACAGCCTTTCACCCCGGCTGGAATGGCTATTATCCAAAACACAAAGTAACAGTGCTAGTGAGGCCATGGACGAGAGGGAGGGGCACACTGTCGGTGGAGCACGGAGGCCCCTCAAAGAAATCAGAGTGCAGTGAGCATCGCAAGGACGCAGTGAGCTCCTCCAGAGACCCCCACGCTCAGCTCACTGCTGCCCTGTTCACAGTACTGAAGTGTGCATAGGTAAGGAGCCCATGTGCTGGTGAGGGGTCAAGAGGAAGGGATACGTGTGCATAATGGGTATCATGTAGCCACAGAAAAGTGAAATCCTGTCACCTGCAGGAAAATGAGTGGAAGTGGAGGAGGTTAGGTAGCAAAACAAGCCAGACACCGCCATGTCAAGGTGGAAGCAAAAACCACAATGCTGACCTGAAAGTAGATGAGAGGTTCCCAGGGGTCCTGAAGGGCACGGGGCAGGAGTGGACAGAGAGCAGCTGAGTTTCCCTGGTGTGTCACACTGGTGTTAAAGCACCGTACTTAACCCTAGAGGTATGTGCAATTGGTACATGAAGCAAATTAAAATCCAAAGGAAAACATGGGAAGGTATAAAACTCATCGCTAAATTTATCATATGAACAAATTCAGATTGCTCTAATATTGTCAGTGTGGTACATAGACCATTCATGTATCTAGTATGAAGATTCAAAAACAACACACTTCAAAATAATAACTACTCCACTGTGTTAGAAACAGGTAAGATGGAAAGATGTGAACTGGGATCTCAGAGTGGACGTGTGGGGAGGCCTGGAGGGCAGGCGTGGGGTCTGGTGGTCTCCTGTTCTTTGCTCTTTTGTTTTGACCGTGTGTAGCCATCAGCATGTTGGCTACAGGAGTCATGGATTTGCTGGGAGGTGCCCACACGGCACACCCTCCTTCCGCCCTCTCCCCAGCCTACTTTGCCATCCCTGGTCTACTTTCAGGTCATTTTCTTTAAGTTTCCACATAGGAGAGAAAACAGTTCTTGTCTTTTGAGTCTAGATCCTCTGAACACAGCGTTCTCCAGCTCCATCGTTCCCTGCACGTGATGGGATCTCGCTCCTCTTAAAGGCTGAGTACCACTTCATTGAGTGGATAAGCCTCACTTCCACATCCGCCATCCTTGAGGGGATGGGCGGGTCCCCTAGCTGGGCCACGTGAACACGGCAGCAGTGAACACGGGAGTGAGGCACCACTTTGCATGATTCTTGCCTCCTTCAGATAAGCAACAAAGAGTGGGACAGCTGGGTCACGGGCAGTGTGTTCTGAGTCCTCTGAGAGCTGCGGACAGTTCTCCAGGTGGCTGCACTAGTCCACACTCCAGCTGCGGGGACATGGTGCCCTTTTTTTCTCTGTGCCCTTGCCACATCTGTTATTTTCTGTTCATTTGGTGACGACCACTCTAACTGGGGTGAGAGGGAATCTCACTGAGGTTTTGATTTGCATTTTTCTGGTGACTGCAGGTATTGGAGAGTTTTTTTTTTTTTTTAATGTGTTTATGATCCATTTGTATTTCCGCTTTGAAAAGTGTCTATTCAGATCATTTACCTTTTGGGGGCAGGGGGTTGTGGGATTTTGGTTGGTTGGTTTGTTTTTGGCGCCAGGGATTGAAACCAGAGGTATTCAACCACTAAGCCACATCCCCAGCCCTTTTTATTTATTATTTTTTGAGACAGGGCCTTGCCAAGTTGCTGAGGCTGGCTTTGAACCATCTACCGTTTTTAGTAGGATTGATTAGTAGGTTTGTTTTGTTTGACATTTAGTTTGTCGGGTTCTTTACAAACTCTGGATATTGATCCTCGTCAATGAATAGCAGGCACATCTTTCCATGGTCCTGTAGGTTGCTTTTCACTCTGTAGATTGTTTCCTCTGCTGTGCAGAAGGCTTTTCATCTGACACAACCCCACTAGCCAGTTCTCCCTTTGCTTCCCTGGACTGTCCATCCTGTCCAGGGCATTGCCTTCTGTGCCAGCATCTTGAAGTGTTTCCTCAGAGCTTTTCTCTGGTGGTGTAGGAGTTGGGTGGATCGCTGTGCAGGTGGGCGACAGGGTCTGGTTCCAGTCTTCTCTGTGTGAACACCCTGGCTCCCAGCAACATTCGCTGAGGTTGTTCTTCCTCCAAAGGATGTTCCTGAACCTTGGTCCGAAGGCAGAGGCTGAAACTGTGTGGACTGCTTCTGGGTCCTGCATGTTGCACCATGGGTCAGCGTGTCTGTGCTTGCTTTGTTAGGCTGTTCAGCTGGGTGTGTCTTGAGCTCAGCTGCTTCTGCTCAGCATTGCTTGGACTCTTTGGGGTCCTTGTGCCCCCTGTGACTTCTAGGATTGCTCTGTCTAGCTCTGTGGAGAATGTCACTGGCTTGGGGGAGTCACATTGAATCTGTAGGCAGCTTTGGGTAACACAGGCATTTAGTAATGCTAATTATTCCGATCCACAGGTGTAGGAGGTGGCTTCTTCCATCTCCCTCCTCAGCGTTTGGTTGTTTTCTTGTAGAGGCCTTCTGTGTTCTTATGAGGTTCATTCCTGGGCGTGTGGTGAAGGTGTTCCTGCTCCCGCTGCCTGACAGGGTCACAGCATGGGGGATGCTGCAGCAGGGCCGCGCCATCTGGAAACCAGAACCATGGGGAATGTTGAGGGTTTTGTTTATGATACTCATGATATGGATAACAGGGCATACGTCAATCAATAATAACAGTACGTATCGCCTGAGATTGCAGGAAAATTCCCAGAATGAGACTAAGGATACGATGGAGACATGCCATGAGGTGTGCTTCAGTGTCTTTCAGGATACAAGCAACGGTGTTATTCCTCAAGAAATTCAAGGGAAGAAGATTGCAAATCGAGGTTCCTGAGAAAAGAACAATTTGTACTAAGCCCCCCCATTCTAAAGCCACAACCTGTACAACATACATTTCCCCCACCAACAGACCCTCTTTTGCCTTACACAGGAATTCATGATGAGAATGGAAAACACATAGTTAATATAAATGGCAAATGGGTTGAGGTGCAAAGCCTACCCTTTAGTTAAAGATTACAAAGACATAAGAATTAGTGTGCTTTGACCAAGGATCAAGAAAACTCTGTAAAAAAGCAGTTAAATAGGTCATATGAACAAAGGAAATTACCTTGGAAATTAAAAATAAAATAATGTATAATGAACATAGACATATTTTAGAGACACTTCAGAGTAGTAGGCTTTTAAGTAATAGACTTCCACTATTTTAAGTGTGTTTTATTGGAACTTTAGTTTAGAAGTAAGAAAGTTTATCAATAATCATAGGTATGCTTTAAAGTTAAAGGTTAATGAAATAGTTATGGGTATGCTTTAAAGTTAGAATGAATAATAGGTCTGGAGATATGCAGTCTAGTTGCATAACCTAGCACCTAGTGATTGAGGTAAAAACATAAAAGCTTAATCATGATTAGCTAAGGTTACAGAAAAATACTTTAAACAATGTACTCAATATCTTAGGTAATCAATATATGTCAGAAAAGATTGTAACTCTTCAAAAAGCTTTGAGGCTATCCATTAATGACCCGAAAAAAACACCTGTAAAAAAGGTATAAAAATAAGGCCCCTCTGGGGGCAGCAGATCTTTCTGGAGGCTACTCGTAGCTTGCAACCCGTTGTCCTATCTCTTCTTCTTTCGCTGACGCCACTCCTCCTTCAGGACTCCCGGATTTCTGCTAGGGCTGTATCCCGGAAGGCGTGTGTGTTAGGAGTGGGAGTGCCTCCGGATTTCTTGCCAGGGAGTTCACTGTGGCTGTACGTACAGTGGCTCTTGACTTTCTAATGTTGGGTTAGCACTCTGCTGCTTGGCTGGATTTGCTCATCTGCTCCTAGAGTCTCTGCGCAGACTTCAGGTTTTTCTGTCTAGCATCATATCATCTCCAAACAGGGATAGTTTGACTCTTCCTTTCCTCTTTGCATGCCTTTCATTTATTTCTCTTGCCTGATTGCTCTGAGTGCAACCTCTAGTAATGTACTAGTGCAAAAGTGGTGCGAGTGGACACCCTTGTCTTGCTCCTGATCTTGGGGGAAGTGCTTCCATTCTTCTCTGTTTGTGTGATGTTGGCTGTGGGGCTGTCTCTCGCCTGTTATTCAGGGACTTTGTCATGGAGGGGAGTTAGATTTCATCGAATGTTCTTCCTGGGTCTCTTGAGATGACCACATGAGTCTCACCTTGGTTCCATTTATGTGCTTTATTAAATTTGTTGGTTTGCAGATGTTCAACCGTCCTTGTGTACTTGAAATGAAACCAAATTGATCATGTTGTATGACCTTTTTAATGTGCCATTGAATTTGATTTGCAAGTATTTGCTAAGGATTGTTGCCTCTGTGTTTATTGAGTTTATTGGTCTGTAGTTTTCTTTTCCTTCTTTCGTGTGTGTGTGTGTGTGTGTGTGTGTGTGTGTCCCCAAACATGTAAGTAGCAGAGTACAGTGAGGCTTGGTAGGGTGAGCTTGGAAGGCTTCTTTCCTCCCTTTCTATTTATGGAAAGATCTGAGAAGCAACTCTTCGTACTTCTTTGGACGTTTGGTAAAATCGGAGGTGGAGCCATCTGTGCTGGCTTTTCCTTGCGGGAGACGTCATTGCTGACTCAATCTCACGGCTTGTTCTTGGTCCTCTAAGTTCCTGTGCCCTCTTGATTCAGTTTTGATAGGTCCTGGGTGTCCAGAAATTTGTCCCTTTCTTTTAGGTTTTCCAATTTATTAGCATGTACTTTTTCAAAATGTTCTCTAATGATCCTTTGAACTTCTTTGGTATCAGTTATAACGTCTCTGTTTTCATGTCTAATGCTGTTTATTTGGGTCCGCTCTCTTTTTTGGTTAATTCAATTAAGTATCTGTCAATTTTGTTTATTTTTAAAAGAACGGCTCTTTATTTCATTGCTCCTTTTTGTGGTTTTCTTGGTCTCTATTTCACTGATTTCTGCCCTGATCTTTGATATTTCCTTCTTTCTCCTAACCTTAGGTTGGGCTGAATGGGTCCCGTCATTCTGCTCCTGAGTTGCACTCTTGGGTTGTTCATGTGAAGTCCTTGTGCTTTCTGATGTGGCTCCTCTGCTCGGAACTTGCTCTTGAGACCGACAGTGCTACACTCCACGACCCTGAGTGTGTGGTGCTTCTATCTTCACTTGTTTCCAGCAAACTCTATAATTTCTTTTCTGATTTCTGCCCTATTTGTTGTTCAAGAGCATGTTGTTCCACGTTCCTGTATGATTTCTAACAATTTTTCTTGTTAGTTTCTAATTTTATTGCATTGCAGTCTGAGAAAATAATGATTTTTTGATTTTTCTGAATTTACTGAGGCCTGTTTTATGGCCCAAGATGTAGGCTGGCCTTGAGAAAGCACCGCAGTCTGATGAGCCTGTATGTCTACAGCTGTTAGACAGAGTGTTCTAGAGTGTCTGTGAGGTCCATGTGGGGTGCGGTGTGACGTGGAAAGCATTGATATTATTCCAAAGGCAGCTTGAAGACAAAGAATCCTTACAACCACTGAGCAAAGAACCCTCCAGGACTTACAAGGTACTCCTCTGCTCACGCCTCTTAGCAAGAGTCTAGCACAAACACAGGCAGCCTGTGATGGAGCTTTCTCCACAGGGTCACCAAGATGAGAAAGGTGCGGAGTTCCCGCTCTCGGCAAACCTGGCTCTGGAGACTCTGGTCATGACCACAGATTATGTTGGGGTTCTTGTGAAGGGGGCAAAAGCTTGTCCTAGCCAGGAACACCCTAAGGCCCCCCATGAAAGGGACCGAACACTCTCGAGTTCTGAGAGTACCCTGGTTTGAACATTTGTCCCCGGCAAACATGTGCGGCAGAGAGGTGGGCGTTGAGAACATAGGGTCCGCGCCATCCTGAGAGGGTGAGTTCAGCCCCTCTCCTGTTTGCCCTGCCTCCTTCTGCCATGTGGTGATGCAGCAAGCGAGCCTGGCTGATGCTGGAGCTCGATTGGAGCCTTCTCCTCCGTCCACGTCACCCACTCCCAGGTGTGCTCTTAGCAACACAAAACAGACCAGATAGGGAGACCATTAGGAGGCGAATGGTCAGGGGCTCACTTCTTCTTCTGGCAGACAGTATCACCTTCTGAGAAAATCTTTAACAGAGCTGGAGTTCTCTCTCCCAAATGACTGCTTGGAAGTAAGCAAACCAGGAAAGATCACAAAATACTAGCCTTGCTCCATTCGGACTGTTAGCTTGAGATAGCCAGTTTCCCTGGGAGAAAAGGACATAAGAAGTATGTGATGTATAGCTAAGAGCAAGTTGTGATTCATTAAAAACATTTTGACAAACTCATGTGAGGTTGGAGCTGAGGGCAGAGGTGAGGGTGGGGCTGGTGGCTCATGATGTGGGTGAACTGAGCACACTTTACTCCTCCATCCTCCTGCCAGGTTTGCACACTGTTTCTTCTTCTCCACAGAGACCAGCGTACTCTGTGGCCACGATGCCATTCCTGACTGCGAGGGCAGGCACCAGCCTGCCGCCAGCACCCTCTGCCTGCCCGCCCACGCCCTCCCTCCTACCCCACAGCCTGCCTGTCTGCCGCCTGCCCTGGTCCACATTCCAGGGCTTCTCACCACGGCTCTGTTAGCAACACTGCGTGGGACGCCCTGTGGGATCCCCATCTGTACCCTCTGCCAGCGAACATGATCCAGACCACCACCATTGGCCCAGCTCCTCCTGCTTGGCCCTGTTCAAAGTCCCTTCCATGAGTCACACCATCCACTGCTTGCTGTTCACATGGTCCCTGAATGTCCCCTCAGTGGTAGCTGGGTTGTTCAGTCTCCCTCCAGCACCTCAGGCTGAGCTTCTCCTTCCTCCCTGAATACTGCTCACTGCCTCCCAGGAGTCACGTCCTTGGGGACTTGTTTTATAACATTAGTGTTGAGGATGTCTTGTTGGCTGCTGTCCAGCTCTTGCTTGGCACTGTCCAGGCTTCGAGGCCACCTCTGCACCTCCATGGCACCTGCCTCTCCCCAAGAACCGCCAGCCACGAACCTTGGCACCTTGTCCCCTCACTGTCCTGTGGTCAGCACTATGCCACTCAGCCATCTGTGTTGACCCGAACCCACACAAGGGCAGCCGAGCTTCTGCAAGGACTGTCACTTTCCTGCACATGGGTGTCCGTCTTGAGCAGACTCTCCCAGCACCACAGAAACCATTTGTGTGGCTCCAAAAATCCATCAGCTGTGATTCTGTAGTCTGCAGGTTGATGGGCTCGGGGGCACCTTGTTGGGCAGCTTCATCGCCTCAACACAGGTGCTGGCTGTCACTGGGCGGGAGAGGCCCTGCACCTGCAGCCCGTTGGCCAGGACGCTGCTCTGCAGCCAGTGGCTGGGCAAGGACAGGGCAGCCCTTGCTTTTCAGACGCCCTGCCCTGTCTTCTGCCGTCATCCTTGGTTCTGCTCCTGAGAACCCCCTGTGGCTGGGAACTACATGGTAACGGTGAGCATCTGAAAACCGCTTGGTTTCTTTTTTTTATATATATATATATATATATATTTATTTATTTATGTATCTTTAGTTTTAGGTGGATACATAAGGTTGTTTTTATGTGGTGCCGAGGATCGAACCCAGTGCCTCATGCATGGTAGGCGAGCACTCTACCACTGAGCCACCAGCCCAGCCCCAAAAGAGTAACTTTTTTTTTTTTTTTGGCGGTGCTGGGGATAGAACCCAGGGACTTGTGCATGCAAGGCAAGCACTCTACCAACTGAGCTATATCCCCAGCCGCGACTGCTTGGTTTCTAAATTAGAGAGTGCGCGTGTGTGTCTGTCTGTCTTCCATACCATCCACTATCTGTCAGTCTAGATATCGATCCATCCATCCATGTCTATATCCACCTGCTCTGTCTTCCACAGCCGCCGACCCATGTGAAGCCCTCAGTCTCTGGTTGAATCTAGGCCTGCATCTGTCTCTGATCTCGGTCTCCTGTATCTGCATCTGTCTACTTTACCACTCCTGTCATCCTGCCATCTCTCTGTATGCATCTCTGTTTCCCTCTACAGTACTCCCCTCTCATCCACAGGTTCACTCTCTGTGGTTTCAGTTACTTGTGGTCAACTGTGGGTTAAAGATAGTAGGTGAAAAATTCCTAAGTTTTTAGCTGCACACCAGCCTATGTAGTGTGATGAGCTCCCATGGCATGCCCCTGTGCCCTCCTAGGAGATGAAGCATCCTGTGGAACATCTGTGCATCTAGGTCTCGTCCCCATCCAGCTGCCATCTGCCTATCATCTGTATCCACCCATCTAGGTATTGTCTTCATTCACCCATCTATCATCTGTCTAACTCTGCCATCTTTTTGTCTGTCAATCTACCTACCTACCTGTCATCCGACTATTACCGCTCTCAGCCCAGTTGCCCCATGTTATGGTTTAGATGTGGTGTCCCCCAGAAGCTCAAGTGTCAGACAATGCAAGAAGTATTGGAAGAGAAATGTTTGGGTTATGGCCTTAGACTAATCAGTGAAATGATCTCTAATGGGATTAACTGACATGGTAGGGTGTGGCTGGAAGAGGTGGGAATTGGGGTGTGGCTTTGGGGTATCTATTTGTATCTGACAAGTGGAGACCTCTCTCTGCTTTCTGATCATTGTGAGGTGAGCTGCTTCTCTCTGCCACACTCCTCCCCCATGATGTCCTGCCTCACCTGCAGCTCGGAGGAATGGAGCTGGCCTTCCATGGACTGTGAGCCCAGCCCTCAAATAAACTCTTCCTCCCCTATGGATGTGTTGGTCAGGTCTTTAAGTCACAACAGTGAAAAAGCTGACGGAGGTTCCAGCATCTATATGTGCATGGGACGTGAGGTATCTGTGCTGATGTCACACTGACCCCTTGTTATAGAACACAGGGTCTCAGGAGAAGCTGAGGGTCTGTGTTCTCAGTGCTCTTTGTATCTAAGGCCCATGTGGTGACAATGTTCTGCATAGTGACATTTCAAACCTTGAGTTGTCTTTGATGCTCTATGCTTTGTGCTAATCTCATTACTAGTTCAGTGCAGAAAACTGCTTATGCCTAGAATCTGAGGTTCTCCTGACACTGACCCAAGAACTCCTAGAGCTGGGAGAGAACCTGGCTGCCAGACTCCTGCTTCCTCCGTGAGATACTCTTTAAAATTGATTTTTAGTTTGTTTTTCCATTCGACACAGGCATCATTTAGATTGTTCTCTAGAACTTCCAAACGGCTAGCCCTGCTTGCTGGTCATTCTTTCACCGATAGTCACTGACATCATTCCACAGTGGCCAGAACATGTGGCCTCAGCAAGGGAGGATTGTGACCTCTCTGGGGTTCTGCATGTAGCACAAACCTCTTCTGGTCTCACAGTCCTACCTATCTGTCTATCACACAAGTGTTTCCAACAATTTTTGCAATACTTGTACAAATCCATTTATTTTTTTTCTCTACCTGATCTACTGATTTCTAAACAATGTGGTAAAATCCCCTGATACGGTTATGGATGCGTCAATTTCACCTTTTATTTTCATCCTGTCTCTTTCCTAGACACTAAGTAGGGAGGCATTACTATTGGGCACCTGCTCCTGCCTGATGGAGGGACACAGGCAGAATGCAGGTGCTGACAGCATTGCCCAGGCCACTGTCTGCCCGCACGGGTGTGAGGTCACTGGGTGCAGATGCATTGCACACCCAGACACGGGTCTTGTCCCCAGGACATCTGGTCACCTCATACTTCCCTCTCAGAGCCAGCCAAATCTGACACCTGGACCATGTGTCACTGGAGGGATGCTGTGGGAGGGCTTCTGGCCACGTGCTATTTGCTCTGGGTCAACCTAAGCCTCGAGTGCTGTGTAGGGTAGGTGCTGTCTTCAGTGGCTAATCCCTATTGCCATTTTCGTGCATTGGTCCCAGGCTGTGTTGTATTTTTCCTTACTGGAGAGTTCCATGGGAGGGACATGAAGACCTGACCTGCCTCTGAGACTCCAACCTTGTGTATTTCATACAGTGACTTGGTGGACACACAGGCATTCCCAATGCCCGCATTCTCCCTGCCCGGGGCTGCTCTAGTTCCGGCAGGTTCTTTCTTTCCTCCTAATCTGCTTTGTGCTTTTGACTCAGAATAGAATTTCTGAATGTAATTTACAATACCCAAATGTGCACTCAGGGATGGCTAAGATGAAAATTAATGATAATAACACCAGCGGCCAGGATAGCAGATTGTGATTTTACCAAAATCAAAACTACCACAAGTACCTGATTCACTTCCCTTAGAGCTTCCCCTGTGCATCATCTGGCCTTGGTGATTCAATAGAGGTCATCTCAAAGTCTTCTTTAGTCAACACTGTTTGCTGTGACCTGATGTGGCCAGGGACCCCAAGCCTAGGCGAGTCCATGGGGTCACATCCAGTATGCTCTGATGTGGCCAGGGACCCCGAACATAGGCAAGTCCCTGATTTGGTGCAGGGACTCCAAGGTCACTCATGAAGGATGATGAGAAACCTCTTTTCCTTACATATTTCCCAGCCTTGGGTACAGTGATGGAAGACAGACTCAGTGTCCATGCATTGACGCTGGCAGAAATGCAAAGCAGGAGGGAAGTAGGGCAGGACCTATCAGCTTGGTTTTTGAGATGTTCAGGTTTTAGGTCAAGTGTCCTGGCTTCAGTAAGATTGGATGGGTGGCAGTATTCCAGCACAGTGACCTGGAGATAGGGAGGTGGAAGCAGGTTGGACTCATGGCACTGGGCAGTCACTGGGTCCCTGGGATTGTCTGAGACCGAGAGGCTGTCCATGCCTTCCAGCCCAGTGCCCCCAGGAACACAGCTGCGGGTTATCCTTGGTTGCAGTGAAGATTGCCCTTCTCCACCCCAGCATCCACAGCATGCTCAGGAAGCAGGCGTGGAAAGAACCAAGGGACTGGGGCTCATCTGGGTCATCCCAAAGAGCAATTGAGGAGGCAGGTATGTGTTTGCTTGGCTACTGTCAGAGGGAGGGCAGTTGTGATGGTGCCTCCCCACACCCCACCCAAGGGTGGCCACACAGCCTGTCGGCAGTGGCTGTTTTGGGCTGGTGTGCTTCAACTGTTCTGAGAAAGAAGTGGGAGGTGGCCTGGTTCTCAGAGGGACCTCGAGGCTGGCATGAGAGAGGGGGTTACATGGGAGAAAAAGACCCCAGGCCAGTTCTGGGATGTTTCCACCGCGCTCCTGCTGGAGCAGGGTGTTGGACATGCCCAGAGTCGCGTATATTGGAGGCTTGGTTCTAGGTGCTGCTCTTGGGAGGCGATGGAGACTTTGGGCTGGTGGGAGGGCATTAGATCATTGGAGTGTTCCCTTCCGGGGGATAGTAGGACCTCTGCTCCCTCCTCTTCCTCTTTGCTTCCTGGCTGATGACCTCAATGGTTTTTCTCCACTGTGATGTGCTGCTTCACCACTGGCCAATCCATCATGGCCTGGATTCTCTAACACGTGAGCCAAAGACATTTTATCTCTGTATAAAGTTAATTATCTCAGGTATTTTGTTGTAGTAACTGTCCATCTTTTGGAATGTCAATCTACTTTTCACTATGGCTGAGAGCCAACAATTGCCACATGCAGGGTGAAAACCCCACAGACTGCAACTCCCCTCTGCCTCTGTGCGGTTTTGTTCAAGAACTGCCATTGATGCACTGTCCAATGGGCGGAGCTGCATGCATGGGGGAAGGCGATTGGCCAGGGTGTGGGGTCCTGTGATGAAGCAGAACTAAGGCGCCCTAGTATAAACGCACACAAGTGAGGGCTGCGCACCCGACCCCAACAGTGTTGAGAGTGCACGGGTTCCCAGGGAACTGTTCCCAAGCCCGCCTTCCATGGGGTGGGGGGGCAGCCACCCGGGGGAGACGGAATACCCTGAGCGGCAGGGGGCCCTGAGTGAGGCAGAAGACACTTCAGTCGGATTCGCACTTTTATTGGTACGTCTGTGCGTTGCGTGGCCCAGCGGAGCGACCCCACACACGCGCTTCTGCAGGGCTGGCACTCAGCGCACCTGGGCCAGGTTGTGCCTCTTGTACAGCAGCGCACGCCGCCTCTCGCGCTCGCGCACGAAGGCGCGCAGCCGCGCAGTGGGGAAGGTCACTGGCGCTGGCCGGGAGGCGGCGGGTCCCTCCTCGGTCAACCAGGGACACTGCAGGCAGCTGGAGGCGCATGGCCGGCCCCTGGGGAGGAGGGAGGGTCGGTGAGCCGGCCAGAGAGCAGCGGGAGAGCGGGGCGGGGCGAGGTGGGGCGGGGCGCTCTGTACCAGGGTTGGGCGCACAGTGCACTGCGCAGGAAGGCCACAGCGCCACCTGACAGCCCTGCGTAGCAGCGGCTCAGCCGGATGAGTCCCTTGCGCAGGCCCTTCTGCAGGTCGCGTGTCCCCTCGCTGCTCACGGGGTACTCAGCGCTCAGCCTGAGAGGACAGGAAGCGCAGGGAGCTCTCCATTACCCTTGATGATTTGGTGCAGGGACTCCAAGGTCACCCGTGAAGGATGATGGGGCATAGGGACTCTGAGGTCATATTTGGATGGCTCCTTGGAGATTCATGGGGGCTCTGAGAGCACCCTCAGACAGATGGGGCCCTGCCCTGCCCATCTAGCACCCCTCTCCCCAGACACATGAAGGGCTCACATGATGAAGGCTGTCACACCAATGGCCCAGATGTCTGTCTGAGGAACAGCCCCGTGGCCTTCCAGGAGCTCCGGAGCTGCAGAGGGGCATGGGTGGGTGGGCACAGAGGGAGGGGCACAGGTGAGAGGTCAGGTAGGTGGGCACCACAGATGGGCACAGGTGGGTGGGCCAGGTGGGTGGGCCCAGGTGTGAGGCTGGAGGGTTGCAGTGGAGTTGAGGGGAGAGTAGACCGGGTAGGGAGGGGGCTTCCTCCTGCCCCCTCAACAGGTCAGACGCCCATGCCTGCCCTCTCACAGTGGCCACACACGCACCCATGGTCTCCAGGTAGTCCTTAAAGTTGTCAGAGGGCAGCACCTTCTCCTGCGTGAGGCTCTGGGCATTGCCCAGGTCCACAACCTTGAGCAGGTTGTACTCGGTGACCATCAAGTTTTCAGACCTTAGGTCCAGGTGCAGGATATGCTGGGCATGCAGGTACCGGGTGGCACTCAGCATCTGCCAGAGGTAGTCCTTCACCTCGGATTCTGAGTAGGAGGTCCTGGGGACAGAGGTGGCTCAGGACAGGCCCGGAGGGGGCATGTGCACAGGGAAGGAGCAGTGGACTGGGAAAGGCACCCGGTTCTGACACAGCTCGGGGTCAGGCATGCGGAAGAGGGTGGCAGGCCTGGCGTTCCCTCCCAGAACCCTGCGTCATCTGCCTGTCCATCCATCCCTCCACCCAGCCTCTGCCCCCACCTCTCAGCCAGGCATGGGAGCAGCTCGGGCCCAGAGCACAGCTCCAGGATGAGCACCAGGTGCCGAGGGCTGAGGTAGGCAGCATGCAGCTGGGCCAGGTGCGGGTGGCGCAGCCTCTTGAGCGCCTCGTATTCCCGAAGCACCGCTGCCCTGTCCTCAGGCCTGTAGGGAACGATCTTGGCGGCCAGGGCCCGCCCGCTGGCCTTCTCCCTGCACTGTCGGACCACGCTGAAGCGGCCCCTGTGAGAGAGACACAGCAGGACCTGAGTGGCCCCCACGCACTCAGAGCAGCAGAGACCAAGCTCAGCAGGGGCAGCAACCAGACACAGGGAAGAGGCTCTGAGCTGAGCATGGGAATGTGGGGGTGGGAGCACGAAGAGCCAGCAGGGCAGCTTGAGGAACCATCCCACCACCCGCTGTCCCCAGAGGCCCCTGCACCTCCGGATCTGCATCTGGAAGGCGAAGTTCCTGGTGCTGGGGAGGGGCGGGGCTGGCCGCCCCTGGCCACTCTCCTCCTCTGAGGCTGTTAGGGAGGGGCAGGTGACAGGTTCAGGAGGATCCCAAGGCAGGCTCTCCCCTCCTCTTCCCTCACTCCTCCTCAGACACCAGACAGTGGCCCTGCCTGAGTGCCCGCTCTGGCCTCTGCTCCCTCAGGTCATTTTGCAGGGGAGAAGGGAACTTGGATTCAGGACACAATAAAGCCCTCATCATAAGTGTGTTTGGGGATACGCATCCTGAGCAGCAGGGCGCTTTCCAGGATGGACCAGGGATCACCATGGCATCACACCACCCTTTCCCAGGCCCACAATAGACACTATTGATCCATCAAACCACTCTTCCACCCAACCCAGACCCAGCACCCAGGAAGTCACTGCCAACTCTTGGGGTGGCACCAGTGGGTGTGGGTGAGTGAAGGGAGCTGAAGGGTGAGGGCCCCAGAATGTGCAGGCTTTGAATGCTGGCTGAGTGCAGGAGCACTCTCTCGAAGGCAGTGGCCACCACAGGGTCCGCAGGCAGGAGGGTGCCTGTTATCTGCCGGCCACCCCATCCACTGGCTGCCCAGGAGTGGCTCACCCAGGTGGCGGGGTCCTCCCAGGAGGACCTGCTCTGAGGGGCTGCTGCAGGGGCCCATTCCTGCCTTGCTGATGCATGCTGTCCGGAAGGTATACAAGCCGCCCCTGGACAGCTTGTTGGTGAGGTAGCAGCAGTCGAAGATGTCAGAGGCCAGGGTGGTCCAGGCACCACCTGGTCACAGATGGAATAAGAGGCAGTTGGGGAGGGAGGAGGAAAGACCTTCCCCAGACACAGAGCAGGCTGTGGGCAAGGGCCCTCCATGCTGACCCTGGGGGCATGCTGAGCTCAGGGGCCCCAGGGAGAGAGGGCAAAGGGCCCACGCAGTACCTTCTATGCAGCACTGTACGATGTATGTCACAGGGCCATAGGACTCCACGGGCTTCCAGACCAGCAGCACCCTGTCTGTGTAAACCTCCCCAATGTCCGGGCGTGGGGAAGACGAGGGGCGCTCTGCAAGAGGCCACCCATGGTCTGGGTCAGCATCTGACCCCAAGGGCTGATTTCTAGCTGGCCCTGCCTTACCCTCCCTTACTTTCGGCAAACGTTAGGCTCCTAAGCCCACCCTCTCCCAGTGCCATTTGTTTGGGGTGGGTGAGGTCCTAGAAAGCAATGGGAGGAGGGGCGTGCCTCCTTCCCTAGTGGACAGTCAGATGTCCGCCCAGCCCTCCCCACCAGGATCCCTCCTGGCCAGCCCTTCGCCAGGGTATGTTCAGGCCTCGGGAGTGGCCCAGGCTCTGGTCAGGGGGCCTTGCCCTGGTTTCTAAGCTTGGCTGAACACTCCAGTACAGGGCCTGGGGTCAGTCTGCAAGTTCCAGACTGGGCCAGCAGCCGTCTCAACTGCCCACACACCCCAGGCACTGCATACTCAGCTCCTGACTCGACTCTGATGAAGACACAAACAGGATGGGGCTCCTCCCTCCTGCACCACTGGAGGGCAGGGCGGCACCCTCCACAGGGAGCTCCTCCTTCTGGCCAGCGGAGGCCTCCGGCCAGCTCCTGGCAGCAGGGTGCACAGCAGGCTGGAACACTGCCACACTGCTCTCCTTCTTCTTGGGCACGCTGCTCCCCCACCCCTGCCTTCCATCTGTCTCCTGTCAGTCTCCTGCCTCCTGCCAACCCCTGAAGACCCTGGACAGTCCAGAAGGCACCCACAGTAGCCACATGCAATGCCCGGCCCATCAGGACAGGACTGCTTGGTAACTCGGACGCACCTGTGGTCACCTCCTGAACCCCAAATTCCACAGCCCCACAGCTGAGGGAGTGGCCCAGTCCAGCTCATGAAACGAGGCTCAGCACCCCCAGCCCAGCCTCCCTGGCCTGGCAGGGACCTCTAGCAGAGCGCACCCACCTGCCTTCCGGAGTACGCCCGTGGTGGTTGCTGTGCCCAGAGGGTTGCTCACACTGCAGGTATACATGCCCAGGTCCTCAGCAGTCACCACCAAGATGGTCAGCAGCTGGAAGTTCTTCAGGGTGGAGGAGATGAGGAGGTGGCCGCTGCTCTCCAAGAGGGCCCCATCTGTGACAGCACAGAGCCTGTCGGAGTTTCCCCTAGACAGTGAGGGCCCCTGTGCCCTGCTTGTATCCCAGCCCCTTACCTTTACTCCAGGTGGCCTGGGCAGCTGGCTGGGCTAACACCTGGCAAGCCAGTGTCACCGACTGACCCAGGACCACGGTCTCATCTGAGAGCTCCCTCAGGAAGGTTGGTGCTGAGGAGGAAGCAGGAAGAGCCTTCAGAGGGAAGTCCAGGCCAGAAAGTGTGGGCAGGACGCAGCACGGCCTCCTCCTGGAAGCCCTCCAAGATTGCTCAGCCCCCATGCCCAGCCTGCCTCTGGGCTTAAGCCCCATAGGTGGGTGGGGGCTTGCCCCTCTGGTGTAGGCACCATGGCGGTTGGGAAAGGACCCTGAGACAGTGGAGCCTGCTCACCTTGGTCCCTGCCCTTCAGACCTGACAGCCGTAAGGAAGCCAGGCCTGCCTTCTTTCTGGGGGGCTCCTCCAGGCCTGCAGGAGGAGGGGGGGGTCTCAGTAGGGAGGTCTGTCCTCGGGCAGCACCAGCTTCCTCACACTGCCTGTCCTCCCGGCAGGCCCAGGTCTCAGGGACTGGGGTGGTGAAAACAAGGTGGACCTGCTTCCCACCTCCCTCAGCAGTGGGCTGTTGGGGGCTCTAAGGCCTACGGTGCAGGAGGGGGTTGCTTGGGGCCGGGGTCAGAGAGGCTTCTCTGGAGTTGGGACTTCCAGGCAGCTCAGGGGTCAGGGAAGCTGGGGTCAGCTGTGCCTAGGGTCGAGTTGCTCTGGGATCAGGAGAGACCTGGAGTCAGGAGGATCTGGGGCCACAGGACTGGGCTCAGAAGGTCTGAGGTCACTGAGGGTGGGCCATAATACTCCTGGGTCAGAGGGTCTACAGTGGGGGAGGCCTGGGTTCCTGGCTGCCCTCTCCCCAGGTGCCCTCCCTGCAGCTGTCTCCAGGATGGCCTCACATGCCCAGTAAGGCAGGTTCAGGTCAGCAGAGGTGCCCCCAGGACTCAGGTAGAGCCGTGGGTGCAGCTGGGAGGTAGGGTCAGCAGCACCAGAGAGGGGGCCCAGCAGGACCCTGAGCATGAAAGGGTGAGTGAACCTAAGGGGCAGGGATGTGCCAGGGGATAGGACGAGGAGGAGGTCACCTTCCGGCCTGCCCTTCAGGATCCGGGAGATGTGAGCCATGGAAGCCTTCACCCTCTGGCGCAGCCCAAGTTCCAGGGGTTCCTCCAGCGGCAGACACTTCCCGGGGAACTGGAATAGGCCACGGGAGGGGGACCACTTGCGCTTTCTGCTGGCCGCAGCCTCCCCCAGCAGTGCCTCCAGGTCCTCCGGCTCCTCTGTGATCTCCAGGCCAGCTCGAAGGCCCAGCTGCCCCGGCCAGGGCCACGCAGCTTCAGGGAACTCTGCCAGCTCCTCCCCAGCCTCAGCCTCAGGAGAGGGCGGCTCTGGCTGCTCCCAGGGCTTGGGGACCCTCCTGAAGATCATGAACTCGAATGGGAGATACTTGATGTCATACAGGTCAGAGAGGTTGAGGTAGGCGGGATCCACCTCTGAAATGTCTAAGGACACAGTGTCGGCAGCCTCTGTATCCCCTGACAGGTCCCGGATCTGCACCAGGGACACCTGCCCATCTTGCTCCCACGAGGTCAGCTCTGGGGAAGCCCTCAGGGTAGCCCCTCTGGTCTCAGGCACTGGCCCCAAGTCGGCCTGGGGTTGAGGGCTTCCCACTCCAGCTTCGTCCTGCTCCTCGGAGGACTGGGATACGGCCCAGGCCATCCTGGCCCACAAGGGACCCTGTCCTAGCATGCCCCCTGCATCCCCACCAAAGGCAAAGGTACCATAGCCCGCCACCCCCGCATAGCCCCCACGGTACCCCAGGGAGAACTTCCGGGTGGTGGCCTGCTCCTGAGGCCTTGGTAAGGGGGGTGTTGGGTCAGGGGAATGCTCAGCCTCCTGGGACAGGCTGCCAGTGTCCAGGGAAGGGCTGGACTCCATGCCTGTGGGGCAGGTTGGTTCCAGGGAGCTGGAGGAGCTGGTCCAAGGCCCCCCAGGTCGAGAGATGCTGCCAGGCTCCTTCTTAGAGCCTGGCAGGGAGCTTGTTTGGGCGGGGCAGGGGGGCTCCAGAAGTATCTCCTTGACAGACCCTGGAGGCAAAGAGCCATGAGTTTGTGGTGACACTGGGCCACAGCCCTTTTGGGGGGCAGAACCCTGCTCAGGGTGACAATAAGGAGCCTCCTGCCCCAGCCTGGACGACCCCGCTTGCTGAGCAGGCCCTGAGTCTCTAGCAGGTGATGGAGACAGACTGGGCCCTTTCAGGGGCTTCTGGTCTCTCTCTCCACCAGCCTCCCCTGTAGAGGCTGTGGGAGGACACTGTCCTTCACTGCAGGCCTCACTCAAGGGGCTGATGGCACTTGGAGGGTCTTGGTCCAGCGAGTGGCTACGGCCGGGGGTCTCAGGGGCACTGGCGCTGGGCAGGCGCAGGGCCGTCTCAAAGGAGGGTGTCTTGGTTATCAGCGCGGCCTGCTCCTCCCTGGCAGCCTCCTCCTCCAGCACGCGGTGCTCCATCAGCGGCTCACGCAGACCAGGCAGGGCCCTGGCGAAGTACCCACCCTTGAGCAGGTGCCGCCTCCGGGCCGCGTGTCGGCGGCCTCCAGGGGCCAGGGCGCCTTGCTCAGGGCCCTCGCCTGCCTGCTGGTAGAACAGGCTGCTGATGACGCTGTGCCGGGGGACGCAGCCGGGGGCTGCCAGGGGCCCTGTGCTTTGCTGTGAGGCTGGTGGGGCCTCTGCCTCCTCCGGCAGGCTGGCAGAGGGCCGCAGGAAGCCCCGTGGGTGCAGCAGCGGGGAATGGGTCACGGGCGAGGATGGCAGTGACTTGGCCCTGGCAAACGGAGCGAGCTCATTGTCCGAGGAGGAGGAGCTGGAGGAGCCGCTGGCTTCTGCCCGCAGGTGCCGGGCCACTCCCAGGGAGGGGCTGTCGGGTGGGCCCCGCAGCAGCTCTGGGATGGAGCGCATCACCAGGATGGACTTGTAGCTCATCAGGGAGCGCTGGGGGCAGCACAGAGCAGTCGCTGGGTGGGGCCGCAGCACCCAGCAGACCCTCTCCCTCCACGTTCCCAGTGGGCCAAAGGGAGGGGACCCAGAGCAGTGGGGACCTCTGCACCAGGCTCTTGGCTTCTGCCTGGCCACCGGTATTCCTCTGCACCTGGCACACTCATGGCTGAGATCCGATGAGGTGCCAGGCCTGGGAGTGTGCTAGGCGGGCTTGGGCTTGCGTTTCTGCCCCCGCACTCATCCCCCTTTCAGAGGACAGCTCACCTGCCAGCGGCTCCTGGCCAGGAGGAACTTGAGCTGCTTGGTGTTTATGAAGTGGGCCTCCTCCGCAGGCATGGATTTCTGGGGTGTGAGGGAGGAGCCACATTGAGGAGAGACCCCAGCGCCCTGATGGGGGCCCCTCCTGGGATGGAGGCCCAGCTGGGCAGGGGCAGGTGGACTTGCCCTCAGCCCTGGGGTCTCATGGGCTCATCCTCTTACTTTGCCCAGACAGGGCAAGGCAAAGGCCAGAGGTCGTAGGGGAGGCCCTGACCCCCTGTGAGGGTCTCAGGATCCCAAGCCTGTCTGAAGGGACAAGTGTCCTCTGAACTGGGGCACAGGGGCCTGGGTGCCACCACCATATGTGCTGATGCAGGCAGGCCCTCGTCCCCCTTGGGTTGGATGTCCCTCCCTGCAGGCCTGGGGTTGAGCCAGGCTGGGCCTACTCACCAGGAACCAGGGGTGGGTGAGGCACTGGGAGGCACTGGGCCGGGCCCTGGAGGGAGAGCAGAGCCCAGGTCAGCCAGGCAGTCAGCTGGCCCTGGGCAGGGCTGGCTGCACCCTGGGCAGGCAAGAGAGGCATGCACTCACCCTGGGGCCCTCTGCAGCGTGGCCTTGAGGAAGTCCTTGGCGTCCTCACTGAGGTGGGCAGCCATGGGGCTGCTCCAGGACACCCGCCCCTCCAGCACGTTCAGCAGGGTGGCACGGTCACTCTCTCCCGCAAACGGGGAGGAGCAGGTCAGGCTGGAAACAGGCAGAGCCTGCCCTCAAACAAAGCCCCTGGGGACCAACTCTAGCACCACTCCCACCCAGCAGTATCTGAGGTTCCCCAGATACTGCCTCAGCTTGGAACACCAATCCAGGCAAAGCCTAAGAGGGTGTCTGGGCTCAGACCAGGGTTGGGGTCCCCACTCAGGCTGGGACAGGGATCAAGGAAATGTCAGCCTGCATGGGGGCCCTGCTTTAACCTGAGGCTCTCATGGCCAGAGGAGGGTACAGGGCTGAACTTACAAAGGAGACCCAGGCTAGCTTGAAGCAGGGATGTATGCCAAGGCTGGGTGCTGGTTCAACCTGGGGTGGGTACTTGGCCTCAGCCTGAGCTAGGGATCCAGGCTCAACTGGGACAGGAGTCCAGGGAGCCTAGATAGGCACCAGTCTATGTCTGAGGTGGGGACAGGTCTTAGTCTGCAGAGGTCAAGGATCAGTCTGTACCACCAGTATCTTCAGGGCAGCAGTGACCACTATGAGTGGACTCTGGACAAAAATCCCACAGACCCTACAGGGTCAGCTCAGCTCTGCCTAGTGATGACGGGGTGTTTGTGAAGAGCAGTGGGCAGGAGCCTCTTATCAGGGTTGGCTGACCGCCTGTTCCCAAGATAGCTGCCCCTGGGCTCTTGGGTCTCTGGTCTGGGGTGTGGCCAACAGCACACGTGGCCCTCAGGATTCTGCAGAAGGGTTGGCTTTGAAGAGGCAGCTGCCAAGAACAGGCTGTGCTCACCTGAGGTAAGAGATGACCCCCATGGCCCTGCAGAAAGAAAACCACCCACTGTGAGTCACCCCAGGACTGGCCACAGGCAAGGGGTATGTGGGAGGAGGTATGGGGGATCCCAGGGGTGCAGAAGGAGGCAGAGACTCAGAGAGGACCCTTTGGCTGGCTGCTGGGCTGCCAGATGACTCCCCAGCATGGTCCCAGGAGGGTCACAGTCCTGACTCAGCCTGACCACTCACCAGATGTCAGAAGCCTCGCTTACAGGGGTCTGCTCAATGATCTCGGGGGACACGAACTCTGGAGAGCCGTACTTGCTGTACTGTGGCTCTGAAGGGGTGATTTTTTGGGCAAAGCCAAAGTCGCAGATTTTAATGTCTTCCCGAGCAGGATGCACCATCAGGATATTGGGGGGCTGTCAGAAAGTATTGGGGGAGTCTATGGGGGTTGGGCTACCTGGGGTTTCCAGGCCTCAGGGAGTCATTCAGGGTCCATGAGGCCAATGTGGGGCATGGGGAGCCCCAGTCAGACTGTCAGAGCAGAGCCCACGGATGAGCTGCCAATTAGCAGTGCATCCAGTCCCTGCAGGACAGCAAGCCCTGTCAAGGAAACTGGACACGGTAGGCCTGTCCCTTCCTATCCTGCAGGCCCAGGGCTCCCCTCTCCCACCCAGGTTCTGGAGGGGCCCGAGGGACAGTACCTTTATGTCCAGGTGGAGGACCCCGTGGCTGTGCAGATAGTGCAGTCCCTCCACCAACTGCTGGAGGTAGACCTTGACCTGTGGCAAAGGCTGTGCTCAGGGAGGGGCCCCGGCCCTCCACCTTAACTCATCCTGCTTGAGTGCCCCAGTCTAGCACCTGGGACAAGCCCACAGGGTAGGTGGCATCCTGAGCCCTAAGTGCCAAAGCCAGAGAAATCCCCACGAACAAGCAAGGTGTGCAGGAAGCCAGGCAATGCAGCTGGGCACAGAGCCCGGGCAGCCAGAGAGGCGGGGCCTGGGCCACATCTGGGGCAGCTGTGTCTGGGTGGGGCTGGGACCCGCATGCAGCTCAGGCCAGTGGCAGGCAGGTGCAGGGTCACCTCGGCTTCTGTCACCACGCTCTTCTTGAAGAGGCGATCCAGCAGCTCCTCCGATGAGCACCTGGGGCCTGGTCAAGGAAAGCAGCTGAGGCTGGAACCCACCAGGAGGTGGCCAGGACAGGGTTCCTGCGGTCTCAGGGGTGGGGTACTGGTGCTCAGGTTGAGGGGAGGTGCCATGGGCCCCTGGAACCCCAGACGGCATCCAGCCCAGATGAGGGGGGCTGCCTGGGGACTGAGGCCACAGGGCAGTGGTAGGGTGGGGGCACCTGGCCTGTCTGTACAAATCCCTCCTCAGGGGAGAGACAAGAACACAGGAGCAGATCCAGCCACAAGGCCCTCCACACTGAGACCCCAGTCAGGGACCTATGGGCAGTGGGCAAAGACCTGGAGTAACCTGTGTAGGATACTCCTCTCCTGCATCTGAGAGGTCACCCTGGGAGGAGACCCCTGGCCATCTCCACCGAGGACATCTGGACCCTCAGGACCAGCTCAGCCACTGACCCTGCCTGGTGACCCCCATGGACAACCCTCAGAGAGAAAGAACCCCCTGACCAACACCATCACGAGCGGCAGGAACAGGGCTGCTTGTCACACAGCATTGGCCACAGGAAGGTGGGCTGAGGCCGTCACGACCTGCCAGCCCCAGGGAGCATTCACTCCTCCAATCCCCAGCCTGGTGGCCACTGCACCCCTCCTCAAACCCCAAGGGGCCAGGAGAAGAAAGGATACAGTTCCAAAATGAGGATGAGGGTCTTCCGGGTCTCAAACTGGTCCAGCAGCCCAGTGACCAGCGGGTGGCTGAGCGTGGCCAGGATATCTCGCTCCTGGTACGCCTGGGCCCGAGTTCTGCTCCGCAGGGGGATGAACTTGGCAGCACAGAATACCTTATTTCCTTTGTGCTGTACCCTTTTCACAAAGCCAAACACGCCTCTGGGGAGGAGGGAGGGGGATCAGGATGGTGACGCTGTGCCACGGGTCCTGGGCATCCCCGGGGCCAGAAGGGCTGGAGTGTACCTGCCAATCTCCTCCTTGACCTCGTAGAAGGAGTGCAGCTTCCTCCGACGGCTCTGCTCTTCTGAATCTGGCTCACTGTCTCCTGTGGTCAGCACAGAAGGTAGTTAGGACGGCAAAGGCACTGCCCTGGCCCTTGTCCCCAGTACTGTGGGGCTGGCAGGCTGTTCCCTAGGCCTGGGCCTGTGGCCCATGGGAACCTTGAGCCGGGGTCCCTGTGGGGACTGGGGATGCCATGTGGAGACCGAGCGGCCCTGGGCCTGGGAGGCTCTGCGGCTTACCCCCATGGACCAGCAGCTCCGCCTTGCAGAGCACCTGGCCAGCAGCATTGTGTGCGAGACAGGTGTAGACACCTGCATCTTGCTGGACCACATCCTTCAGTAGCAGGCAGTGAGTGGTGCCATCCTTCTGCTGGCTCAGTCGGGCACTGTCCTCCAGTTGGACACCGTCCTGAAACACCAGCAGGCCACGACGCCATCAGCCCATCCCAGCATCAGGCCCACCTGCCCTTCCCTGGCACCTGCTGTGTGTCGGCCCCAGGTCCAGCCTCATGCCCAGCCATGATGGGCTTGGGGATTGCAGGAGGGGCCGCACAGCTAGGATCGTGTGGTGCGGTTTTCGCACACACATGCACACACAGGTGCCTCCAGCCTCTGAGGGCCCCACCCTGCCTCCCTGGGCCAGCTCTTACCTTGTACCATGTCACAGTGGGCTGTGGGTGCCCCTCAATGACAGCCTCAAACTGTGCCGTACCACCCGCCTGGACCTGCACATCTTCAATGGTCACCTGCATGGTTGGGGGCCCTGGGACGAGGTGGAAAGGGGGACATGGGGAGGGATTCCCAGGCTGCACAGACCATACATGTGGTCAGTGAGGCTCTGAGTACACCCCAGGGCAACAGGCAACAGGGCCCCCTGGTAACTGGGAAGTTCTTCCTTCCATCCAACCACTGTCTCCCTGCTTTGCCCTCAGCTGGCCCAGCAGTCAGGAGGACAGTCAAGCCAAGGCAGGCAGAACATGCTAGGGGCCAGTGGCTCTCTCCAGGACTGGGTCCCGCAGACACCGGATCTGTAGTGCCTGCCTCTCCTGGAGGAGAGCTCCAGCCCCCACCCCATTGTGGCCTAAGAGAAGGGGTGGGGAATCTGGGCTGAAGCAGGCGGGGACCTAGAGGGCCCCTCCACCCTCCAAGCAACTGCCCCCAGCCCAGGCACTGCAGGGCCACCCTCACATCATGCCCTGACCCCTGACCCCTGACCCCCATACTTGAACTTGTAGCACTGGTGTCGACGGGCTGGTACACATAGGTCCTTTGTGTGGTCTCTGTGACTACATGGCTGTGGACATCCCAGAGCATGTGCCCGGCACCTGCCCCTGGCCAGGCAGCACCCTCCACCCTGGAATCACAGAGCTAGGTGAGCTTCTGCTGGCTAGAGGTGACAAGATGGGGTCCTAGGCTTTCCCGACAAGCGGGGGGATGAGGTGTGCAGATGGAAGACCCTGGTCCTTGCTGTGGGGGCTTCCTGCACCTCCTGCCCTGAGGTTGGCCTTCTTCCCTGCCTACTGGCTTGGCCTGGGGCAGTCAAGGAGTGCACAGGAGGCCACAGGACCACCCCATTACCTCTGCGTGCCACATGGCCAGAGCGGATGGACCTGCCCACCCATGAGCTGTCCTTGGCAGGACTGCCCCCATCTCATGACTCAGTTAGCTGGGGGAGGTTACCGGATGGGGATGGTCCGTCCCTGGGCCCCAGAACCAGTCACCGTCTCCTGCTCCAGGACTTCCCGGATGAGAGGTTGTGGCACCTCTGGGGTCTCAGCTGCTGGGAGATGAGGAGCCTCGTGAGACAGAGCTGGGCTGGGGCTTAAGGGACCCTCCTCGGCCCTGCACTGCCCAACAGTCCCCCACATCACCAGGCCAGGGTGTGTGTATGCTCAGCAAGACCACTGCTTGCAGGGACCTGGGGGCCATGGGTGAGATTGTCCCCAAAGCCCAGGTTCAGCCCATGGCTCAGCATGTGCATGCTGGCTGGGGTCCATTCTGCAGGCACCTGCCCCACCAGGGACACCCACTTCAGTGTCCCTGCCCAGCAGCTAGGCTGCCATCCAGGGAACATTCTGACAGCATAGGTCAGTGACCCAGGAAAGTGGCTATATCCCACGCTATGGGTGCCATAGGGTCTGGCAGCTTCCTACGGGCAGGAGAGACTGCAGGTGACGTCACCCAGCACTAGAAGCTGTATTGTGGCCACAGCACACAGACAAGGCCCACTCTATCAGTGGCCAGGGACAGAAGAGAGGAGAGCCTAACAGACTGGCTAGAAAAGTAGGGCTTAGGGTGACCAGGTGGTGGTGCCCTTGGGGAGGCTCTCCAGGGCCCCGAGGCTGGCTGCAGGTGAACTGAGACATCTCAGGCTGGAGCCAGCACTGGGGTGGGCAGGGAGGGGCAATGTGCTGGGCCTCCAAGGACAGGGCTGGATGGAGGCTGAACTTAGGGGAACCCCTCCATTTTCAAGCAGGACACAGGGAATGAGTGGAGGGAAAGGGAGCCCAGGATGGGAAGGGGCTCGGCTTGCTCCCCAAAGCAGCAGCAGGGAAAGTGAACACCAGCACCAAGGCAGGCCAAGCAACACCAGGGGTTTGCTCCATCACCTCATTCCTGGACACCAGAACTCTGTGGCCACTCTGATCCAGCAGCCTCCCACAGAGATGCCATCCCTAGCCTTTGCCTTTCCATCCCCTGTGGGCACCAATCTGTCACAGCTGGTGGTGGTGACAGACGAGACGAAGCTGCCTTACTCTTGGTCCTGAGAGGGACACTGGGCCAGACCTGCACCTAACTGACACCATGCTGAGGACGCTGGGGTGGCCATGTGCAAATTCAGAGCCCGAGGACATTCCTTGGCCAGGACAGGGTCAGCACAGGATGTGTCCTTGCAGCCAGTTCTCTGCAGGGCTTACCAGGTGTGCCCGAAGCTTCTGGGGCCTGGGGGCCAGCCTCCTGAAATGCCAGTGGTTCCCTGGGGCCAGGGGTGGGGCTGGCAAAGTCCCCTGCAGAAGGGCCTGGAGCCTCAGGGCCCAGCAGTCTCTGCAGCACAGATGGGACTTCCTGGTCGGCTCCAAGAGAGGGCTGGGCGGAGCCCTCCTGGGTAACACCTATGAAGAGGTGGGTCAGCAGCAGATAGTAAGGCCCAGGGTCTGGTGTGGCCTGACCCCAGGTAGGGGCCTCCAGAGACCAGTCCCTGTCAGAGACAGCCCAGTGGGCTGACCCCCAGATGGCCCCTCCCACCTGCTTCACTCACCCACCTGCTCAGGAGGCTGTGAGGGCTGGAGGCTTGGCACAGAGAGAGAAGCCCAGAACCCACATTGGGGACAGCTACTTCCTCCTCTGGAGCTCAGGCCTGTCCTCACCCAGGTGCCCCATGGAGAACTCCTCCTCCTCCTGGGCCAGGGGACCGCGAACCCACTCTTCACCCTTCATGTGCCCCAAATCCCAGCACACACTTCATCCCAAGGCTGGCTGTCCTGCAAGGCGGACTCTGAACCCCAGCTCTAAACCTGGGCGCAGCCTGATACCATGTCAAGGTCCAGGGAATCATGGGGATGGTGTCCAGGTGGCTAGAGCCATTGGCCCCCCTCCTGGGGACAGACCCACTGCCCTATCCTTACCCAACTCCATCTGCATAGTAACCATCCACCCTCCACTTACAGCTAGTCCAGGCCATGCTACCCTTCCCTGGCCCCTTCCACCTATCCCTGAAGGACTCCCCAGGCCCCTGCCAGGCATGGCCCCTGCCCTTCCCACCTGCCAACCATCTGCAGCCTGAGGATGCTGACCACTCCCATCCCCAGAAGGTCCCTGCCCAGAGCCTTCCCCAGCCCTCCTGAGCCCCTGCCCAGGAGGGGCGCCCAAGATGGAGAGGCAGCTCCAGGATGCCCTCTGCGGGGTCAGGAACCCACCCTCCCCTTCCCCATCCAAGAGGTCAGTGGATCCCTGGAAAGCCTCAGGGTTGGAGCTTAGCAGAGAGTGGTTCCCACCCCTCTGACAAATGCTAGGTTGTCCTGGGTCACCTTAGCTGGGGACAAAGGGGTAAACCTCTAGATGCCGAGAACTTGGGACCACCATATCACACCCCCACACCACATCTGTCCTGACACTAGCCTCAGCTGCCAGGTAGAGGAAAGCCTGCTCTGCTCCTGGTGGGCCAGAGGGACAATTATGGGTGATTCTGGTCATATCATGTGTCCACAGGACCAGCCCCACAGCCCCTGCCTGGGAATAAGACAGGCCCATGTGCTGCCACAGCCCATCTGGGCACACAGGAGCCAATACAGGGCACCCATGTGGCTCCCAGCTTGACCTCGGAGTGAAGGAACAAGGGAAGTTGGTCTAGGCCCAACCAGGGCTATGGGTGGAGGGGATCCCGGGGTACTGAGTGCGAGAGCGAGAGGAGCAGAGAGGAGGCGCAGACTGGTTTATTGCTCTATCAGCCAGAATACAGGTGCACTTCCCAACACAGACCCTGTGTCCACCCTGCAGAGCCGCTGGTGGCCACTTGGCCCTGGGTGTGGCTTTGGGGGTCTGGGTCCCATCCCTAGCCTGGGGACAGGCAAGGCTGTGCCCAGTGGGAGCAGGACACAGGCCCAAGTCCACATCTGTGTCCAGAGCCTGGAGGCTCCTGCAGGCCAGAAGGGACAACCCAGAGCTTGGTCTCTGAGCTGCCCCTGGCCAGGGCTCTCTTGAAGGACTTCAGTGCATCCAGCATTGTAGGCACTGCGGTCCTCTTTGTTGAGGACCAAAGTCCAGTGAGGTAGGAAGGGCCCAGGACAGAGGGCATGGCAGGCTGAGCCCCGAGCTCAGAAGAGCAGCGCATTGAGCACAGGTGACTGAGGTGAGCTGGGGTTCCTGAGCAGGTGCTGCTGCCCAGCAGGGTGCAGGCCCCATGCTGCAAGGATGGCACAGTAAGAGTGCCCTGGCCTCCCTGTCTTGCCAGGGTATGTGGCCTCAGCCCTGGGAGGGGCCAGGGGCCTCATCTCCATCTGGGCGAATATGCAGAGTGACAGTCTCTCCCACAGTCCCCAAGCTGACCATCTGGGTGGAAACCTCCGTCTTGAAGCTGCTCTGCCTGCCGTCTGTAGAGTGCTGGACCCGGGTGCAGGAGGAGGTCCAAGGAGCGCTGCCCACAGGCCCAGCTCGGGCCCCTCGCATGTGGAAGGACAGGTCCTCAGGGCTGTGGACCTGGGATCCTGTCCTGAAGAAGCCAGGTGGACCCACATGTCTGGGTGGGCGCCCCACGTTGAGCAGGATGGGCTGCCCCACAGTGGGCTCACTGATCTCTCTCTGGAGCACGGAGACCTCACAGGGCATGTCGTCGGAGGTGCTGCTTGCTGGGCCACGGCAGCCAAAGGTCTCCCCTGCCTGGGGTACGTAATCTTCCAGGTCAGCCAGGGTCAGCACACGACCGTTGTGTGTGAGGATCTTGGGGTCACGGCTGCAAAGGCCATCCGTGTCCTGGGGCTCCTCCACCACAAAAGGGCTCTCCCCATCACCCTCTACTCCTGCCCACTCCGTGCTGCTGTCCCTGAGGGAAGCCCCAGTCTCCTCTGGCTCAGGGCTGACTGCTCCGGAAGCAGCCCAGTCCACACTGCCCCCAGCATCCACATGGAAGACGAGGGGCTCCCCAATGCGGACCACAGCTGGGCCCTGGGCATGGGGCTCCTGGTCCAGCTGCTTGTTGTTGGAGTTGTTGGCGTTGGGGTCCCCACCTGGCGTCCCACCAGGCAGTGTGAAGAGCAGTGCCCCCATGCCTCTGGGCACCTCCCTGGCGGGAGACACAGCCTGAGGACCCGACTTCTTCACTCGGACTTCAACAGTCTCTTCAACCTCCAGCCATTTGGGCTGGGGCCCTGTGCCCCCTGGCAGGGCTCCGGAGGGGGCCTCAGCCTCCGTCACGTACAGTGTGGGCACAGTGGGCTTCCGGCCTGGCTCTGTCTCAGGCCTGTGAGGCTGCCTGGACCCCGGCAGGAACAGCAGGTCAGGGGCCAACAGAACTGGCCTCTGTGGGCTGGTGGAGCGGCGGGAAGGCGAGCGGGAGGGGGACTTGCTGGGGGACCGTCGTGGGCCACGGGGACTCTTCACCACGGTGGTGATGGTCTCCTCTCTGGTAGGGGAGAGGGCCCAAGAAGAGATGGGCACAGAGATCTGCAGCCTCACCCAGCTCCAAGCCATCAGCACATGCCAGAGACCAAGTTAAGGTACAAACAGGTGAGGAGGGTGAGTGTGCAAACTCCTACACATGCTCTTCAGCCCCACCTGCAGAGTCCCTGGCAGGAAGCCAAGGAAACCAAGCACAGTGTTTCACATGGCTAAGCTCAAGTTCTGCTCTGCTCAAGACATGTGGAGGCACCTAGAAGGCCCGTGCTACATCACCCAAGCTGAAGCCTCTGGACACCAGGACTGCACTGTCTCCCCGTCCCCCTCTTCAGCAGGCTTTCTGCTCTGTACCTCAGGCAGGGTGCCCAGCCTGCTACCAGGAAGTGCCCGCATGCCGTGAAGTCCTTGGCAAGTGACAAGCTGCTGGCCTGCAGCCTGTGCTCCTGGCCTCTGGATCTAAGGCCAGTGAGGCCCCAGCAGGCCAAGGGGAAGACTGGCTGAACACTGAGCTCCAGATGGCCGTGTCCCCCGCCTGGCTGGCATCTCCCAAGGTGGGAGGGGCAGAGCTCAAGGCCAATAGCTCAGGAGTGCATGCTGGGAGGGACAGCGACTCTGCAGCCCTGGCCTGTCTCAGCAAGGGCCCTCAGTGGTTCTGATCCCCTTTACAGGCATGGACAGGGGGAAAGGCTCAAAAATGCCCAGATCCAAGGGTCAGCAATGCACTGGTTAGTCCAGGTCCTCCTCTGCTGCCAGTGATCCTGGCTCTAGCAGGAGCTGAGGTAAAGTGGGCCATGAGCAGGGAGCAGGCTCCGGCTGAGGGAGGCAAGTCCACGGTGCTCAGCTGAGGATCTACCCATGGTCAGGACTTGGTGCTTTGACCAAGGCACTGCCTATCTCTCTCTCTCTCTCAGCATTTATTTTTATTTCTTGCTCTAACTTCGGGGCTCCAGGAAGAGTTGCTCCCAGGGACGGGCCCAGAGACACATGGGCACCCTCAAGGTGCACAGCAGTGATGAACCCTACATTCCCCATCCCTTGTCCAGGAGGAAGGGAATCTCCTACTCCACTGACTGGAGGGGAGGTTGAGGCTCCTGGTGGCCTATTGAGGGCCAAAGCTGAGGGGGCACAGCCTTCTCTGCAGGATGAAGGTGGGTACTTCCCAGAATGTTTCTGATCCCCAGTCCCCCTCAGGTCGCCTCTGAAGCTTCCCAAATGGGATCTGGCTCCATCTCTACAATGCTCCCCCTGTGGAGGGAAGGGAGCAATAACCTGTCTGAGGCCCTAGAACACCTGCTTGTACCCAGGATGGCACTCTACCACCCAACTGTTCCCATCTGTTGGGTGGCACAGTAGGAGAAGACTACTTTCGGGGAGAAGGGAGGTCAGGGAAGAGCTAACCCAAGGCCTCATCAATTCTGATGACAGAATTCTTCTGCAGCACAGCCACCTTTAGGCCCTTCTGGCGGCTGCTCAGCCCCTGGGGAATGGAGGTTTCTATCCTGGAGCATCCCAGCCTGTAACCTATAAAAACCTCAGCCAGTCCTGCCTACAGCTCCCCACACCTCCACCTGCATACCTCCTCTGCAAGTCTTCAGGACTGTCCAGGTCATAAGCAAGCCTATGTTCTGTGGGTTCACCCAGCTCTGATCCCCCAAGTCAGATCACCAACATGCACAGATTTTCTACAGCATGAAGGTACTGAAGGACAAAGAGCCCACGGGCATGATTCTGAGGAAATGGGCTCTCAGCTGACTTCTGGGAGCCACCCTAAGCCTCCTCACTTCCCTGAACCTCGGTTAGGCTTGGGTTAGGCTAAAATTCCTTCATTTAAAAAAATTTTTTTAGTTGTAAATGGATCTTTTTATTTTATTTCTATATTTATGTGCAGTGCTGTGGATCAAACCCAGGGCCTCACACATGCCAGGCAAGTGCTCTACCACTGAGCCACAATTCTAGCCCCTAAAATTCATTTCTTAAGCTACACTAGACACTTCAAGTGCTCAACAGACACACGTGGCTAGTGGCTGCCACACTGGACAGTGTAGAGAGAATACTCTCACCACTGCAGCAAGTTCTGTTGGATGATACCGTCCCAGACCTGGGGTACCAAGGGATAAGAGTCTGTCTCTAGCCTTCTGAGGAAGTGGCTCAGTCCCAGCCCCACCCTAGTGGTGCGACTCTGGTGAGCCATTGTGATGTGTGCAGAGCAAGAGAGCCATGACGTGTGGAGGGACCTGAGGCCACGGCTGTGTGAGAAATCTGCAAGGCACTGGTGGCCAGAAGTGAGCAAGGCTGTTAGTGCAGCCACTGCAAGTGGCCAGGACACACAGCAAGGCCCAGGAAGGTTAGTGGCATGCAGGGCACTGCAGTCCGAGGACGGGTTAGGAACACGCCTGCACTTACATGATGACGGTTTTCTTGGGGACTTTAGTCGCCTGCTCAGTGACTACAAAGAAAACAGTCAGAATAGCAAGGGTTACAGAGAAGCCAGTGCCTGGGGCTGACTCCCTGATGGCACTGCAGTGCAGCCACCTGCTGGGCTTAGGAGCACTGGCCATGTGTCCCTGGGCAGCCTGTCTCAGCTAGGAGGTCCAGTTTCCTCAGCTACCAGACGGGTGAGAGCATCTGCCCCGAGGGGCTGGGGTGTGACAGCAGGCACCCCAAGGATAGCCCACTCTCCCTCCTGAGCGCCACAGGGGCTGTGGGGAGGAGAACGAGCTGGCATCTGTTGCCCACTCAGAGGGCCCAGGCTTTTCCTCATACTGACATAAGCCTGTGAATTCCTCAAACATGTAGCCCAACATAGCCCTGAGGCCTAGGGAAAGGGAAGAGTAGCCTGTGGCCATTCAGTAGGCTACCAGCCACAATGGGGCCAGGATGGTTGATGCCTTTGCCACAAAACGAGCTCAAGTCCAAAAGGTGTCTCCAGGGGAGAGGGACACAAGAGACCTGAATGTGGACATCTGAACCCCATGCATGTGGTGAGTGTCTCCAGGGGAGCGGGCACCAGAGGCCTGCATGTGGCACATCTGAACCCCGTGCATGTGGGGGTGTCTCCAGGGGAGGGGGCACCAGAGTGCTGCACATGGCACATCTGAGCCCCATGCATGTGGTGGGTGCCTGAGGTCTGAGTGTGAAGGGCAGCTGTCCCCAACTGCGTGGCCTTTCCTGGTTTTCCCAGCTGTTGCCCTTACCAAAGCCAGCCCATAGGGCCTATGCTTCCATCTTGCTGCTGGGGACTGGAGTTCCAGAAAGGATGGAACTCATCTGGAACCAGGCAGCACCTACTCCCAACCACCTTGAGCCTCTTCCCTTGGCCTCTGGGCAGGCCTGGGCTTGACTACTGCAGGCCATCTCCAGGCTCAGCAGCCCTCTCACTGCTCAACGGGAAGATGGAGGAGGTGGCCAGCAAGGCCAAGTGGCTTGTACTGGGACATGGTCCCACATCTCCTGGACCAGGGGACATTCTGCTTCACTGCACTGCAACACTGAGACAGGCTTTCCCTAGGCAACTTATGGCATTTCAAGCTTGTCTCAGATGATGAGCACAAGAATTAGACACTGTCTGTGTGTGTGTGCATTGGAGGTCACACTGGCTACGTTTGTGTGCCTGTACATGGATGTACCTTGCATACAAATGTGCACATAGGTGTACTTGTCTGCACACATATGCATGCTGACACACTGCACACACATTCACACACACAAGTGTGTATACATGTATGTGCACATCAGCACATGAACATGTGTATGCTCAGGTATGTGTGTTTATATGTGTGCATTGCTTGCACAGGCTGTGCTCAGGCGTGTGTGTGCATTTATATGTGTGCATTGCTTGTACAGGCTGTGCTCAGGCAAGTGTGTTTATATGTGTGCACTGCTTGCACAGGCTGTGCTCAGGCATGTGTGCATTTATATGTGTGCATTGCTTGCACAGACTGTGTTCAAGCGTGTGTGTGCATTTATATGTGTGCATTGCTTGCACAGGCTGTGCTCAGGTGTGTGTGCTTATATATGTGCATTGCTTGCACAGGCTGTGCTCAGGCATGTGTGTGTTTATATGTGTGCATTGTTTGCACAGGCTATGCTCAGGTATGTGTGCATTTATATGTGTGCATTGCTTGCACAGGCTGTGTTCAGGTATGTGTGTGCGTTTATATGTGTGCATTGTTTGCACAGGCTGTGCTCAGGCAAGTGTGTTTATATGTGTGCATTGTTTGCACAGGCTGTGCTCAGGCATGTGTGCTTATATGTGTGCATTGCTTGCACAGGCTGTGCTCAGGCAGTGTGTGTGTGTTTATATGTGTGCATTGTTTTCACAGGCATGTGTGCTTATATGCGTGCATTGCTTGCACAGGCTGTGCTCAGGCAAGTGTGTGCTTATATGTGTGCACTGCTTGCACAGGCTGTGCTCAGGCGTGTGTGTGTTTATATGTGTTCATTGTTTGCACAGGCATGTGTGCTTATATGTGTGCATTGCCTGCACAGGCTGTGCTCAGGCATGTGCATGTTTATATGTGTGAACTGCTTGCACAGGCTGTGCTCGGGTGTGTGTGTTTATATGTGTGCTTTGCTTGCACAGGCTATGCTCAGGCATATGTGTGTTTGTATGTGTGAATTGTTTGCACAGGCTTTTCTACTGGTCTTAGAGTGGCCCCCAAACTCCACAGTACCAGAGACCTGTAGAAGTCCCATCAAGGCCACAGGTCATGCCACAAAAGGGCTCACAGGCCCCTTAAAAGACCAAATAGCACAAGTCACTAAACAGATTTAAAGCACAAAATGAGAAGCAAGCGGAAAGGGACTTAAGTGTCCGGGGAGGTGCTGCCGCTGATACTGAGCATAGGGGTCCCTGGGTGCTGTTGCTGTCTGCTGTCAGCCTTTGCTGTGGGCAGTGTGTTATGAGGATCAGGAGGGTACTGCACCCGTGGCACACAGATGTGACTCGGGGGCAGGCTCCCCTGGCCATGCCAAAGGGAAAATGGCTTGCATGGGGGGGGGGCGGTCTGCCCTGGTTGTATGGCAGCTCTGCATGCCCCAGGTGTGCTATTCCCTTGAGTGTACCTGGATGCCCAGGGCCTAAGTGCCTCCTACATGCTTGACTTATCCACGTTTAGTGCTTCCTGTCTGCTCCCTGCCTCCTGGGCATGCAGTGCCTAGGTCTCCTCACCCATTTCTGCTCTGAGACCCTCACACTCTCCCTTCTACCTATCTCTGTGTAGCACACCCTAGGGAATTCTTCCATCTTCATGTCAACAGAGTGGTCAGGCAAGAGGAAATGAAAGGGCTTGGCCTGTTCAAAAACCAAGTATGTTTTTTTAACTCTTTTAACTGGGGAGGTTCCTCACATGTCCTGGAGCCCAAGCTTCCAGCTGCCCAACTTGCAAGTGTCTTCATCTGGTCTACAGGAAGCCTGCTCTTTTCTTCACCTGGCCTTTTTTGCAGAGCATTTTTTTTCCTTTTGATTACATCCAAATGATCAGTGCTTCCTCTTATGGATCATGTGCTACGTGTCACATTTAGGAGTATGTTGTCCAGCCCTGCCTTCTGAGAGTTTTCTTCTGTATTCTTTATCTACAATTTTGGCAGTTTCATTTTTCATTGAAGTCCACAGTCCACTTTGAGTTGATATTTGTATAAGTTCATCTCTCCCCTTTGTGATGTCCAGTGCTCTGGTCCCGTTTGCTGACAAGGCTGCCTTTCGCCTGCTGACTGTCTGCCTGCTTTTACAAGCACAGTGCACACTGTGTGTACTGAACTGTAGCTCCTCTGGGTGTTGTGTCCTTTGCACTGATCTCTGAGTCCTCCACAGATAAAACACACGGCACCTTCTGTAGCCATAACATCCACAGAGGGAGTCTTCTCTCTTCTGTTGTCCTCTTCAAGGTTGTTTTAGCTCTGAAGGAAGTTTTACAACAAGCTTGTTTATGCCTGCAAAAATCCTTGCTGGGACTGTGGTGGGAATGGCAAGAAACCCATGTATGGGGCTTTTCCTCTTCTATGTCTCTTGTTCTGGGCATTGTTATAAAGACACTTATGGTTGGCTTCACGATCCAGGATGATCTCCTCATTTAAAACTCTTTAACTTTATTACACTTGCAAAGACCCTTTTTCCAAAGGATATGGCCATAGGGAGGAGACTGGGATGTGGAAGGCTGTCCTTCAGCCGGTGCAGTTAATATTCAAGACAGGGCAGCAGCAGCTGAAGTAGAGAGGAATGCATGCATGCATCTGGACTGTCCAGAGTTGACTCCAGTAGGATATTCTGGTGGTTTCTGCAATAGCTAGTAAGGCAAAAATGAGCCAAGGACCCTGCTGTGGTTTGAAAGTTTGTGTCCCCTCCAAATTTGTGTGTTGAAGCCTAACCCCACAGATATGGTGTTAGGAGGCAGGGCCTTGGAGATGGAGCCTCGGGATGGCATCAGGGCTGGTTCTGGTTTGAAGGTGGCCCTCAAGTCTCCTGCATTGCAAACTCAATCCCCAAGGTCATGTGTTGGTGGTCTGTGGAGGGACAGAGTCAGGAAGGCCCTGCTGTCACCAGGGCACTAGTGGGTCGAGGTGGGTGTGGCTTTGTTTGCAAAGTGTGCTATCTCTGGCACACCTGTGGGGGACCACCTGAGGCCCTCCCCAGGTCAAGGTGCAGCAGGAAGTCCTCACCAGATGCCAAGTAGATGCCAGTACCATGGTATGGATGGCCCAGAATTGTGAGCTACATAAATTATTCTTTATAAGTTACTCTGTGCCATTTTGTTATAGCAACAGAAATTGGACTAAGTGCTTCAAAAGAGACTTGAGTGGACTTCCTGCATCAGGAAGGCACAGCAGGTGGCGCCATCCCTGAAGGAGAGTCACACCAGACACCATGTCTGTCAACAACTTGATCTTGGACTTTCAGCCCTCCAGAACCTTGAGAATAAATTCTGTTGTCTATAAATCACCCAGCCTATAGTATTTTGTTTTAGAAACCCAAGAAGATTAAAACAGGCATATTTTACTGGCCTATTTTACTTAATTGAGGAGCAGGAAGGTGGTGAAGCTGTTTAAGGGCTGGGGAAGGCAGGGATGGGATGTGACTCAGTGATTCTGGTGCTGGGAGAAGTGAGTGGCACAGGTGAAGCCTGGCTCTGGGGAGAGGCCATGGTCTAGATAAGACCACAAGAAAAGTGGAGGATCAGGGAGGATCAACCAGAGCCTGAGGTGAGTGGCAGTAATGCTGGCCAGTCCTACCTCAGGCCTATGGCTCTCAACATCAGCCCAGCTGGCCTATGACTTATTACGATCCCCAGTGTTCCGTGAAGGATAGTGTAGAGTCCAGATGGGGCCTTGGGGTTCCTTGAGCCCAAACTACTAACTAACCACTGACTCATCCCTCATCCTCCAGTTGACCAATACCTGATCCCTCAGCTGACCCATCCCTGATCTCCTAGTTGACCCATCCTAACCTTCTACCTGACCTTCCACATGACCAGTCCTCCCGACCAATCCTGACCTGCCAGCTGACATCCTTGAACACCCAACTGATTCATCCTGACCCCCCATTTCACCTATCCTTGACCTTCCAGCTGACCCATCCCTCATCCCCCAGCTGACCCACACTTGACCATCACTGACTGTCTTCCTCCAGTGGGCAGCAAATGCCCATAAACCAGCATTAGTCTGTCCACCAACTGGAAGAGTTCTGCCCTGGGCTGAGAGTGAGGCCAGAGCCCAGGCCCCAGGGAGGTGGCCTGGGGCCCAAGGGCAGCCCTCCAGGAGAAGCAGCTCCCACCTCCAACGTCCAGAGCCTGACTGAGCAGCAGGGGGACCTGGCATCCCAGCCACCTGAGCAGGGGTAGCTGCAGCCAGGCAGTGAGATGGCAGGCACCTGTAGGGAAGGGGGCATGGCTAGAGGCATGATCAGTGTGGCTGTGGACCTCTTCCTGGGCCAGGGAGAGCCTCCTTGCTGTGTGGCCCAGGGCTTGCTGAGTTATACCCAGGACACAGAGGCTTCTGGGGACCAAGGCAACTCAGGATCACTGCTACAGGACAGATGAGGCACCAAGGGGAGATGCTAAGCTCAACACAGCCGGATGTCTTTCTGGAGAATTGGTGTCAGCTAAATGACACTATAAGTCAGAGCCCATGGGGACCCAGAAGTTGGGAGGAGGTGAGTGGTCAGTGTTTTCTTCATAGGGGGATTTTAACATCTCCCTGGCACCATCCCCTCCAGCCCCATAGCCACAATTCTGCTCAGCTTCTGGGAGTTTGGCTTCTACATTCCACAGCTGGAGGATCAGGGATGGCTTAGCTGCAGAGTCCAAAAGAGAGACCATGTGGTAGCCGTCCTTCTGTGCCTGGCTTCTTTCATTTGGCATAAGGTCCTCCAGGTTCATCCATGTCAGGAAAAGAGGATTCCCTTCTTTTCTACGACTGAGTAGTATTCCACTTGTGTACAGCTGGCCCTTCACATCTGCAGGTTCAACCAATCTAAGATCAAAAACCATTTTTTAAAAATTGTGTCTGCCCTAAAAATGTGTGGTCTTTTTTTGGTGCGCAGGAGCTGGGGGGGGTACAGTCTTTTTTTGGGGGGAGGTCATGATTTCTTTTTAATATTTTTTAGTTGTCAATGGATCTTTATTTTAGTTATTTATATGCAGTGCTGAGAGTCAAACCCAGTGCCTCACGCATGCTAGGCAGGTGTTCTACTACTGGGCTACAACCCCAGCCCTGGTCACGGTTTCTTAAACCATACAGCAGAACAAATACTTACATAGCATTTACATTCTATTATGTACTAGAAGTCATCCTAGATAACTTAAAGATTTTAGGTTAGACACAAATGGCATGCTATCATATATAAGGGTTGTGACCATACTTAAGGTTTGGAATCTACAGGATCCTGAAGTCAGTCCCCTGTGAGTACTGAGGACAACTGTAATGTCCTCTAGGTTCATCCATGTGGTCAAAGATGTCAGGGTTCCATCCTTTTTAAAGGCTGCATGGTGTTCCTTCCACTGTCTGGACATCACATTTTCAGTGTTATTCATTCCTTGGTGGGCACACAGAGGATTGTCTATCTTGGCTGTTGTGAACAGTGCTGCTGTAAATACAGGAGTGCAGGTGTCTCTTGAACACACACACACACACACACACACACACACACACACACTTCATCTCCATTGGATATGTGCCCAGAAGTGCAATTGCTTCCTATGGTGGGCTTTACTTTTCATTTTTGAGATAGGAGATTACTGGTTATGTGGATGAGGCTGCAAGGACAGACCCAGCAGAACAGTCTAACATTAGGGCTGGAGGGGGACAGACCCACACCTGGAGAGGGTACAGACACAGCAAAGCCAGGCTGGAGCCCCACATGACACAAACTGTCTCTAGGGGTGTCTCTGAGTCTGCCCCAGGCTGCATTCTTCTTCTGGAACCTCATACTTCTTTTTCTTAACTTCCTTAATAAAATGCCTGCCCTAGGGAGGTGTGTGGAGGGACTGAGCTAATCCTGACCAAGACGTGTATGCAGGGACAGTGGGCCTGGAGAGGCCTCCTTGCTCCTACAGACACAGAAGTGGGCTGGCCCAGCAGAAGTGAGCTGCACATGGGCACGTCCAGAGGTATCTGCTGTGACCACCCAGAATGATTCAATGTCCCGCCTTATAAGTGGTCTCCAGGTGATGGCAGGAGCAGCACCGGCGCTACTTCATTCCACCTAGAAAGCATTCTACCTAAAAAGCATTCCTCCCACCCCTCTTCCTTTTAGACATCTGGTCTACTTGTACCTGGCCCTTCCAGGGCTCCTCTATCTGTTTTTCTCTTCTTTGGTCCTCCTTGTTCTTTTTATTATTTCATACACATTCAGTTATCAGGATCAGATTTTTTAAAATTGAGGTGAAATTCATGTGACGCATGGTGAACCATTTTTAACTGAACAGTTCCAGGAAATTCACAGTGTTGTGCAACTGTCATCTCATCCTGGTTCCCAAACATTCTCATCACCACCAAGGATCCTGTACCCATTAGGCAGTCCCTGTTACTCTTCCCCTTCCTCCAGCTCCAAGCAACTAATCTGCTTGCTGCCTCTCTGAATTTGCCTGTTCTGGACACTTCATGTAAATGGAATTATACAATATGTGTGTATTTGTGTCTGACTTAATTGGCGCAATGTATGAGGTTCATCTATGTTGTAGCATGAATCAGTGCTTCATTCCTCTTTAATGACAAGTAATTTTCTACAGTGAGGATAAGGTCACTATTGTTGACCCATTCATCAGTTATTTCTGCCTTCCAGACAGTGTGAACAATGCTGCTGTGAACATTTAAGTACAAGTGTTTGTTGGGTGCATATTTTCATTTCTCTTGGGCATATTCCTAGAAATGATTTGCTGGTCATGTGGTACTTTCTTCCTTTTACAAGAATCTAATAAGTGTTCTCTTAGAGAGACAGGTAGTTCTTTACATTTCTGAAACTGATAATCTGATAGATCCCCAGATCTTAGGAGCTGACCAATCAGAGCTTTTTGTGATGATGGAAACATCTTCTATCTCTGCTTTCTAACATGGTACCCACTGGCCATGCAAAGCTAGAGCTCAAATGAAATTACTCATTTACATTAAATCTTAATCAATTGAAAATAAACAGCCCTGTGGCTTGTTGCTGTGTACTGGATGGTTCAGTTTTAGTGGCAAAAGATGAAAAGCTACCCTGAGTAGACCACTGCCATTGCTGCCCTCTTAATAACTCATTTGAGTAATTTTATGTAGATGTGAAAATCCATGGTGATACTTGAAATATCTACATCCCAGTCCCTGAAAGTTTCTTGTTAAATGCCACTTAAGGTAGAATGTGATAGATATCATCATCCAAAGTACATGTATGAAGACACGAATTGGTGTCAACATACTTTATATTTAACCAGAGATATGAAAAATTGTGCTGTATCTATGTAATAAGAATTGTAATGCATTCCGCTGTCATTCATTTAAACAAAATCATTAAAAAATGCCACTTAAATGCCACTGAGACCCACAGAGTCATGAATACATACAGTTAGAATTGCAGGCTATCACTAGAAACATGTGAGGAATCTCTGGAAGATCAGTCTTTGCAGCCCGTTTTACTGAAGTAGGGCGTATACACATGTTGCATGAACTACATACTTTCTGTGAATATTTTATTGCTGAAAACCATACTATTAGAGCAGCTCCTTATCAATTTTTATGCACTAGTTTCCCACACTGGGATATTTTGTAAAGGTAAGCAGATTTGTGAGTAGCTCCACAGATGGTATCTAGAGAGCCCTGGTTTGAGCAGATCCAGTTTTAGTAGGATAAATACATATTGTGTGCAAAATTATATAATGTATAATACATAATATTCCTGAATTGCATTGCTGGCTTGTATTTATTGTTATAATAAAATTAACAGAAACAGTACAGGTAATAACAAGGAAAAAAAGGTACCATTTATTGAGCTTTGATTTTTGTGGCACGCATCATTCAAGGGATCCTGATAGATCATGACAGAGCTCACCTAGTCCCCTCTATTAGGTAGGTGCTATTAGAATGGCCATTTCTGTCCAATTTGCTTGGAGCTTTCCAGTCCTCCTTTTTAATAAAGAGTGGAGATAATGAAGTAATCTTCCAAAAAGTCCACACAAGTGCTACTTTATCTGTCACTAGCAGTTTTAATTTGCTGTTTATTAAAATGTAAATTTAAATATGCTAAACTCAGAAACCTAATTCAGTGTACAAATTTTGTTCTGACTTAAGCAAAAGTGAATCTTCAACGTTTGACCAACTCAGATTTAAAATAAAACTTAATTCCTTTTACCCATTCATGAATAAACCTTAAAAATGTTTACACATCCTTTAAGACCAACAACTTGGTTCTTTTCAAGTATTGAGAACAGGTCTAGCAAACAAACCCTTTACCAAAACCTTTTGAAATCCCAGTTCAATTAGATCCTGATTTTGGTGGACTTTGTTTTGTTAAAATTTATCTATTTTAACTGGTTCACTCTCGTTCCAAGTGGAAACCCCAAGATTCACCTATCAGAATTCCAAATGGCAAATTTTATTAAGGTGTAATACACTTAATATCAGATGAACTGACCCAATTGTCCCTAGGAGAAAAAAACGCAATCTTGACTTTTTTGGAATCCCAAGTACCTGTCATTGGTAATTCTGGGGACACTTAAGGAGAGGAGAAAGCCCCACGAGTTTGAGATTGTATTCGCAAGCAAATGGACAGGTCCGGCGGTTTTCCCGGCCTCTAGCAGAAGCCCATCGCCCACCTCGCGCACGTGCGTGTCCCTCCCTTGGGCCATGGTCCCAGTTTGAGCCCTTTGCTTTGACTAAAGCGCACTAATGCTCTTAAAGGAATCCAAGGGGACCCCGCCCCAGGCCAAAAGGCTGCGAGCTCAAAGCGGCTCTTTTCTAGAATCAGTGGTGGCTCTGAAAAGAGCCTTTGGTGTCCACGGGGGGCGCACAGGCGGCAGGGCCTCACTTGCCCTTGGCTTTGTGGTGACTCTCTGTCTTCTTGGGCAGAAGCACCGCCTGGATGTTGGGCAGGACGCCACCCTGCGCAATGGTCACGCGGCCCAGCAGCTTGTTGAGCTCCTCGTCGTTGCGGATGGCCAACTGCAGGTGGCGGGGGATGATTCGCGTCTTCTTGTTGTCACGGGCCGCGTTGCCCGCCAGCTCCAGGATCTCGGCCGTCAGGTACTCGAGTACGGCAGCCAGGTACACCGGTGCGCCGGCTCCCACGCGCTCTGAGTAGTTGCCCTTGCGCAGCAGCCGGTGCACGCGGCCCACAGGGAACTGTAGGCCCGCGCGCGAGGAGCGGGACTTGGCCTTGGCGCGCGCCTTGCCACCCTGCTTGCCGCGGCCAGACATTTCTAACGCAGAGAAGAAGTCGAAAAATACAACAGGGGATATCAGGACTACAGGCCCCAGCGAGCCCTTATATACGATCGGGAGGTAGGCTAAAAAGCACCGTCTGATAGGATGGCATCAATAGCCAATCAGAAAAGGACACCAGCATTTCCCGCCCCCCTAATTTGCGTAAGTCTTTCCGAGAGATGACGTAGGGCGACGTTCTATCCAACCAGAAGCGAGTAGTTCTTGATCCTTCATTTGAATTCAAGGCGTACAAATAGAGTTGTTGTGGTCGTCTCTGGAGTCTGTCAGAGGAGACCCGCCATCATGCCAGACCCTTCCAAGTCCGCTCCGGCCCCCAAGAAGGGCTCCAAGAAGGCCGTGACCAAAGCGCAGAAGAAGGACGGCAAGAAGCGCAAGCGCGGCCGCAAGGAGAGTTACTCCATCTACGTGTACAAAGTGCTCAAGCAGGTGCACCCCGACACGGGCATCTCGTCCAAAGCCATGGGCATCATGAACTCGTTCGTCAACGACATCTTTGAGCGCATCGCCAGCGAGGCCTCCCGCCTGGCGCACTACAACAAGCGCTCGACCATCACGTCCCGCGAGGTGCAGACGGCCGTGCGCCTGCTGCTGCCCGGGGAGCTGGCCAAGCACGCTGTGTCGGAGGGCACCAAGGCCGTCACCAAGTACACCAGCTCCAAGTGAGGCGCGTCCCTGGCGCCCTGAACCCAAAGGCTCTTTTCAGAGCCACCCACACAGTCGAGAAAGGGTTTCAAACACGGTGATGGGTTATTAACCCTATGTTTTACCTATACACCTTAGCGATTCCCAGTTACTGAGTGCGTCCCGCCAGTGAGTGAGCGGAGTATGGGAATGTAACAGCCCATTGTAGAGGAACGGTGGAAATGGTGCCCTTGCGAAAAAGCAGGCGTGCAGATGAGGGGCGTCACTTCCCCCAGAAGGCTCTAGCGTCGGTCTTCTACCCTGTGTTCCCTTGGCGAGACCATGGGTACGCCAGACCACGAGTTTGCGGAGGCCTTGGGTGTTGTAAGGCGGCCTGGCGGTGGCGCCATACCACCTTTCCATCCCTGCCCGCATCAGACATCTTTATCCTCAAGCAAAGTACATCCCGGTAGGATGTTTGCCTGGAAAGATCCTGCAATGACAGTGTGCTGGACGAGAGGGACGTGGAGGCTGGCGGATCACCGCAGCGCTTTGTGCGCGAGCTGGGTTAGTAAGTGACCACAGCTGCCAGCAGCTTTCACCCTTAGTGGTGGGGGGAGGTTAGAGGAACGGAATTACCTTGTTTTGAGCAAATGTAACTGCCTCCCCTTTTGGCCGCATGATTTTCTGTGAAGTGTTAGTAACTGAATTCTTTTCTTCACATTCATGGCATTTATTTAAGGAGTGCCATTGTGCTTCAGGAAAAGCATTTTGGCATGAAGCTTTCATACTGGAAGGGACACGGCTTATCTTTTTCTTGCTTTGACTTTTCTTATTTATTAAAAGAAAAAAAAGGATTAATAATGATTCTTTGAGCTGTTGTGAGAATTAGAAGTATTGAGAGTTTGTACCATTGTCTCCAGCAAGGAAAATTTTAAATAAAATTCAGTAAAACACACGCTTTTCTTTTTTCTTTTTTCTTTTAAGTGTCTCCACAGGGCCCTAGCCTGTCATGTGTCTGAACTGATGCAAACTGGGAGACTGGTGGGTCAGGGGAGAAAATGTCACCACAACAAGGTCCTCCCTAAAATGGCTGTATCACCACCCCACCTCTTTCCTGCTTGGGTCCACATAAAAGGATTTTTGGAAATTTCACACATTTTAAAGTTGTCACCTACTGTATTTTTATAAAAATTCAAGTAGCAAGGATGCACATCCCAACATAGGACATTTTAAAAAGCAAAATGGCCACATCAGTATTTTAAATATACCTATTGGAACATCAATTTGATACCATAATCAGTTCATAAAATACATGATCAAATTCTATATCAGCCAGATATTTCAGGAGATGCTTAATTTCTGCCTGAACCATTATTTTTCCATTTTTCTTCTACCTCAGGATTTTACCCTACAGCAATTATAGGTATTATGGTTTATCTATTTTCTTGCAAAAATAAAAAAAAAAAGTCAAGGTTTTTTTGGTTTTTTTTTGCAAGAAAAGATTTGAATACATTAGATAACCAAAGATTTCTTTGGTCTGAGCAGAGGCCTGGTGTGGTGGCTCTCACCTATAATCCCAGCAATTCAGGAGGCTGAGGCAGGAGGATAGTGAGTTCAAAACCAGCTTTAGCAACTTAGTGAGGCCCTAAGTAACTCAGTGAGACCCTGTCTCTAAATAAAATACAAAACAAAGAGCTGGGGATGTGCCTTGGTTGTTAAGAGCCCCTGGGTTTAATCCTCAGTACCAAAAAAAAAAAAAAAAAAAGAAAAAGAAAGAAAAAGAAAAAAAATACCTGGGCAGTACACACACACACACACATATATATATATGACAAAAAAAATATCTGGGCAGTACACAGTTTTATGTATGTATTTTAGAGACAGGGTCTCACTGAGTTGCTTAGCACCATGCTTTTTTTAAACTCAAAAATCCTCCTGCCTCAGCATCCTGAGCAGCTGGGATTACAGGCATGCTCTACCCTGCCGTTGAGACAAGTATATTTTGATAGATCATGAGCAAATAAGAAAAGTTTAGTGAAACTGGCTCTTTAATGAGATGGCTGGTAGTTCCTCTGTTCTTTTCTTGGTGACTTCTGCTGCAAGTACCTGTGCCTCCTTCGGCATAGGTGGTCTTGTGTAGTCTCGTGCTAGTAATGTACAGCTTCCCCTCCATTCCATTGTTTTCTGTCTATGTTTAAAAACTTAAGGAAATTGGGGCTGGGATTGTGGCTTAGCGGTAGAGCGCTCGCCTCGCACAGGCGGGACCCGGGTATGATCCTTAGCACCACTAAAAATTTAAGATGTTGTGTCCACCGAAAACTAAAATATAAATATTAAAAAATTCTCTCTCTCTCTCTCTCTTAAAAAAAGAAAACTTAAGGAAATTGGCCAAACACAGTGGCATATGCCTGTAATTCGAGCAACTCTGAAGGCCAAGGCAAGAGGATCACAAGTTCAAAACCAGCCTCAGCAAGGCCCTAAGCAACCCAGAAAGACTCTGTCTCTAAACAAAATATTAAAAAGGGTTCCAGATGTGGCTCAGTGGTTCAGTGACTCTGGGTTCAATCCCCCATACCAAAAAAAAAAAAAAAAAAAAGGAAATTGCTGGGCCTTGTAGTACACACCTGTGATCTTTTTTTTTTTTTTTTTTTTTTTAATTTTTTATTGTTGGCTGTTCAAAACATTACATAGTTCTTGATATATCATATTTCACAATTTGATTCAAGTGGGTTATGAGCTCCCATTTTTACCCCATATACAGATTGCAGAATCACATCAGTTACACATCCATTGATTTACATATTGCCATACTAGTGTCTGTTGTATTCTGCTGCCTTTCCTATCCTCTACTATCCCCCCTCCCCTCCCCTCCCCTCCCCTCCCCTCCCCTCCCCTCTTCTCTCTGCTCCCTCTACTGACATTCGTTTGTCCCCCTTATATTATTTTTCCCCTTTCCCTCACTTCCTCTTGTATGTACTTTTGTATAACTCTGAGGGTCTGCTTCCATTTCCATGCATTTTCCCTTCTCTCTCCCTTTCCCTCCCACCTCTCATCCCTGTTTAATGTTAATCTTCTTCTCATGCTCTTCGACCCTACTCTGTTCTTAGTTACTCTCCTTATATCAAAGAAGACATTTGGCATTTGTTTTTTAGGGATTGGCTAGCTTCACTTAGCATAATCTGCTCTAATGCCATCCATTTCCCTGTAAATTCTATGATTTTGTCATTTTTTAATGCAGAGTAATACTCCATTGTGTATAAATGCCACATTTTTTTTATCCATTCATCCATTGAAGGGCATCTATGTTGGTTCCACAGTCTAGCTATTGTGAATTGTGCTGCTATGAACATCGATGTAGCAGTGTCCCTGTAGCATGCTCTTTTTAGGTCTTTAGGGAATAGACTGAGAAGGGGAATAGCTGGGTCAAATGGTGGCTCCATTCCCAGCTTTCCAAGAAATCTCCATACTGCTTTCCAAATTGGCTGCACCAATTTGCAGTCCCACCAGCAATGTACAAGTGTACCCTTTTCCCCACATCCTCGCCAGCACTTGTTATTGTTTGACTTCATAATGGCTGCCAATCTAACTGGAGTGAGATGGTATCTTAGGGTGGTTTTGATTTGCATTTCTCTGACTGCTAGAGATGGTGAGCATTTTTTCATGTACTTGTTGATTGATTGTATGTCCTCCTCTGAGAAGTGTCTGTTCAGGTCCTTGGCCCATTTGTTGATTGGGTTGTTAGTTATCTTATTGTCTAATTTTTGGAGTTCTTTGTATACTCTGGATATTAGGGCTCTATCTGAAGTGTGAGGAGTAAAGATTTGTTCCCAGGATGTAGGCTCTCTATTTACCTCTCTTATTGTATCTTTTGCTGAGAAAAAACTTTAGTTTGAGTAAGTCCCATTTGTTGATTCTAGTTATTAACTTTTGTGCTATGGGTGTCCTATTGAGGAATTTGGAGCCCGACCCCACAGTATGTAGATCGTAGCCAACTTTTTCTTCTATCAGACGCCGTGTCTCTGATTTGATATCAAGCTCCTTGATCCATTTTGAATTAACTTTTGTGCATGGCGAGAGAAAGGGATTCAGTTTCATTTTGTTGCATATGGATTTCCAGTTTTCCCAGCACCATTTGTTGAAGATGCTATCCTTCCTCCATTGCATGCTTTTAGCCCCTTTATCAAATATAAGATAGTTGTAGTTTTGTGGATTGGTTTCTGTGTCCTCTATTCTGTACCATTGGTCCACCCGCCTGTTTTGGTACCAGTACCATGCTGTTTTTGTTACTATTGCTCTGTAGTATAGTTTGAAGTCTGGTATCGCTATACCGCCTGATTCACACTTCCTGCTTAGCATTGTTTTTGCTATTCTGGGTCTTTTGTTTTTCCATATGAATTTCATGATTGCTTTCTCTATTTCTACAAGAAATGCCGTTGGGATTTTGATTGGCATTGCATTAAACCTATAGAGAACTTTTGGTAATATCGCCATTTTGATGATGTTAGTTCTGCCTATCCATGAACAGGGTATATTTTTCCATCTTCTAAGATCTTCTTCTATTTCTCTCTTTAGGGTTCTGTAGTTTTCATTGTATAAGTCTTTCACCTCTTTTGTTAGGTTTATTCCCAAGTATTTTATTTTTTTTGAAGATATTGTGAATGGAGTGGTTGTCCTCATTTCCATTTCAGAGGATTTGTCGCTGATATACAGGAATGCCTTTGATTTATGCGTGTTGATTTTATATCCTGCCACTTTGCTGAATTCATTTATTAGCTCTAATAGTTTCTTTGTAGACCCTTTTGGGTCTGCTAGGTATAGAATCATGTCATCTGCAAATAGTGATAATTTAAGTTCTTCTTTTCCTATTTTTATGCCTTTAATTTCTTTCGTCTGTCTAATTGCTCTGGCCAGTGTTTCGAGAACTATGTTGAACAGAAGTGGTGAGAGAGGGCATCCCTGTCTTGTTCCAGATTTTAGACGGAATGCCTTCAATTTTTCTCCATTCAGAATGATGCTAGCCTGAGGCTTAGCATAGATTGCTTTTACAATATTGAGGAATGTTCCTGTTATCCCTAGTTTTTCTAGAGTTTTGAACATAAAGGGATGCTGTACTTTGTCGAATGCTTTTTCCGCATCTATCGAGATGATCATATGATTCTTATTTTTAAGTCTATTGATGTGGTGAATAACATTTATTGATTTCCATATATTGAACCAGCCTTGCATCCCAGGGATGAATCCTACTTGATCATGGTGCACAATTTTTTTGATAAGTTTTTGTATCCGAGTGGCCAGAATTTTATTGAGGATTTTTGCATCTAGGTTCATTAGAGATATTGGTCTGTAGTTTTCTTTCTTTGAAGTGTCTTTGTCTGGTTTAGGTATCAGGGTGATGTTGGCCTCGTAGAATGAATTTGGAAGTTCTCCCTCTTTTTCTATTTCCCGAAGTAGCTTGAAAAGTATTGGTATTAGTTCCTCTTTAAAGGTTTTGTAAAACTCTGCTGTATACCCATCCGGTCCTGGGCTTTTCTTAGTTGGTAGTCTTTTGATGGTTTCTTCTATTTCCTCAATTGATATTGGTCTGTTTAGGTTGTCTATATCCTCCTGACTCAATCTGGGCAGATCATATGACTTAAGAAATTTATCTATGCCTTCACTATCTTCTAATTTATTGGAGTATAAGGATTCAAAATAATTTTTGATTATCTTCTGTATTTCTGAAGTGTCTGTTGTGATATTGCCTCTTTCATCCCGTATGTTAGTAATTTGAGTTCTCTCTCTTCTTCTCTTCGCTAGCATGGCTAAGGGTCTGTTGATTTTGTTTATTTTTTCAAAGAACCAACTTTTAGTTTTGTCAATTTTTTCAATTGTTTCTTTTGTTTCGATTTCATTAATTTCAGCTCTGATTTTAATTATTTCTTGCCTTCTACTTCTTTTGCTGTTGTTTTGCTCTTCTTTTTCAAGGATTTTGAGATGAAGTATGAGATCATTTATTTGTTGGTTTTTTCTTTTTTTAAGGAATGAACTCCAAGCAATGAATTTTCCTCTTAGAACTGCTTTCAATGTGTCCCATAGATTCCGATATGTTGTGTCTGTGTTTTCATTAATCTCTAAGAATTTTTTAATTTCTTCCTTGATGTCTTCTATAACCCATTGATCGTTCAGTAACCTATTGTTCATTCTCCAAGTGATGTATTCTTTTCCCTTCTTTCTTTTATCATTGATTTTCAGTTCCATTCCATTATGATCAGATAGGATGCATGGTATTATCTCTACTCCTTTATATTGTCTAAGAGTTTCCCTGTGACATAATATATGATCTATTTTTGAGAAGGATCCATGTGCTGCTGAGAAAAAAGTGTAACTGCTTGATGTTGGGTGGTATATTCTATATATGTCAATTAAGTCTAGGTTATTAATTGTGTTATTGAGTTCTATAGTTTCCTTATTCAACTTTTGTTTGGAAGATCTGTCCAGTGGTGATAGAGGTGTGTTGAAGTCTCCCATGATTATTGTATGGTGGTCTATTAGACTCTTGAACTTGAGAAGAGTTTGTTTGATGAACATAGCTGCACCATTGTTTGGGGCATATATATTTATGATTGTTATGTCTTGTTGGTGTATGGTTCCCTTGAGCAGTATGTAGTGTCCCTCTTTATCCCTTTTGATTAACTTTGGCTTGAAATCTATTTTATTTGATATGAGTATGGATACTCCTGCTTGTTTCTGAAGTCCATATGAGTGATATGATTTTTCCCAACCTTTCACCTTCAGCCTATGTATGTCTTTTCCTATCAAATGCGTCTCCTGTAGGCAGCATATTGTTGGGTCTTGTTTTGTGATCCATTCTACTAGCCTGTGTCTCTTGATTGGTGAGTTTAAGCCATTAACATTTAGGGTTATTATTGAGATATGGGTTGTTCTTCCAGCCATATTTGTTTATTTATGTTACTAAACATGGTTTGTTTTCCTCTTTGATTATTTTCCCCCCTTTAGTGTCCTTTCATTGTTATTTTCCATTTCCTCTTCCTGTAATGTTTTGCCAAGGATGTTTTGAAGAGATGGTTTTCTAGCTGCAAATTCTTTTAACTTTTGTTTATCATGGAAGGTTTTAATTTCATCTTCCATCCTGAAGCTTAATTTCGCTGGAAACACAATTCTTGGTTGGAACCCATTTTCTTTCAGTGTTTGAAATATGTTATTCCAGGATCTTCTAGCTTTCAGAGTCTGTGTTGAAAGATCAGCTGTTATCCTGATTGGCTTACCCCTAAATGTGATCTGCTTCCTTTCTCTTGTAGCTTTTAAAATTCTCTCCTTATTCTGTATGTTGGGCATCTTCATTATAATGTGTCTAGGTGTGGGTCTCTTATGATTTTGCACATTCGGCGTCCTGTAGGCTTCTAGGATTTGGGGTTCTGTCTCATTCTTCAAGTCTGGGAAGTTTTCTCGTATTATTTCATTGAATAGATTGCTCATTCCTTTGGTTTGAAACTCTGTCCCTTCCTGTATCCCAATGACTCTTAAATTTGGTCTCTTGATGTTATCCCATATTTCTTGGATGTTCTGCTCATGGTTTCTTAACAGTCTTGCTGAGCTGTCTATGTTCTTTTCAAGTTGAAATACTTTATCTTCATTGTCTGATGTTCTGTCTTCTAAGTGTTCTACTCTGCTGGTAGTATTCTCAATTGAGTTTTTAAGTTGGCTTATTGCTTCCTGCATTTCTAGGATTTCTGTTTGTTTGTTTTTTATAACCTCTTTTTCCCTGTATAGTTGATCTTTTGCTTCTTGGATTTGTTTATGTAATTCATTGTTGAAGTGATCTTTCATTGTCTGATTTTGCTGTCTGATGTCTTCCTTGAGACTCCAGATCATCTGAAGCATGTATATCCTGAATTCTTTATCTGACATTCCATCTGCTGTAGCTATTACCTCTTCTAACGTTGAGTTGACCTGCAATGCTTGTGGTCCTTTCTTTCCTTGTCTCTTCATACTGTTCGCGTTCCTTTCTACTTGGTGAAACTGTTGTGCTATTGAATTTTCCCCCTATATATTTATATTGGTCTTGTATAGTTGCAAAGTCTCCCTCGCAGGCGCGGGCGGCGGCTCTGTCCCTCTGTGGGCCGCTAGGCTTGTTCTGTCGGTGGTCACAGTTCTGTCTACTTTGCAGGCGCAGGCAGCGGCACTGCCCCTCTGCAGGCCTCTGGGGCTGTACTGCCAGTGGGTCGCAGGTGCGCCTACCTTGCAGGCGCAGGGGGGGGGGGCGGCTCTACCCTTCCTCAGGCCACTGGGCCTGTTCTGTCTCTCGGTTGCAGGTCTGGCCTGTTCTGATGGTGGTCACAGTTCTGTCTACCTTGCAGGTGCTGGGGGGAGGTGGCGGCTCTGCCCCTCAGCAGGCCACTGCTCCTCTTCTGCCGGTCGGTCGCAGGCCCGCCTACCTTGCAGGAGTGATTGGAAGCTCTGCCACTCCGCGGGCCACTGGGCCTTTTCTGACCGTGGTCACAGTTCCACCTACCTGACAGGTGCGGGGGGTGGGGGGCGGCTCTGCCCCTCAGCAGGCCGCTGGGCCTGCTCTGTGCGTGGTCACAGTTCCCTCTACCTTGCCGGCGCAGGGAGAGGGGGTGGCTCTGCCTCTCAGCAGGTCACTGCTCCTCTTCTGCAGGTGGGTCGCAGGCCCGCCTACCTTGCAGGAGTGATTGGAAGCTCTGTCCTGCCGTGGGCCACTGGGCCTTTTCTGTCCGTGGTCACAGTTCCACCTGCCTGGCAGGCGCGGGGGGTGGGGGGCGGCTCTGCCCCTCAGCAGGCCGCTGGGCCTGCTCTGTGCGTGGTCACAGTTCCCTCTACTTTGCCGGTGCAGGGGGAGGGGGCGGCTCTCACCTGTGATCTTAAGCTACTTGGAAGACTGAGGGAGGCAGGGGGAGCGCAAGCTCAAGGTCACTTGGGGAACTTAGAGAGATCCTGTCTCAAAAAGGACGGGGGTATAATTCAGAGGTATAGCACCTTTGGGTTCAATCATTTTATATATTTGTATATGTATATAAAATAATTGTATATATATATATATATATACACACACACACACACACACACACACACACACACACATATATAAGCAGTAGGAATGGAAATTCTGCCATAGATATTTTATGTTTATATATATATATAAATAAATATATGTATGTATATATATGTGTGTGTGTGTGTGTGTGTGTATGTATGAACACAGTAGAAATGGAAATTCTGCCATAGATATTTTACTCAATTCTTTACTTTCAGTAATAATCTGAAACTTAAAACAGTGATCCATCATTGAAAGTAAGCAGGACCTGTCAATAGTCTTAATTCTCTCAAGATATTAATATTAATGGATCAATAGAGGAAAACAACTAAATTCAGTCCTTTCCACTATGAAACAGATGCCAGATGACTGAGACCTCCAAACCCTAATCCTCCTAACAACCTAAATTGAGAGTCAAGACTTTAAAAATATTTTTTTTAATTAAATTTATTTCTTGCAGTGCTGGGCAATTGTTCTTTCACTAAGCTACATCCCTAGCCCAGAGTTGTTTCAAAGGAGTATTTATAGTCACTAGAACTAGGCCCACAGTTCCATGTGATTCTCTACCTTCAAGAGCTGAATGCGTAGATTTAATAAAATGAAACTTGTCTCCAGCAGAGTGATTGTGTTAGCAGTAGACAACATTGTTAGTCCAGAGAGTCAATGAACAAAACATAGCACCGTAATTTCCAAATATAACTCTACAAGAATACATTTTGTGGTAGATAATGCAAAACATGGAGTGATTTTTCAGGTTTTCTAACTACTCTGACTAAAGCCTGAAGTAATAGACTGCCGCAGTCTGGCTGGGCACAAATGCCGCAGTCTGCCTGGGCACACAATCACGAGCCACCACACAGCTTGTAGATTCAAACAGCAACTCTTTATTCCCAAACTCACACCAGCCGTCTACAATCACGTTCTGGGGAAATCCACGTTCTCTTCCCAAATCCACGTTCTCTGCCCAAATCCACTTCCACTGGGCTTCTATCTCCAAAATATATTGTCTAAATCCCGTGAGAACTCAAGGGGAACTCAGGCAGCAGGATACGCCCTATTCCCAGCAGGAATAATCTTAAACCTTAAACCTGGAACCTAAACCGGGAACGCCCTAAACACGATTATCTTAAAACCGGGAACACCCTAATCTGCCTTGGTCCTTGAGCAAGGTCACTTACATTCAATGTCACTGCAACATGTCAGCAACATGGGGTACGCTGGCAAGGAAATTGTCATACCTACTTGGCTAATGGCTCCCAGCATCTCCCCCCTTCTGATTAATTAAACAACAAGCAATGTGGCTTAAGGACCGTGCCTGGTAGGTTGTCCAATTCAACATATGGTTCTTACCCGTCATCGGAAAACTGACCTTTAGGCGTCAGCCTCCTGTCTTAGGTTGATACCACTGCAATTGGATCATACCCGTCACTGACTACCGGTCCAGCATAAGCCATTGGCCCCCAAATTTTAGACCATCACTAGCAGAAGGGAGGATACAGAAATGCCACGACACCAAGCCAATTGACGGCTCCTTGGGAAAAATTGCATCACTGGTGACACCATCAGCAAAGATATGTCAGCACTACCACAATTAACATGGGGTGCGCTGGCAAGGAAAAATTGCATCACCAGTGACACCATCAGCAAAGATATGCCAGCATTACCACAATTCACTGCACCAAACGATAGTTACATAGTCCAGGCAAGTTCTGCAAGCAGTTCAAAGCAGAGGAATCTATCAATATGTCCATTTCCTCCCCAAAATCTGTCTCCTCCCAAAGTAAGTTGACTCTTTGATTGAGCATTACTTGTTGAGTTCTTCACCGGCACTGGGATGGAGATAGGAATTCTGGCAATGATGCTAAAGAGACATTATCCTGAAAAGAATTATTAAATATAATGAAAAGGAAAGGTGAAAGTAAACAAACAGATCTGTTAACCTACTTTAAAAACAATCCTTAACAGCCTTTTACCTAATTTAAATTAGTAAACAAACAGATCTGTTAACCACCTTTAAAAACAATCCTTAACAGCTGTTTACATAATTTAAATTAAACCATTTAAATCACGTGAATAAAAAAAATAATAATAATTCGGATCCATTTTTTCATGAGCGCTCCTCATATAAGAAATATGGACATACGCACATACAGACATACAACACAAAACACAAGAGTGTACACAAACGTACAACACATAAGAAAATAGTAAAGGCCTTGTAGCTTTACCTAGGTGGAATCTCCATTGCAATGTTTAAAAACTCCACAGTCAAAAAATAAAACTGATCAGAAAAACATTAACCTAGGTTTGTATGAGCTCAAAAAATAAAAATAGAACCTTATGATGTAGAAAAATGCAATAATAAAATAGCTATTGAAAAAAGCATCCTGGTTAATCACTGTCGCAGATGTAAGAATGGCCAAGCTGGAGCTCTGGATATCAGCTGTTATGGATTTGAGTCAAATCATCTTCTTTTCGATCTGTAGAAACTGTTTTAGTTAATCTCTCTGGAATCCAAATGGGCTGCTGTTCTCCCTGTGGAAAAACACAAACAGACCCCCGACTCCAGACAATCACTGGGTCAGGACCTTTCCATTGTCCTGTTAGAATATCTTTCCAAAGTACTTTAGGCTTATGTACATTTTTTGGATACATATGCCTTTCCGCAGCACTAAGTCCTGATGAATCCAAATTTAAAAAGTTTAGAGTAAAAAGCGTTATTTTAAGTTTATCTTTGGGGGATATATACCCCCTTCCAATTCCCTCTTTCTGCTTTAATAAGTATGTTTTAATAGTTTGATGAGCTCTTTCAACTATGCCTTGTCCCTGTGGATTGTATGGGATTCCTGTTATATGAGTAATACCAAATGATGAGCAAAATTGTTTAAAAGAGGTAGAGGTATAGCCAGGACCATTATCGGTTTTTAACTGTTTAGGAACGCCCACAGTGGCAAAATTTTGTAAGCAATGAGCTATAACATCTTTAGTTTTTTCTCCGGCATGAAGGGAGCCCATCAAAAATCCAGAAGAAGTATCGACTGTAACGTGTAAATATTTTAATTTTCCAAATTCTGGCAAGTGTGTGACGTCCATCTGCCAAATATGGTTAGGTATCAGGCCTCTAGGATTGACTCCAAGATTAACTTGTGGTAAAAATGTCACACAATTTTGACATTGTTTTATTATATGTCTGGCTTGTTCCTTAGTTATTTTAAAACGCTTTTGTAAAGTATTAGCATTAACATGAAACCTTTTATGAAAATTTGTAGCTTCTTCAAATGTAGAGAAAATATGTATGTCATGTGTAGTTTTATCTGCTAAATCATTGCCTAAACTAAGGGCTCCAGGCAATCCTGTATGTGCCCTAATATGTCCTATAAAGAATGGATCTTTTCTGTCCCAGATTAGACTTTGTATAGTGGAAAACAAAGAGAAAACAGTCGAAGAAGGGGAAATCCTACCAGCATCTTCAAGAGATACTATAGCATTAACTACATACTGACTATCAGAAAATAAATTAAATACAGAATCTTTAAACATCAAAAAAGCTTGTAAAACTGCATTAAGCTCTACCTTTTGAGCTGATTGTTTGGGTACTAAAAATGTAAAAGTTTGATCAGGGGTAACTACTGCTGCTGTACCATTATTTGACCCATCAGTGAATATATTTGGAGCATTCATGATAGGTGTTTTTCTTGTCATTTTAGGAAAAACTACAGGATGCTTAGACCAAAAAGACAACAAAGGATTAGATGGTAAATGATTATCAAATGAAACATTAGATTTACACATGATTATTGCCCAAGTATTTAACTCATTAGCTAACTCATCAATTTGATCCATAGTATATGGAGTAATAATTTTATTGGGAGAAATTCCAAACACTCCCTTCGCTGCTTTTATTCCTTTGAGTATTAATTGTCCTACAGCCTCAGGATACCTAGTAAGAATAGTGTTAGGAGAATAAGATAAATGTATCCACAATAATGGACCTTCTTGCCAAAATACTCCTGTAGGAATATTTTTTGTTGGTAGTACAATAAATAATAAGGGCAAACTTATATCAATTCTATCCAAATGTATGTTTTCCGTATATGTTTCAATAATTTTTAATGCCTTTCTTGCTTTAGGAGTTAACATGCGGGGTGAATTTGGATCTGATGGACCTTTTAGAATATCAAATAAAGGTCCCAATTCTCCTGTTGGTATACCTAGATAAGGCCTTATCCAATTTATGTCTCCCAATAACTTTTGAAAGTCGTTAAGTGATTTGAGTTGATCTACTCGTATTTGAATTTTTGGTGGACGGACCATGGTTGAGGATAGTAGAACTCCTAAATAATTAATTGGAAAATTTAATTGTACTTTATCTATTGCTATCTCTAGATTATAATTTTTTAATAAGTTTGTAAGTGTGGCATAACATTCCAGCAATATGTTTTTATCTTTATGTGCCAATAATACATCATCCATATAGTGAAATATTTGTAGTTCAGGATTTTGATTTCTAAGTGGCTGGATTGCTTTGTTAACATATATTTGACACATAGTTGGACTGTTAGCCATCCCTTGAGGGAGTACTTTCCATTCATATCTCTGATCAGGACCTTCATGATTTAATGCAGGGATAGTAAATGCAAAACGTGGACTATCCTCGGGATGAATTGGAATTGAAAAAAAACAATCTTTAATATCTATAGCTAAAACATGCCAGGTTTTTGGCAAAGCAGACAATTGAGGAATCCCTGATTGAGCAGGTCCCATAATAACCATCTCATTATTAATGGCTCTGAAATCTTGCAACAATCTCCATTTACCAGATTTCTTTTTGATGACAAAAATGGGAGTATTATGGGGAGATATGGAAGGTTGTATATGTCCTTCCGCTAATTGTTGTTTGACCAGATCATGGGCTACTTGTATCTTTTCTTTAGTCAGGGGCCACTGAGGAACCCACACTGGTCTTTCTGATTTCCAAGTAATTTTGATTGTCTCAGTGGCCCTTTCTGAAAATCCAACCCATGTCTGTCTGTTCCTTGATCTATTTGTACTGGTGCTGCTATACCTTGCCCTTGTTTTCCTAATCTTTTTTCTTTCCTAAAGCCTTGTCTAGCCCTAGTAGTGGGCGCATTAGGATTGATGTTATTTGTTAACGTCAAACCTAATTGATCTAGGACATCTCGTCCCCATAAATTTATAGGAAGATGATCCAATACATATGGCTGTATAGTTCCTTCACATCCTTCAGGATCCTTCCAATCTAATATCATAGAACTTCTATGGGGATTAGTTGCCACTCCTAGGCCTCGAAGCGTTTGAGTGGCTTGTTGTAATGGCCAATGTTTTGGCCATTCTTGACGAGATATGATGCTAAGGTCAGCTCCTGTGTCCAGTAGCCCATTAAACTCATGACCTTGAATATTTAGTTTTAGCATTGGGCGAGAATCTAAATTTAAAGACAACATAGCCCAATCTACACCTGTGGAGCCTAATCCCCTGGAACCTCTTTCTACACTATGACTAGGAAATTTATTATGTAGGCTGGGTATTATTAACAACTGTGCTATTCTATCTCCAGGTGAAATTACTGATATACCTCTTGGAGAACTAGCTATAATTTTTATTTCACCTACATAATCGGGATCAATTACCCCAGGACTTATCATAAGTCCTTTTAATGTAGATGAACTACGTCCCAGTAATAAGCCTACTGTTCCTTGGGGAAGAGGTCCTTTTACTCCTGTGGGAATGATTTGAACTCCCATCTCTGGAGTTAATACTGCTCTGGCAGAGGCACAGATGTCCAACCCTGCGCTCCCTTGGGTTTGTCTGATGAGGGATTTAATGGACAATGTGTCCTGGGCACTACCCTGATGGTGTTGCTGGGATCCTCCACTGCCCCGTATATTTGTGGTTGTGGGCCCCGGAGCATTGGGCCCCCCTGTCCGTTTTTTGGCAATGGAGCCTGATGCCTTTCTCCACGATATCGTGGATAAATACCTGGTCTTTGTCCGTTTTTTGATAAGGGAGTACCTTCTATGGTGGTTTGAGAACGGCATTCATTAGCCCAATGTCTCCCTCTACGGCATCGTGGGCAAATACCTGGTATTCTATTCCTTTGATACCTACTTTTGTTAAACCCTCCTCCTATGGGGCAATTCCTTTTAAAATGTCCTGTTTGTTCACAATCATAGCATGTTTTTGGCCTGGCATCTAAAGCCTGTTGTACTGCAGCTGCCAAGACTTGCCCTTGTTCATTAATATCTCTACATAATTTAATATATGTGTTTAAATCTTCATGTCTCCATGGTCTAATAACCTCTCTGCAGCAACGATTTGCTTGGTCATAAGCCAGTTGTTTTATTAATGGCATTGCTTGTTCTGTATCCCCCAAAATTTTGGCAGCCGTTTGAATTAGCCTATCTACAAAGTCAGCGTAAGGTTCATTAGCTCTCTGTATTACCTTAGATAGCTGACCTTGTAAATCTCCATGTCCTTGTAAAGTCTTCCATGCCCTAACTGCGTCTGCAGCAATTTGTGCATATATAGCAGGATCATATTCAATTTGTTGCCGTTGACCCTCATAAGGTCCTTTTCCTAACAACATATCTAGATTTCTTTGAGGGTAACCGGCTGCTGCATTTCGCCTAGCTGTCTCCGCGCAAAATTCCTCATTGGCAACCTTCCATAACAAATATTGTCCTCCATTTAGTACAGATTTACACATGCTAGCCCAATCTGCTGGCGTCATGTCCAAGTTAGTAATGGACTCAACCATGCTTACCGTGAAGGGAGCTTGGGGACCATAGGTTGTTACAGCCTCCTTTAACTGCTTCACTGTTTTAAAATCTAAAGCACGGTGAATTCGCTGCCCTCCTGCCTGTTCAAGTACAGGGCATGCTAATCTTTGAGGTCCTGTCTCAGGATCCCATTTATCAACTACGGGGTTTGAGGGCCACTCAGCTGTCTCCATCGGTGGGGCTGTTGGTTGAATTACACCCTCTTGTGATAAAACGGAGTTACTAAAAGCCTCCTGTTGTGGCCTTTTTCCTAACAACCCCTTTTCCTTTAAATTTTCTTCCTCTGTCTGACTAGCTCGAGAGACCTTCTCTTTTGCTTGATCTAAAATGTCTTTCTCCATGGTCTGAACCTCTAACAATTTACTTAACATCTTTTCAGTTTGTTTTTTACTAATTTCTAATCTACTATAAAGATAACGCAACCCAATAAGATAGCACAAAACAAAGCCGAAACTGAATGAAACAAAAACGGAATAAAAAATCGTTGTATCAATTTTCTCTTCCTCAGGGCCGACAAACTTCAAACCTTTAGTCAACCATTTTTTCCAGTTTGCCTGAGAAATTTCTAGGGATAGGCAGCTTGAAACAAAAACAAGATAAATCAAAACAATAACACATTGTTTTTTGAGTTGGTCACCCATTCTTTCGCTCTTCCTCAGGGGTGAGCAGTTTCACTTACCTCCAAGCTTCAGAAGTTCCCCGTACGGGCCACCAAATGCCAATGTCTGGCTGGGCACAAATGCCGCAGTCTGCCTGGGCACACAATCACGAGCCACCACACAGCTTGTAGATTCAAACAGCAACTCTTTATTCCCAAACTCACACCAGCCGTCTACAATCACGTTCTGGGGAAATCCACGTTCTCTTCCCAAATCCACGTTCTCTGCCCAAATCCACTTCCACTGGGCTTCTATCTCCAAAATATATTGTCTAAATCCCGTGAGAACTCAAGGGGAACTCAGGCAGCAGGATACGCCCTATTCCCAGCAGGAATAATCTTAAACCTTAAACCTGGAACCTAAACCGGGAACGCCCTAAACACGATTATCTTAAAACCGGGAACACCCTAATCTGCCTTGGTCCTTGAGCAAGGTCACTTACATTCAATGTCACTGCAACATGTCAGCAACATGGGGTACGCTGGCAAGGAAATTGTCATACCTACTTGGCTAATGGCTCCAAGCAATAGACTGCCTCTATTTGCTACACTGGCAGGCCCAGGGCCCGAATGGGCAGGACTTGTTCCTCTCTCCTAGCCTGGGGATGTTAAGGGAGTGCCAAAGAACTGCTATTGAGATTTTTGTCATCAAGAAAATTGGGAGATTGTCTATGGAACCCATGTCTGTACTTACATTATTATATAACAGATAAAAAGAACAATCAGGTTAAGTTAAACGAAGACAGTGCACATCAAATATTTGAAAATCCAGAGGCTGAGCTAGGACTTAATTAAGCATTCTATGGATCTGAGACAGTTTAAAATTATTATAAAATATTTTAATAAATAAGCAGGGCTCTAGAAAAAAATGGGATTTTGCAGGCATCCAGTCTGGAATGCATTGAAGAGTCTGCCCTTCCCCCACCTCAGTTAGATCTTTCAATTCCAATTTGCTAATTTGGGAATAGAGCAAAGAATTTGGAGGGAGACAAGGAACTGTCTGTCTCTTTAAGAAGAAATTACAAACACAAGGAAGCGAATGTACTGTAGGAGACTTTAAGAGGTTAAACAGTGACAAATGCCTGGCTGTCATTGGAGGTGGTGTGAGGAGTAAGACAGGCCATTGTCCACTGGTGGGAACCAAGCTGCAAATCCGAATTCAGGGAAACTGGTCTCCAGAGTGGGTAGACCCTCGGTATTCTTGGTTGAGAAATCACCGATATTTCACCCATTTTAGAGTGCACCTCAGTCCCAGTTAGACTTGCATCCCTTGCTTATTACTTGATACCATTAAGTAGACATCATACTTACTTTGCATATAACGTATTGGATTTTTCTTATTAAAAATCTCCTTTATTAAAAAGGATGTTTCACCGTTTGCTAGGCTTAGTTCTATACAGATGTTTGTAAGATACATTCATATTCAGACACATATATACACACACATTTCTGGGGATGAAAGAAAATAGATTTTTCACCGTTTGCTATGGGAGGAAAACCCATGTGTATATGTGTATGGAAGAACACAGGTATTGCTGGGATATCCTAGTTGAGTGAAGCGGGTGCCCATGAACCAGATGTGGTGTTTCCGAACTGAAACGCCACGTAAAGGGCTGATTATGTGAAACACAACTGCAATTTGCTTTCCCACAGACGTTCGCGGTGGTTAATGGAGGCTAGGGAGGGAGGGAGGGAAGGCGAAGAATGATGTTTTCAAGCGCTCCAGCCAGGGCGGTATAAACACCCAAGGCATCCTCCAGCCTCACGCACGAGGGGACACGGAGTGGGGTGTGGGGTGGCAGAGGATGGGCCAGAGGAGCTCGGTACACTCCCCACCCAGCCTGATTTCCTCCGGTGCCATCGCCTGGACCGTTCCAGCTTCCTATGGCCGAGGCTGACTTGATTGATTTAAAGCAAAACAGACATAGAAAGAAAGGAAGGAAGGGGATTGGCGGGGGGGGGAGAAAAAAGTGCCGTCCGGAACAAGAGGTCCAATCCTAGGAGTTATGTCCTCCATTGCGCAGTGCACCCTCCCCCCAGCACCCGATTGGATCACAGGTCACAAGAGGAGGTGGCACACTCCTTTTTGAGCTTAGAGGTGGCTCTGAAAAGAGCCTTTGGGTTCAGGGCGCCAGGGACGCGCCTCACTTGGAGCTGGTGTACTTGGTGACGGCCTTGGTGCCCTCCGACACAGCGTGCTTGGCCAGCTCCCCAGGCAGCAGCAGGCGCACGGCCGTCTGCACCTCGCGGGACGTGATGGTCGAGCGCTTGTTGTAGTGCGCCAGGCGGGAGGCCTCGCTGGCGATGCGCTCAAAGATGTCGTTGACGAACGAGTTCATGATGCCCATGGCCTTGGACGAGATGCCCGTGTCGGGGTGCACCTGCTTGAGCACTTTGTACACGTAGATGGAGTAACTCTCCTTGCGGCCGCGCTTGCGCTTCTTGCCGTCCTTCTTCTGTGCCTTCGTAATGGCTTTCTTTTTTTTTTTTTGAATATCAAAATATTGTATTTATTTATTTATTTATTTATTTTTAATTTTTTTTATTGGTTGTTCAAAACATTATAAAGCTCTTGACATATCATATTTCATACATTAGATTCAAGTTGGTTATGAACTCCCCGATGTGATTCCGTAATGGCTTTCTTGGAGCCCTTCTTGGGGGCCGGAGCCGAGCGAGAAGGCTCCGGCATGACGAGGTGGCGACAGAACGGACTGGGATGGTAATGTAAGGAGAGCAGGGCTATTTGTCATCTTTATATTCAAATGAAGGCTCCAAATCTCTAGCATCTGATTGGACAGCCTGCAGCCGCGGCCGCGGCGACGAAGACTTTATGTAAATGAGAGATGCCGATTCTTCTTTCCTATTGGACCATAGTTCAACCAATCCAAAAGCGCATCGGCCGCGCGCCTGCGCTCAGGTTGTGTGCCTTTGTTCAAACCCTTTGTTTTAAACCCAGAAGAGATCTTGGGGTACTCTGCGTATCTGGGCTTGGCTAAAAGGAAAATGACAACCTCGGGTCTGTTTTCTCTGCTATGAAGCAAATACGCGGGCAACAGCTAGAGAGAGAAAGCTTGATGCTTTTCCAGCAAGACGGAGGAAATGGCAGCTCCCACTGCAGTAACTGTTTATTTTCCTCCTTCTCGCAGCCCTCTAAAGACCAAAGAGATGCACTTCTTTTAGAATTCAAGAGCGAGGCTGCGGGGGGGGGGGGGAGATCAAGAGCAAATCCAAACGTTTCTTTGGGAAATATTGAGAATGCTCTTAGGAACTTCCATCGGAAGTGTGTAGCCAGTTTTAACCGTGGAGAAGAATAAAACGTCAGGTTTTCATATTGTTTTGTTATTATTGTCCACGAAAATTCTGAAGTGTCAACCAGATTGCTATATGCTTGAGACATGGGATTTCACCAGTGTCCTAACATCTCCAGGAGCAGGCACGATTACTGTTGATTACTGTTACATTGTAACAGGCTTAGGGCACCCATCCCGGGTGCCTCCCCTGCTACAGTGCCTTCCAGTAGAGAAACAAGGTGTTACACATTCCCATTTCTCACTTATTTCAGCATCTTCTGGACAACTGGCTAGAAAAACATAATCTTAGGCGCCCCCCCCCCCCAAATGGAGTGAGTCAGATCCCATTTTACAAAGATCCTTGCACGCGTTATATACAGCGAGAAGTCCTGCGCTGAAGCCATTTAGCTGCTCTACCTCGGGCATTTAGCTGCTCTACCTTCTTCGCACCTCCACTTCTTCATCTTTAAAATGAGGTATCAGTGGGCTTGCTGTGAGTTAATGTGCCGGAAGCAGTGTGTTTAATTCTTCTTTCCTTCTCAGAAGCCAGCCAGCATGCAGCAGCTTGGGCCGCCCCTCCAAGCTCCTCTTCCGGCTCTAGTACATTCACGCATAGCTTGAGCCTTTCTCTTTCCTGCTGCAACACCGACTCAGCTGGGATCATCAGGGCAAAGGTGTGCCTATCACCTCCTCATCTCCAGGTAGAACACAGAGTGGCACCTGACAGATGCCAGTCAGAGCATGGGAAATGAACAATCCTGCTAGCCTGGCAGCGCCCTCTACCGTAGGTTGTTCTGTTTGCTGAGGTCCCCAGGGGCATCCTGAGATCTTCGCCTTCCTGAGCTGCAGTGCCTATTCTCAGCATATTGTTTCCTCTTAAAAACAAACAAACAAACAAAACCCCCCAAGAATTTAATATATAATAAAGATAGCATCACAACTCAGCGGAGAAAAAAATGGCCCAATGGTGTCAGAAAATGTATTAACTACTTGGGGGAAAATTAATTGTTCTCAGCTAGAGGAAAGGCTTTCAAAGTATTTTTAAAATTATTTTAAATTTTTAAAATATGACCTTCCACACACAAAACTGGGGGTAAAATTATTTGCAATAGGAGACAAACAAAATATTAATATTCTTAATATAATAAAAAACATTAGTAAAGAAAAAAAAACATTTTACAGAATAGTAAACTAGACTATGAAAAGACAACATGAAAAACATTAACTTCACTAATATCAAAGGGATGCATATTAAAAATGATAGCTGAGTGCAAAGGGGGACTCCTGAAATACCAGTGGCTCAGGAGGCTGAGACAGGAGGATCACAAGTTCAAGGCCAACCTCAGCAACTTATCCAGGCCCTAAGCAACTTATTGAACCCAGGGGTGCTTAACCACTGGGCCACATACCAGTGTTTAAGCACCCCTGGGTTCAATCCCTGTTACCAAACAACAACAACAACAACAAAATGAGATGTCACTTTTCACCTATTAAAATGATGAAAATAAAATATACACTATGCAGTGCAGGCATACACTTTCTTTCATACATTGCTTAAAAGAAAAAACAAGATGGCAATCTATTCCAATATGTGTCTACATTATATACTTCCTTCCAGAAATTCCACTGTCAAGCATCAGTCTCTTAAGGAAATAAACATGGCTGGGGGGGATGGGGTTGTAGCTCAGTGGTAGAATGCTTGCCTCACATGCGTGAGGGCCTGGGTTTGATCTTCAGCACCACATAAGAATAAATAAATAAAATAAAGATATTAAAAAAATAAAATAAACAAGGCTGAAACAGAGCTTGGCAGGAAGCTCCATCAACAGCATCCATAATAAGAAAAAAATAGAAACAACCTTGAATCACAGCCCACTTTAACAATGAATGTCATGAATTTACTGAACATTTTAAAGACTATTTAATGATGAGGTAATAATACTCATTAACTGAAACACAGCAGTAAGGAAGCCTGCATTGCATGCTTCTCCCAGGGACTACCACAATGTAAGTTAGAGGATGTAACTGAAAGGGGCCCTTCCAGCTTCCACAAGGCCCCTTTCTGCTCCAAGCCCCTGCTCCAGGCCTCCAGCTGAGGCCTTTCTCAGGACTCCTACTCCCTCCCCTGCCTTCCTTTGTTACTGGACTCCAGTGCAAACACTGGTCTGCTCAGCAGCACAAAGACAGGCACACTTGCATTACCTTAAAAGACAGCTTTCCCACAGTACCTATCAGCTGGTTTTGCTCCCCCAACACCTCTCTTGGGAAATGAGCTGTTTCTCTAACCCCTGCCTCCATTCCTCAAAGCTTCCATTATTTCCTGCATATGATAGGCACTCAAATGATCCAGTAGTATAAATCTAAGTCTGATAAGGGAAATCAAAATACTGGTTCAGAACTAGACAGGTTACTGTGTGCTTTCATTCCCTTCACATTTTCCTCCATCTTTTCTAAATTCACATCATGCATGCTTTTATAATAAAAAGAGAATAAATAACCAGAACCATATTCTTGTTTCTGTTTTAACTGGCTCCTCAGTCAAGATTAGAGATGTTCATGCTTGCCTTGGGATCATAAATGAAACTCAGTTGTATGATTTCCATATATTTTGGAAAATGTTTAGGACCTGTGGCAGATTTGGTGGTATTCTTCCTCCTCACCAGTGGCCAGCCAAATACATAGAAGGTTTAGCTGTGAGGAGTTCTGCTGATTCTACCTGTGACTTTTCAGGGCTTGTCAGTAGATCTGCCAGATGTTCTCAGGTCTACCAGGGCTGGTCCAGTTCTGTGATGTAATCCATTCAAAGCTCAGAATCTACAGGTTCAAACTCTCAAAGTGCTCCCCAAATAGCCTCCTAAGTTCTCCACCTTGCCCCAGTATGGCCCCATATACCGGGGGGACTGGGTTGCTAGGACTGAATTGTGGTACCCTGAAATTCGTAACTATTAGCCTGACTTCCCACACCCGAAAACAAGCTTGTACTTGGAGATATGACCATTAAAAAGGAAATAAAAAGCACCTTTAACCTCATGGTACCGGGGTCCTTTCAAGAATATATTAGGACACACATGCCACACACACGCACACACACACACACACACACACACACAGCAAGACTATAGGACTCAGGAGGAGGACACTCATTTGTAGCAGGAGGCATCAGGAAGAACCACCTTCTTACAAACACCATGATTTTGAACTACCAGAATTACGAGAAAATAAATTCTAGCTCTTTAATGCATTCTGGGTCCTGGTATTTTCTTGGATAACAATTAGACATGTTATAAGTTATAGAGAAAAAGAAAACAAAAAGAAGTCAGACAGTAATAAATGGCATCTAAAAGACTGAAAAAGTACCAAGCAGTACACTTTAAGCTACCGATTTTCAGAGAATCAGCACTTCATTGAGGACATTGTCAACCCAAATCCAGAATCCTGTCAAAACTAAACCTATGGGCCTTGTCAGTTATTCCCCTCAGGGTCCTGTCAGTCCTCCACTTAAGGTCCTGTCAGTCTTCCAATTAGGGTCCTGTTGTTACCGCTGTTGACCGGTGACGAGTTCTTGCTTCCCCAATGTTGAAGAATAACACCAAAGAAGCACGCCGAGGCAAGGTCAGAGTAGAAATTAGAAGTTTATTAAAGGACAGCAGAAAAGACTTCTCCCGGAGGAAGAAGGGGACCCAAGAGGTGGAATCCGTGGAAGTGCGGTTGTTTCCCTTTTTTATAGTTTTGGTGATGGAATGTAGGTTGGAAGGCCCGAGGGGTGGGACACAGGTGGGCCAAAGAAGTAATCTGGTCAGGAAGGACTTCTGAGTCAGCACCTTTTTGCTGGGGGCTGTTCATTAACGTTTCTTTGAGGTGGACTTTGGCCTAGGGCCTTTTGGGACTTCATTAACATTCCATGAGTTGTCCTGTGTTTTCCCCGAGTCATTCTCCGCACGGCCTCCATTTTAGATTTCACTCGATATTAGACCCGATTTACCTAACTACACTGACTACCTAATTTTAAATCTGGCTTCATTCCCCCCTCTAATTTGGGGAACTCCTTACTGCTGTAAGGAATGGGGGCGAAGACCGTTCTGGCTTCTTCAGGCTGACAAAAGGGACGATGTTGGGCAAGCAGTTTGGAGTCCCCCTTTAAAAATCGGGTCTATCGAGTGGTCCATGATAGAAGTCCGATTGAGAAGTAATAGGCTGGAGGGCCATTTGAGCAATGGGCGGTCTATAAGAGAGACAAGAATTCATTAATATTGGAACCATATTGATGCAGCAGTAAATACCACAGCACAGGAATATGCCAATAAGTATGATACCAAAGACAGAGACTAACAATGTTTTCCACCAGGAAGTACCAGAGAACCAGGAGCTAAGATATTGTCCCCATGACAAAGTTGGTGAGGACATGGCTTCTATCTGAGTATGTAAATCTTTAAGGATATTTGTCACATTGCCAGAATTGTCAGGGATATAAACACAACATTCAGTTTTAATAACAGCACAAGTACCACCTTGGGCTGCAGTGAGGACATCTAAAGCCATTCGATTTTGTAAGATGGCCTTCCTCATAAGTGTTATTTCAGTATTAAGGAGAGAGATACTTTCCTCAACATCATGGAGGGCAGTTTGAGTATAATTGTTTAAAGTCTCCACATGCCACATTACATCTTCTAAACCAATTTGTGGGATAAACAAAGAAGCTAGATGATCATACCAACGGAACACAGATCGTCCCCATCTATGTTTGAGATTGGGGAGGTTTGCTTCTAGTCTGTTCTGCTGGGGAAGGAGCAAGGTATAGTTCATCCCCAAATTCCTCAGCTGCTCTTAGAGTTGCTTCTTTCTCATTGAAGGTCAAGGTCTGGTTGAGTAATAGCATAATATCTTTCCAGGCAAGGTCAAATACCTGGCATAAGTTTCGAAATACCTCAATATATCTATCTGGGTCCTCTGAAAATCTCCCCAATTCAGTTTTTATCTGCCTTAAGTCTTGAAGGGAGAAGGGGGTATGTACTTTGATTGGCCCAAATTCTCCTCCTGGCATCTCCTGGAGAGGTAATACATTTGGTTTGCTTGTTGGGGCAGACACAGGGGGGCCAGGATATGGAGGACAGGAAGGCTGTTGTTGCGCACCAACAGCCGATGTGGATTTTGTGGGTTCTCCTGATTCTTTTTCCTCAGTAGTTGAGTCCCCAAGACTTTCTCTCTTCATGGCAGATATCATGGCTAAGTCTACTTTACACTGTTGGCATAATTTGCATAATTCAGGATTTTCCCTTAGAGCAAAGAAAACCTGAACATATGGCACCTCACACCATTTCCCTTCCTTTTTGCAAAATTTATCAAGTTGTAAAATAGTATTAAAATTGATACTTCCCTCTGGTGGCCAGGTTTCTCCGTCAGGGAGTTTGTATTGAGGCCAGGCCTGGCGGCAGAAGAAAATGAGGCGCTTTTTCTTGAGCGTCTGAGGGTCAAATTTATCCCAATTTTTCAATACGCAGGTAAGTGGCGTACCTGACGTATTAGAGAGTGAGGCTCCCATCTGAGTAAGGAGAGAAAAAAACAGAACTCAGGCGCCCGCGCCGGAGAAAACTGTTGATCTCCCTAAGCTTGAGCCTCCTAAACGGTCCAGAAAACCCGTCTCTCACCTTGCTTTTGCCAAGGGGTTTCTGGTCCCCTTTAGCAAACTGCTGGGGTCTCAGTTTGCCCTGTGCCAGAGACCCTGGGAGGATTCAGACTTAAGGGCCTTACTGTTTATCCTCCCGGCCACTAAAACCCACAGAAAAAGAAAATCGTGCACTTTTGTCGCCTTTGCTCTGTAGACTAGCATATTACCAGAGGAGTTGACTCTAAAAATGCCTCTATTAGCAGCTTAAGGAACGCAGCACATTTTAAACATTGGGTGGTAAAACAGGCTAGTGAAAGTTACCTGTGCACCTTAGGGAACCTGGGCAGATCTTACTAATTATCCCATGCCTTTCTCTCAGTCCTACAACCTGAATTGCTATAGTTTCTGACCCACGAAGGAAGGGGAGCATCCAGGAGGGATTGGATGCGGGGTTGGGAGTGTTGCATGGCCCATACGGAGGCAAATGTGATTGGGGCTTTCCCTCAGTGCCATTCATCTACCGATCACCCTAGATACCCCTGAGGGCTGTCGGAAGGGGGCTCAAGAGAAAGGAACCTTAGGAATCCTCTGAGTGTAGCCCAGACCGGAATTCCGCAGTTGTTCCAAACTCCTTCCTCCACCTCCAAGCATCCGAGGCAGATCGGGATTCGGGACACTGTGTACTCACGCCAATTGCTCTCCGGGCCCAGACAGAAAAGTTGGAAGCGGCTTTGGCAGAACCCAACATGCCTGCTCTGTATTGAACAGGTGATTGAGAGCTGCCTAGGCCGGGAAACCTCTCACCCGAGTCTTGAAGAGTGGCGGCTGCACTAATTGCATTTAAATAGCTGTCGGGTGCCCACCTTACCCTCCAGAAAGAAAGAGAGAGAAAGATGCACCTCAAACAGACATGGGGTGCATAGAGAGGCGCTTACCTCGGTGTAGAAAAATCTCGGTGGGACCTCCAATATGTTACTGCTGTTGACCAGTGACGAGTTCTTGCTTCCCCAATGTTGAAGAATAACACCAAAGAAGCACGCCGAGGCAAGGTCAGAGTAGAAATTAGAAGTTTATTAAAGGACAGCAGAAAAGACTTCTCCCGGAGGAAGAAGGGGACCCAAGAGGTGGAATCCGTGGAAGTGCGGTTGTTTCCCTTTTTTATAGTTTTGGTGATGGAATGTAGGTTGGAAGGCCCGAGGGGTGGGACACAGGTGGGCCAAAGAAGTAATCTGGTCAGGAAGGACTTCTGAGTCAGCACCTTTTTGCTGGGGGCTGTTCATTAACGTTTCTTTGAGGTGGACTTTGGCCTAGGGCCTTTTGGGACTTCATTAACATTCCATGAGTTGTCCTGTGTTTTCCCCGAGCCATTCTCCGCACGGCCTCCATTTTAGATTTCACTCGATATTAGACCCGATTTACCTAACTACACTGACTACCTAATTTTAAATCTGGCTTCACTGTCACTTCTCCCCTCAGGGTCCTGTCACTCTTCCCCTCAGGGTCCTGACCTTCCTTCCCCTCAGGGTTCTGTCAGTCCTCCCCTCAGGGTCCTGTCAGTCCTCCCCTCAGGGTCCTGTCAGTCCTCCCCTCAGGGTCTTTGACCTTCCTTCCCCTCAGAGTCCTGTCAGTGCTTTATAAGGGTCGTTAATTCTTCTGGTTAAGGCATTGTGATTTCTTCACTTTTGTACTTTTTGTGGAAATTCCAAGTAGTTCTAGTCAATCCTTTAATTATGTCTTTTTGATTTCTTTGTGTTTGGAAACCCCAGAGGTATATTTTGGATTTTTTGTTTCTTGGTTTATGGAAAGGGCATTTTTTTTTGCTTCTGAAATATTTTGAAAATTGGTGTTTTTATTAAAATGCCAAAATTTAGTAATTGGTTTTAATGTAGTTTTTTAACGTCAAAAGTTTGAAAGTATGTCAGGAATTTTCATTATATCTGGTGTTAAAGTCAACTCATCATTTATCTTTTTTTAGTTAGCCATTTATTTTGAAAAATTCATTTCTCTCCCTTTTCAATGTGACATTTGGGATTGGGGCACTTTCTCTTACTTGTTGGCAGTGATTTTGGGACAGCCTGAGCTCCAGAGTGTCTGGATGTGGATAATGCCTGTGGATGGCCTGTGCGGCCTCCTAGACCTGGCAGACTCTTTAGCTCTCCTCATGTCCCTCCCAACCTTTCCTCTGCCCTTCATTCCTGCTAGGGTTTAAATACGGTCTGTCCCCACTGAAGTGCAGGTTGAAATCACCATTAGCAAATAGTAGAAGCTGGGTCCTTTGAGAAGGATTAGGGCTCTGATCTCTTGATTGGATTTGTCTGTCCTTCTTTAAGAGATTAGTGATTGCTATGGTTTAGACATGAGGGGTCCACCCAAACTTGTGTGTTAGACAATGCAATAATTTTCAGAGGTGAAATGATTTGATTATGAAAGTCGTAAACTATCAGCGTATTAATCCACTGAGGTAGATTAATTGAACAGCACTTGTAGGCAGGTGAGATGTGGCTGAAGGAGGTGGGTCACTTGGAGTGTGACTTTGGGATTTTTATTTTTTCCCTGGTTAACAGAGCTCTCTGCTTCCTGATTGCCATGTTCTGAGCTGCCTTCATCCTCCATACCCTTCCACCCCGATGTTCTGCCTCACATTGGGCCCAGAGCAGTGGAACCAGCTGTCTATGGATTAAGACCTCTGAAACTATGAGCCCAAATAAAGGTTTCCTCCTCTATGTTGTTCTTGTAGGGTCTTTTGGTGAAAGTGATGAAAAAGCTAACTAAAACAGATGACTAATGAGTCATCTTAGGAGTGAGTCTTCAATAAAATCCACTTTGGTGGGGTTTCTCCTGTTCTCTGTATATGATAATCCTCTTTTGCCCTGGGATTCTGTCAGTAAGTGCATCACCAGATGCAGTCTCTTGACCTTGGACCAGAACCATGAGCTCAAATGAACCTTTGTTATTTCTTTATAACTCTCCAGTCTATGGTATTGTTTCAACAGCAATGAAGCCAGGTTTAAAATTAGGTAGTCAGTGTAGTTAGGTAAATCGGGTCTAATATCATATCGAGTGAAATCTAAAATGGAGGCCATGCTGATAATGATTCCGGAAACGCAGGACAACTCATGGAATGTTAATGAAAGGCCCTAGGTCAAAGTCCACCCCAAAGAAATGTTAATGGAACCCAGGAAACAGCCCCCAACAGATTTGGAGATAGCCCATCCCAAAGAAGTGATAATGAAGTCCTTCCTGCCCAGATTACTTGTTTGGCCCACCTGTGTCCCAACCCTTCCCCCTTACATTCCATCAGCAAAACTATAAAAAGGGGAACACATTCGCCCTTCAACAGATTCCACCTCTTGGGTCCCCTTCTTCCTCTGGGAGAAGTCTTTTCTGCTGTCCTTTAATAAACTTCTAATTTCTACTCTGACTTTGCCTCAGCGTGCTTCTCTGGTGTTATTCTTCAACATTGGGGAAGCAAGGACTGTCACCGGTCAATAGCGGTAACAGCAACAGAAAACAGTTTACTGTTGTAGGTCTGCATAGTTGAGATATGCCCAGCATCCACCCTTTGTCTGTTGGTGCTAGTCCCCACCCCAGATGGGAGGTCTGGCACTGAGTTCTCAAGCTCTTTCTGTGGTCACAGGAGATGACTGCTATGAACGGCACAACACCTACCTTTTTTTGGGGCCAGACATTTAGAAAATAGGAGCTCTTATTTGCTAGGCTGGGGTGACTGTAAATGGAAGTCCATATAGCCAGTGTCTATGGGGAGACAACCACCTGGGGAGGAGATTGGAAGGAGGAGTGCTGAGAGCCATAGCCAAGTAGGAATGACGCATGGCAATTTCCTTGTCAGCCTACCCAATGTTGCTTAGAGGGAGGACTCTCCATTGTGGAAATGGGCTTCCTTGGACCCAGGTCATTTGCAGTGACATTGCATGAATGTTTGAGAAAGGTGACCCTGCTCAAGGACCAGGGCAGATCCGGGTTTAGGGCGGTTCCAGGTTTAGGGTGTGGATCCTGCTGAGAATAGGGCGGTTCCAGGTTTAAGGTGGATCCTGCTGGGAATAGGGCATATCCTGCTGCCTCGGGTGCCCACTCCTTGAGTTCCCGTTGAGTTCTCGCGGGATTCAGAGAGTATTTGGTTTGCGGAGCCTGGTGGAGTGTGTGGAATTTTCCCAGAACGTGCGTGTAGAGTGCCGGTGACAGTTCGAGAATAAAGAGTTGCTGTTTGAATCTACAAGGCTGTGAGTGGCTCGTGATTTTGTGCCCAGCCAGGCTGCGGCAGAGGAGGAGGTGCATGTCCCAGTGTGTGGGGGTATTACCAGGCCCCCACAGCTCCCTCCACCTGAAGGTCTTGGGTTGTGATGGTCTTTCAGGAGTCTAACCCTTCCTTTTTTCCATGTGCTGTTGTTTCCAGTGTGCTCCTGTCACCTGCATCCAGTAGTCCTGATGCATCAACTTGAAGCTTAAATTTGATTCCCTAGAAATGTTATTTGGGCCACTTTGTTCAGATATGACAGAGATGTGTCTGGAAGTGGATTGAATCAACCCATTTTTGTGGCATCCTGGATTTTTAAACCATGGGAAAACCTGAATAAACTTTCTAGCTTCACTTGTTTGTAGTTTCTTGCTTTTAGCTGACTTTAAAAATCACTAATTCTAGCTGGGCACTGTGGCGCATACCTGTAATCCCAACAGCTTGGGAGGCTGAGGTAGGAGGATCGCAAGTTGAAGCCAGCCTCAGCAACTTAGTGAGGCTGTAAGTAACTTCATGAGTCTCAATTTAATACATGAAAAAGACTGGGGATGTGGTTCGGTGCCCCTGGGTTTAATCTCCAGTGCCAAATAAAAGCAAAACCCCTACTAAATCTGGTGGTCACACAGCTGGGCAATACGCTGTTAGTTCCCACCGACTGCTGTGGATGGTACCGCTGGCCTGTGGGTCATGACAGTGAGGGTTGCCGAGGTTACTCTACACCCATGGGAAACTTTTGACATCAGGAAGCTGGAATCTCCACCTTGTGTTACACTAGCACAGCTGTTTCTGAACACATGTCCCATGAACTACCATAAAGGTTGACTACATATGTGCAGACCAATGACCTTGTCTCCACTCATCTTTCCCCACACCTTAGACCACCCTACTTCCCTATCCTGTTTATATCCTCAAGTCCTATCCTAAGGAAGGTTGATTGGAAACTTGATGTCCTGTCTTCATACTTGGCTGTCTCATAAATGCCTCACAACCTGCCATTCCAGTGATCGGCACACTCTGTGGCAGGCAAAATGGGCCTGGTGCAGGGTGGTTTTTGTTTGTTTGTTTGTTTGTTCATTTTAATTTTTTTGGTGTTGAGGCTCAAACCCAGGGCCTTGTGCATGTTAGGCAAGTGCTCTATCACTGAGCTACACTCTCAGCCCTTGGTAACAATTTGAGAACTATGCTGGATCTGGCCATGGTGGTCCATGTAACTCAGGCAAGCTTAGGAGTGCCTAAATGCAAATCAAATTAAGAAACCAGAAAGAAATTTCAAATTTTATGTGTGTGTGTAGAGATTGTCAGTATCTGCAGTATCTGTTGGGCACTGTGGTACACACCTGCAGTGGATGGTTCCAGGGCCTTTAAGGATACCCAAACCCCAGGACACTCAAGTCTTCATGTAAGAGCACATATTTTCAGGTAATTTGTATTCTTTTATATACTTTAAATTTCCAGATGATTTGTAATATCCATTACAATGTAAATGCTACCTAAATAGTTGCTGTACTGTATCCTTTAACTGTAAGAACAAAATGTGTACATGTTCACACTCAATTTTTAAAAAAACAGTCTTCATCTGTGGTTGATCAATTTCACAATTTCGTCCCTGAGAATAAGGATGAAACCCTGCATACTGAGGGCATGAACATATGGCTGTGCCCACTGTCCTTGCTCCCAACACTCTCCCACCACCCACTGGCAACCACTCTGTGCACAGAGGACCCATGGGTCCTCCATGGACCCATGGAGATGGGTCCAGTACCTCCTGGGATCCCAAAGCCCTCAGATCTCAAGTCCCTTATATAAAATGGCATAGTATTACATAAAATTGCACATGACCTACACAATCCCCAGTGGACTTTGAATCATCCCTAAATGACTCTTAACATCTAATTCTATGTAAATGTTATTAAATAGTTGTCTTGCTGCATTGTTTAGGGAATAATGAAAAGAAAAAGTCTGTACATGCTCACTACAGAGGTAGCTATTGTAGGGTAACTACATGGTACATGTTAACAAGGTTACATTAAAAAAATAATCTCAATCTGCAGATTCAGAGCTTCCTTCATGGTTGTGGAGAACAACCATGACATGCTTTTTGGGTGAATTCTTGGGAAATGTGTGCTGTTTCGTGTGCACGTTGCCCGTTTTCCACTTGCAGGAGTGCCACATCCTGTCATTTGCCTCTGGCTTTCTTCACTCTGTACTGTCCAGTCTCCACAGGTGTATCTGTCACTGTAGTGCACCGTCTTCTGTGGAATGTGGCCCCCTGTGTGGTGTGCAGACCTTCCACTAGGGCTACCCTCTACATTAGAAAATGCACTCCACAAACACATCACTCGACTAAGGTGTGGCTTCATGACTTTCTGTAGTTAGAACTTACTTCTAATAGTCTATTTTCTGTTGCCTAAAAACCCAAACCAACCAAACAAACAAAAAACACTTCAGGGGCTGAGGTTGTGGCTCAGTAGTAGAGCACTTGCCTAGCACATGTGAGGCACTGGGTTTGAACCTCAGCACCACATAAAAATAAACAAATAAAATAAAGGCATTGTGTCCATCTACAACTCAAAACAAAACAAAACAAAACACTTCAGCTGGGCATGGTGGATCATAAATTAGAGACCAGTCTCAGAAACTTAGCAAGACCCTGTCTCAAAAAAAAAAAAAAAAAAAAAGACAGGGGAGGGGGATGTAACTCAGTGGCAAAGTGCTCCGGGGTTCAGTCCCCAGCAGAAAAAAAAAGACTTTATCACATTATGAGATTTTTTTTATAGTTTTCAATGAAACCCCCAAACATTTTACATGAATCAATTTAAATTATTATCTTGGGAAGAAAGATGCTCAGCATCCAGCACAATTTTGTGTGAGAGTCTGACTGCATTATGTCCTCAACTCATCAATCACATGGCTCCCTGAAGCAGTATCTGCAAAGTCAGATACTTTTTTGGTGGGGTCTGTGTACTTAATAGTAAAAAAAGGAGTCTCATTTTATTTTCCTATTTCTTTGTGTGTACATTTTTCTCCTATTTATTCAATCATTTGTGTGTGTGTGTGTGTGTGTGTGTGTTTTCCTATGAACTGGGGAATCCCACTTGGGATGTCTTTCCATTGCACCCTTCCTTACCAAATTTATGAACTATGAAGATTTGTGGCTAAGATTTTTCTAGTTTTGCTGTTTGTGTTTGATTATCATTCCTGGTTATTATTATTATTTTTTTGGCACACTCTCTAATGCAGCTTACTCAATTTTTTAAATAAGTCTTAACTAAGTTCCTTTTCTTTGCTCTTATGTTAATACTTTTAAGTTAAATATTATGCCGACCAGAAGAGCTAGTTAAGAACTAGCAAGGCGTTCCCACATATTTCCCCAAACTAGGGACCTCTACAGAGATTTTCCTCACTTCTCGCTTGGTTAACTGCAATGCCTGCACTGTGGTTAGGTGCTGTGAAACAGGCATTCACAAATGGCTTCCACCTCTTGGAAAGGCAATTTCACAGACAACATAAAATTCCTCTCATAGTTGTCCCTTTGATTCAGGAATTTGACTTTTGTCAGTTTTCTGGTTTAACTACATTTATTTATGCATTTGCTTGGTTTCATGCTACCTCCAGACTTTCCCAGTTCAACAGACAAACCAGGCTGAACTGGAAGCCTTCTAACCACTCTACACAAAACTAACTTGAGTTTGCTTTTCAACTACTTTCAACTACTCATGTAATGCCTTTGCAAAAGGACACCATATTTAAAAACACACCTCAAAGACACACTAATACATCTGAATAACTTTCACTTGTATGGAATAAGAAATTTTTTTAAAATTATTTTTTAGTTGTAGTTTTCAATACCTTTATTTATTTTTTTATGTGGTGCTGAGGATCGAACCCAGGGCCTCGAATGTGCTAGGCAAGTGCTCTACCTCTGAGCCACAACCCCAGCCCGAAATTAACGTTTTTAAAACTTAAAAAGTATGTAGTTCTAATTTACATCTTTTCAAAAATGTGTTTGTTTAAAAAAAATAGATTGCTTCTCTCAAGTTGATGTTTTGAAAAAGGACAAAAGACATCCTTCCTTCTTGAATCAGAAAACTTCCTTACGGTCAGATCCTCCATGCCAGGGGTCAGGCCCCTGGCAGACAGTGGACACCAAGATCGGCTCCCCAGAGGGCCAGAAGAGAGGCCCCGACAACTGACAACTAACGTCCATGCAGGACTGGTCCACGCAAGAAGGTCCTAAGCAGGGCAGGTGTATGGAAGGAGTGTCCATGCAGGATAAGAGTCCAGGAAGGATGGAAGGATGTCCACGCGGGACAGGTACATGCGGAGACCTGTGCAGCAAGGAGTGCCGGCCCGGGCAAAGTCCTCGAAGGGCAGTCCACAAGGGACTATTCACAAAAAACGGGTCTGCGGAGAACCGATGCAGGCGAGGAGGGCCCGCCCAGGAAAGGCTAGGCAGGAAGGGGCAAGTGGAGCATGGCCACGCGGGTCGACGCAGGCAGGACAGGGGCACACAGGACAGGTGCAGGAGAGGAAGGCCCTTCAGGAAAGGTGCTCTCAAGACACATCCACTGGAGGCAGATGCGCTCAGGATGGGTCGGAGCAGAACTCATGCCTTGTAAAGAGGCCCGCGAGGGGCGCGTGCGCTAGAGGAGGGAGCGCGCAGAGCGAGTCCACCAAGGGCACATCTCGCGGACCGGCGCTCTGGGGGCGGGCCCACGAGGGTCGTTTTCCGGCCTCGTCCCCACCCACACGTAGGCGTGGAGCCCCGGGAGGGAGCTGGTGGCCCAGGTCCTAGCAGCTTACAAAAAAGGCTTTTTTAAAAAATGGAATCTTCAAGTGATAATATGTTGTTTCCCTTTCGCCCACTATTCGTCTATGCAAAAGTGACAGTCCTATTAAGATTTCACATTCTGAGGACTTGGGACAGCCTGTGGGGAGACGGGCACCGCTGCCAGCATCCGGGCTCGGGCGCGCTTGTGCCAAGACCGGGGCTGCGGGCTTTCGCTTATCGGGATCTTCGTTCGTGTAGTTCAGGAACGCGCCGACGTCAGGATCCTTAGCATGGAATACACCGCTGCCGGGACCCTGCAGGAGGAGAACGCGGAGCCAGGGCGCCAGTGAGGGAGCGCACCGCTGCCAGGACCTTGACGGAGGAGCGCGCGGCTGCGGGGACCCCGCCCCGCACGCGCGTCCCCGGCGTTGGCGTCGTCAGCGTCGTCCAGGTCCAGGTCCTCGTCTCTGGCCTGCTGTCGCTTTCCCTCTCCGGCCGCTCCCCGGCCGTCCCGCGCCCTCGCCGCTAGCGCCCTCGCCGGCCCCGCCGCCCGCAGCCCTGGCGCTCCCCGCCGGCCCCGCCGAGGCCGCCTGTGCCCTGTGCCAGCGCGCGCCCCGGGAGCCCGTGCGCGCTGACTGCGGCCACCGCTTCTGCCGGGCGTGCGTGGTGCGCTTCTGGGCAGAGGAGGACGGGCCCTTCCCGTGCCCCGAGTGCGCCGACGACTGCTGGCAGCGTGCGGTGGAGCCCAGCCGGCCGCCGCTCAGCCGCCGCTTGCTGGCGCTGGAGGAGGCGGCCGCGGCGCCCGCGCGCGACGGACCGGCCAGCGAGGCCGCCCTGCAGCTGCTGTGCCGCGCCGACGGGGACCCGCTGTGTGCCGCCTGCCGCATGGCCGCCGGCCCCGAGCCACCCGAGTGGGAGCCGCGCTGGAGGAAGGCGCTGCGTGGCAAGGTGCACCGGGGTTGGGGGACCTTGTGTCTTGCCCATTCTGGGGTCCCCGCGGTGCTCTGATTTTTCTTTTTCTGGGGGTCACTGTAGAGTCTCCTCCAGGCTTGCCGCTCCTTGCGGTGCTCAGCTCCCCACGTGCCCAGCGCTGTGCTCACCCCAGGGGGCCCTGCAGTGCCCTGTGCCTTCTTTACTACCCCATGGTTTCAGCAGAGCTCCGTGCCCCTCCTGGGTCCGTGAGAAGCCCTGTTCCTCCCCCAATCTTTACTGGCATTACTGGACCCTTCCCTGTTCCTCCCTCCACGACCTTGGAGGATGGCCATTTTCCCTCCCCAACCACGGTCCTTGAAGCGCAGCGCCTCATCTTCCTATTCTCCACCTGTAGGCCAGGACCTTTTCCCCATCCTCTGCATCCTCTCCTTACTCCCACCGCTGGCCCTGCTCTGAGAGGCCTCATCTCACCCCAGTGGATGACCCCTCCCCTCATTGCACTGCCTTGGGACATCAGTGCACTAGATCCAACCCCCTTGCTGATGGAGCCCAAAATTTCTGTCTTGGGGACTAGGTCTTTCTTTCATTGTGCATCCTGCAGACCTTTGAGGTTCCTACTATCAACCTGGTTCTGGAACCTTCTCCACTTGCTCTCGTGGCCCTTTGATTGAGCAGAACCCACCTCCAGAATCTGTCCATAGCTGGGTCCTGAGGCCCTGGAGCTATTTTTGAGAGAATAGATAGCCAAGTCCCTGGGGACCAAGACAATTCTGCTTGGTTCCTGCTGAGCAGAGAAGAGACAGGTCAGCTTTGTGTGTTTGCATAATAGCCTGAGTGTTGCTAACAGCCCCTTTGGGGACTATACACCTCAAGCATGGGATGTGAGGGTCACTGCCCATTCACAGTGGGAGATGAGGGCAGATGGCTGCCTTCCAATCCCAGTGTGGAGTAGGTGGCCTGTCCTGTGGTGTGGCTGGACAGTTTTACCATTGGCTTCCCCTTCCTGGCCAGACTGACCCCAGCAAGGGCCAAGCAGAGCACAGAAGAGGCCAGGCAGCCTGTTGGTATGGACACAGTTCAGCTTGGGGGGCCTGTTCAAGAACGTGGGGTTTCAAGGATGACCTCCAGAGCTGCCTTCGCTGGTTCCAGTTCCTTCTGAGAGGGTGAAGTGCCAGGGCATCTGTTGCTCATTAGCGCCTGCAGCCCTTTTCTTTTTTTTGCTGGAGACCATGTTCTTGGGGATTAATTCTGGGACAGTGAGACTTTCTGGAATTGGCAGGTGTGAGGGTCCCTGCACTGAGCTGGTGCCCCACCCATCCCCAAGTTACCAGCTTCTCTCTCCTAGGAGAACAAGGGGTCCGTGGAAATCATGAGAAAGGACTTGAATGATGCCCGGGATCTGCATGGCCAGGCAGAGTCGGCGGCTGCTGTGTGGAAGGCAAGTGGGGAGCAGGTGGTGGGCTTGGGATCTTGGTGGACTTGGGTGCCAGGAATAGGCTAGGCAGCTGCTGGGCCTGGTTGGCTGAACCTTTGAGTGGACTGTAGGAACTCCAGGGTGGCTTTCTAGATGCTTGAGGATGTTTCCCAAGTGAAGTCTAGCCAAAGCAAACAGGGATTCACTTTTCCCCCACATTTTATGTGTAGTGATTTGGTAAGTGTCCTGGCTGCTAGAACAAGATACTAAAAACTGGGGGGCCTGGAAATCAGACATTTGTTGCTGCAGTTCTAGAGGGTAGAAGACCAAGGTCATGGAATTTGGGGAATGCACCATTCAGTCCATAGCACTTGCCTGTGCTCTCTGGGGCCTTACCTTGTTGTCCCCCAAGGTGACCGAGCACTATAGTTCTTTTCAGTCAGTTGCCAGCAGAACTACACATTAACTTGACCTCTCTTAGGTGGCTTTTCTTCATATGTATTAAAATCTATGACCATTTTCTCTAGGTTTCACAACTTTTTTAATCATGTAGAAACAAAGCACTTCTGAAGACTGCAGAGGTTCTGAAGCTCTCGGACATGACCAGCCCCTTGAGGCAGAGGCCACCTGTCCTGTCCAGGGGTAGTGTTCACTGCTGTGGGTCAGCTCAGCCCTTGCTCCCTGCACAGAGCACTAGGTGGAGATAAAGGGGTGATCCCATCCTGTTTAGCATAGAGAGCTGTGGCCAATACTCTCACATCAAAAGACAGGCTGGCAGGCAAATAGCATGGCATGTTAATTTCATCTTGGCTTCACCTGATGTGGTACCCTTGAGCTTGAAGACTCAAGAGATCCAGTGTGAACTTCCCATTTTTATGCTCAAGTGTGAGGTAGCAGGGGCAGCAATGCAGAAATAGGTCTAGACAGAAAGGATGTGCAGGTAGTATTAGTAGGCTAGTAGTGATAGGCTGGGGAGCCCTGCAGGCCTGTTTGTGCAGTGTCCATCCTCCCAAGTGTGGGAAGGACCTTCTGAAATGGGTCTTAGGAACTACTTTGAGCTGGGCAGATCAGAGGATTTCTCTATGACCAGTGCCAAGACAGAAAAACCTGAAGAGTAGGGTACTATTTTTAGGCTTTATGGCTTGCCTCGGGGAAGATGGGTTCTAGTTTCTAGGATCTGCATTGAGGAAAAGAAATTCTATTTCTGTGCCCTGCCTTTGGGAAGACAGGTGTGAGAGAGGAGGTCAGAGTGGCTTTGCTTCCAGGCTTGCACTGTGGGGTAATCGTCTTCTGAGCCTTACTCAGCTCCCTTGGACAGTGGGCAGAGAGGTGACAGATGGAGCATATGATGCCTGCTGGACCTCTGGCAGCGCACACCACCCTCTGGGGTCAGTCTGCACTTTGTGTTCTAAGCAGTGCAAACTGCAGAGTGCTGTGATGCTGTCTGGCCCTTGGGAGCACCAGCTTCTCAGTGACCCTGCCGTCCCAGAGGACTTGTTTGACCCACAAGTTTCAGCAGCCTGGAACTTTCATCTGACTTGACTTAGGAGAGGGTGGTGGAGGCATTGAGAGAATCCTGAATTCAAAGGAAGGACTTTGTGGCTCACCATGCTGGCCGGCCAGCAGGGTCCTGCTGGCATTTGTATTCTCTCAGCCATAGAAGCATTTGCCCTTTTCAACCACAGGTGGCCAGGGTGGGAGTCCAGAGCCAGGTTGGAGACGTGGGTGAGGCTGAGTAAAGTCAGTGTAGCTTCTTTGCTCCTGTTTCTAGGTGAGGTACTAGCTGAAGGGTGGCCCATGGCTTTCACCCCTGGTGCCAGGCGAGGTGCAGCAGGGAAACTCACCAGGAAGGTGGGTGTATGTCCTGAGGCCATTGAGGGTCACATGCCCACAGGTCATGGGCTCCTTGGCTCTGGGATCGGTTCATCTTCAGATGTAGCCCAGTGCTGGGCCCCTGGAAACCTGCATGCTGCCCAGCTCAGATCAAAAGTGCATCTGTACCCAGCATGCAGATGGTCTCTAGTCGTTATTCCTGAACAATACAGCTGAAAAACTACTTCACAGTGTTTAGGCTGTATTAGGTATTATAAAGTATGTCTGAGGATGAGCGTCAGTCATATGCAAATACAATGCCATTTCATAAAAGACCCTTGAGACCCACGAGTTTGTGTCCTGAGGGGCATCTTGGAACCAGTCCCCAACGGACATTGAGGGAGAAAATTCCCTGCTCTCCTAGGGTCCCAGGCTGGGCTTGAGAGTTGAGATGATATAACATAGATAACAGAAGAGCGTGCACATTCATTGGCATGAGTTTTATGTGTCATTGAAGCTGTTGGGAGGAAGTGAAGATCTCAAGAAGCAGAGTCGCAACATCCCTGTACCAAAATGGATAAAGAACAGCAGGCTGTGAAGCAGCCGATTGGTCGGCAGGCAGGGGGATGAGTTATTTGACAAGGTCTGTACAGAATCCTCTCAGCCTCGGCTTCATCCTCAAAGATAAGAACATCAGTACTTTGATAAAGGGAGGGTGTGCTGCTTTTTTTGTTTTAAGAAAATACTCAAGCCCAAGTACTTTTTAAAGATAAGAAGCTTACTTAGCTCACCTTTCTGGGGGCTGGACACCCAGATTGAGCAACCCCCTGTTTGAAATCTGGTGAGGTGGTGGGTAGCATTCTCTTGGGAAAGCTCAGTCAGTCTTGCCTCCTGACAGCTTGCTCTTGCAAGAACCGCTGAAGTTCTGTGAGACCAGCACTGGGTGCCTGCCTGGCCAGGGCCCTAAGTGGCCTAGCGGGCTCCTGAGGCCCACCACCTCCACCTTCCCATGCGGAATGTTGGGGGAGGTGCCCAGACCCTGGCAGAGGGCACCTTTGCCGTGGATTCTCATCTGCTTTGAGAGTGTGGAGGTCAGACAGTCTGTCACACCTGGGCCTTTGATTCGCGATGTCTGGATAGCCCATCTTGGGGTGTCGTATTCTCAGCTCCTTTTAGAGGGCACAGATTTCTCCTGGCATTGGGGAGGGTGGGACAACTTTCTCATGGGGGCCATGGAAGATGGGTCCCTTCTGCCACCTGCCCACCCTGCAGGGGCATGTCATGGACCGCAGAAAGAAGGCCCTGACTGACTACAAGAAGCTGCGGGCCTTCTTTGCTGAGGAGGAGCAGCACTTTCTGCAGGAGGCTGGGAAGGATGAGGGTGTCCCAGAGGATGAGCAGGCTGACCCAGCCGAGCGGTTCCAGTCCTTGCTGCAGGCGGTGTCAGAACTGGAGAAGAAGCACCGCAACCTGGGGCTCAGCATGCTGCTGCAGGTATGTGCAGTGGGGCTGGGTAGCAGGAGGCCCAGGTCCCTGGGGGGGCTCAGAGAAGCCCAGAGCCATAACCTGGCTGGCCAGGCTGTGGCCTCCTGGGCTGGACCTCAAGAATGAAGAGGTGGTCAAGGACAATGGCGTGAGGGAGTTTGACACTGGGGAGCGCACAGTGCATCATCCCTAGCCTTCGAGGGTGGGTTGTTTGTATCACCGATATGGAAACATGAGAGGCTGGCCCCACGCTGGGGCTCTGTGACACCCCTTGGTGTTAGCCCTGAGGCCTGGACTGAGCCTGAGACCCCCAGTACTCCCTCTGGGCCTCTGCACTTGGGCCTACTGTGCCGGAACCTGAAGCTCTTAACTGCTCTTAACTTAACTCTTGGTTTTCCTCTAGCAGAGCTCAGCCTGCTCAGCCCAGCTGCTGCAGTGACCTGGTGAAGTGCTGTGGCCTTGGGGAGACAGGGTTGGGGCTTGGTGTAGGGGGGGGCCCAGTCACAAGATTCTGGGTGGGTTGTGCCCAGGACAATAGCTGTCTGTCTCTCTGTGTCTCACTGTCTCTCTATGTCTTTCTGTGTATCTCTATCTCCTTCCTGTCTCCTTGTCTCTTCCTCTGACTCTCTTCCCTTCTCCCCTCCCCTGCAGTGATGGTACTGGCCCAGCAGGTGGGTCCCCAGAGTGAGAACAGAAGGCTCTACCTTCCACAGCTGGCCTGCAGCAGCCCCACCTGCCCCACCCCTCGGTTCCTCTTCCTGGCATCACCTTCCATCCTGGATGGATCCTCAGCTCCACTGGCACCGACAGTGCTTGGGCGTGGGGTGAAGCATTGTAGGTGCCCATACCTTTGGTGTGCATCTAGTTCCAAGTCTCAACAAAGTGTCATTTCAATTTTCCCCAGGGCGTGAGTATGTTCAGGGATGTGCCAGTTCTTATCAGAGGCCAGCCTTGGGACACACTCCCCAGTGTGTCCCAGCCCTGGCCTGGTGGTTCCATGGTCCTGTTCTCCAGCTGGCTACGGCTTGGGGCCTGGTGTGTGGGCATCTGGCATCAAGGGCACCAAGCACTGCACCATGCCCAGGGCAGGCTGCTCTGTGAACCTCCTTCCCTTCCAGGGGGCTGGACGCCTTGGCAGGGCCCTAGGACACACCAGGAAGGTCATATTGAGGGGTTAGCACCAGGGACACAGCTCTTGGGGAAGAGAAAGTAAGTGGAGTATTCTCCCTCTTCCTAGATTGCCCTTCCTCCCTTGGGGTCCTGGCAGCTCTGCCCTCCACTTCCCCTTCCTGTCCCCTTCCTTCCTGGCTTGTGGCCCTTGGTGCTGACAGACACCTGAACCTTCCTGGCCCCTCACCCCTGGAAAGCCCATTCTCCCCAGGGTACAGGGGGCTCTGCCAGCCCTCAAGCCCACCCCATGTTCCACCTTGCTCATCTTTGGCTTCTTGCTTCCTGTCTCCTCTGATAGGTGGATTTCACAAAACTCGTGACAGAACATGTGGTGTAGCAGTAGCGTGGTTGCCCGTAGCATTGTGTGTAGATTAGTCCACGTGACAAAACCCAGACCAAGTGAGCAAGAACAGGAGGTCAGGGTGTGCAGATGCAGAGCGGCTAGGTTTGCCCCAGTCGGTAGCTGGGTCGCTGTGAGTGGGGCCCGTTTGGGGAGGAAGTCCCTGGCCTCAGGTGGGCCAGATTCTGGGTGCCGAATAAAGTGGGTTTGCTCCAGCCTGTTTGCTATGTGTTCCTCCTCTGGTCTGTGTGTCCGGGTGACCTCTTCTCTTGCCCCTGACCAGTCTCCACTGGGGGAGAAAAGTTACTTGTTGATACTGGTTAACATAGTGCAGACTTTACTCAGCACCATCGAGATTGCTGACTGGCTTACTGCAGCAGGGTCTTCTGGTGGGGAGGACAGTTGGGGCTCCACTCCAAGCACAGTGAGTGTGAGTAGAAGCTGATGGCCAAGGTGGAGTGTCCTGGGCTGGAAGGTGACTAGGAACAGACACAGGTGAGTGGCTCTAGCTGGACCCAGCTAACAGGATTCTTGCTATAGGCAGGCCAATGACCAGACATCACCTAGGGATGGTGGGGTGAGGAACCCTTCAGATAGCGAGGGTGGCTGTGTATCCAGGGTGGGGTTCCCTGTAGCCCAGAGGGGAGCCACAGCTTCATGGGTGTCAGAAGAATGGGATGAGGGGTGGGAGGTGATGGGAAAGCAGCCTTCCCCCTTGAGGTCTCTGTAGTCTGATGGTGTGGGGGGTGGATGTGGAAGTCAGAATTCTTAAGTCAGCTGTGGGGTGGAAACTCTCTCCTCCCTCACAAGTGGCAGATGTAAGGAATTCTGAACAGACTGGAACACACTGCCTTTTTGTGTCATGGAAAGAGTGACTGGTTCACCCTGATTCTAAATATTGGCCCAGAAAAACCATTTGACCTTGGTAAAGAGCCTAATGAACATCCCTGACTGACCCCTAAGATGTGTGATCAGCACTAGGGAGTTCCCAGGGCCCTATCCTCAGGCCTCCGTCTCCAGCAAGGCCAACTGGATCTTGGAAAAAGCAGTGCTTAATGGGAAGGCCTCCAGCCTGCATCCCAGCTGCCCGCTGCCAGCCAGGCCTGAGGCCTCTCCACATAAACCTGAGCACTGAGAGACATCCATATCTGGCTCCAGGAGAGGAATGCACAGTGTGGCTGGCACAAGAACACCTCCACTCTACTCCATCTCCTGCTCAGAAGAAGGCTCCCTTCTGTCCTGTTCACATCAGTGCCTGTGCCCAGTGAAGCCCTGGCCCTATCCACACCTTCTAGCCCTCTTGTCACCAGGCCCCACTAGATCTGGCCCTTGGCCTTTTCACTGTGGGGGAGTGGGCCCCTGCCTGCAGCCTCCCTGTGCTTATAGCCTTGTCCTCAACTGCACCAGTGGGGAATGGGCCTCCTTCCCTTGTCTTTAGACCAGACTCCCACCTGGTGAGGGCTACTTGTAGTGCACAATTGCCCCTTCTCACTGTGTCCTCCTGTGGCAGGGGCTCCCTGAGTTCCCTCTGATCTGGTGAGAACCCTGGTCCCATCAGAGGTTCCAGTCTCATAACTTCACCCCCAAAGGCCTTACCTCCTAATACCATCATGGGGTGGAGAAGATTTTGGCGTAAGTTTTGTGGCATCACGGTCCATACACAAAGCCCCAAAAGCTCAGGTTCCCAGGGAGAGGGATGCTTCAACTCATGTCGGTTTTTGAGTAACAAATTGTGCACCCACAATGGTTCCTCCCTGGGGGCTGGTGGAGATGAGGAAGTGGCTGCCCAGCTCCAGCCTCCAGCTTTTGCTGCTGGTGCAGAGGGCATGTCACTCCCAATGTCTGGCAGCATCCCTCAGATGAAGGGTACAGTGACCTGAGGACCAGCAGTCCCCACCCCACTGGGTGTTACATTCCACAGGCATCCACTGCCACACACCCACAAAGGTTTACATGTTTGGTGTCCCTGTACTGGTTTGGGCCAGGCATGGTGGACATCCAGTGCCCTTTGCTGGAGGGGTGGAGGGTGCAGTGGGGATGGGGACACAGGGATACTACAGCCTGGGAATAATAAGCCAGATGTGTGCCACATGGGTAGGGGCTGGATACCGCAGAAAGCATGAAAATGGGACCAGACTTAAAACATGCACTCATAACAGCTACCCATGGCTTAAAAGAACACTTCAGACATGAAACAGTGGAGCCCAGAGGACTGGTTGCCTATGGGACAGGAATAGGGGAATGGGATGGGGTCATGAGGGGGATGATGGGAATATCAATACGAGAAGGGGTGGGGAGGGGCAGGGATGTCCATGCTCATTGCTTTGTGTGGGAGGACACCAGGCTCCAGTTCCTGCCTTTCTTTTTGGGTTTCTGTAACTAGCACCCTTTCACATCTTGGGAACAAAATTGGTGAGAAGAACCATAGACGTTTTTGGAGTATTATAATCATATACATATTGGGAAAGTTTTGGGCCATATGACAGTTCTTTTGTATCATGACATTTCTTTTGTATCCACAGGGATGGGTTTCAGGACCTGTGGACACTGGTAGTACTCAAGTCCTTTTTGTTTATCAATCCCACACATCCTCCTGTGTGCCTTAAATCATCTCTAGATAACAGAATATTTAATGCAATGTAAGTGCTGTGTAAATATTCTACTGTACTATAAAGGGCACACTCACAAGAAAAAAAATGTTTGCTAAGTACACTCCCTCCCACCCTGAGTGTTTTTGATCTGTGTTTAGTTGAACACAAATGTGGAGCCCACAGGTGGAGGACCAACTATACTTGGAATACTCCATTGCAAGGAAACCAGTTCAGCATTCAAGACCCATGTGGGTTTCTGGCAGTGCCCCTCATTCAGATTTCAGATGGACTGCTCTCAGCTTCCCTTGGGAACTTCTCAAGAGGCTGTGCTCTTGAGCACATCCTTCTCATCTCAGAAGACTGGAGGCTGTGTGTGAAATACGAGTGAGCTCTGAAGATCTCTGTCAGGCCTCCAGGATGGGTCAGCTGCCCCTGCCCTGACAGCAAGTCAGCCTAAAGACCAGCCCTAGCCTCTGCCCAGCATTTTCTCAAGGGAAGGTGGGGGGGGGGGCACATGATAAGCAGAGGACAGCTGCCATCACCGTGAAAGTGAGGCTCCCATGAATTGTGGGGTGGGCAGGGGGAGGTGCCCCTTGCACCTGTGTCCTGTGTAAAGGGGCTGATTCCCTCAGAGACTTTCACTCAGTTTGGAGACTGAAGACCCTGAAGTCTTCCCCTGCCTCTGGAAAGATAATCTTTTGGACTTTGAGTTTATAATTAAATTTTCATTCATTAAGAGGGATGTGCTATTAAGACACTTCTATTTGGCAAATAAGTATTGAATTTATAAGTATTCCATTTGTAAATGAAGAAATGTCAACTAAAAATGCTGCCACTGACACAGCCTAAGAGATTAAGTCAGCCAGTCAGAATTAAACTCAACGGACAAAGGAGGATGCTGAAGTACTTTTTATAGGACCCTTGCTGGTACAAACAAGAGTAGACAAGTTTTAAAAACACTGTCAGGAAGCGTAACATGTTAGTAATAGACACATGCCTCATGGCTCCTGTTTGCAGAACAGCATGTCTTGTTAAGAGTTCAATTCTATGCGGATCTGCCACTGAATTTGTCTTGTGACTAGGACCAGTATGTTTCCCTGTGCATAAGCAACTTCTGGGTACTTTCAAAGATTTCTTTCTTTTCTTAATTATAAGGTTGATACTCTCTGTACTAGGCTTTGGAGTCCTTGGTCATTAGACTGGGTGGGCTGCAGGGTGCTGTCCTTTTGCAGTCACCAGAGCAGCCTGGCCTCCCCGGTTGCACCCTCTCAAGCCCCTGGCCCTTAGAACCTCTTACCTAGGCCCAGGTCTCCCACCCAAAGGATTGCGACTGGTAGAGTCAGCACCCACCTGTAACCCTAAAGAGATGTGGCCAAACTGAGGCTTGACATACCTCATAAAACTTGGGAGTGTGAGCAGGTGTGGTGGTGCACACCTGTAATCCCAGTGGCTCAAAAGGCAAAGGCAGGAGGATCGCAATTCAAAGTCAGCCTCAGCAACTCAGTGAGACCCTGTCTCTAAATAAAATTTTAAAAAAGGATGGGAATGTGGCTCAGTGGTTAAGCTCACCTGAGTTCAATTCCCGGTAATAACAAAACAAAACAAAAAAAACAAAACTTGGAGTTCGAGCCAGGAGTAGTCCAGTATGCCCCTCCCCACATACTCCACCTTGGGAAGGTGACGGCTTTGAGCTAAAAGGCACTTGGAAAACCGCAAATGCAGGCAGAAGCTTTCCCCAAACTCCCCATATCTCCCGGGGGAACTTGGCATCAAAGCAGTAGGCCTCTCCAGATTTTCGGCGAAGGTGAACTCAGACCACAGAGACCAGAATTCGAAGCCGTATTAACTCCAGTGTCAGGAACTATTCTGGTTATTCCTGCTTACCATTTCCTGAAAGTTCTTTACTCTGCCCTGGTCGGCCCCTCTGCTTTCCCCTAAGATGGAACACAAGCGCCTAGATCTCGCTTTTAGGGGGAGCATTCACTTTTCCCCCCGTAAGACGCTGGCACGCGCCTCTGTGTACCTTTTCCCCAGACTCTTCCCGTTCCAATTACCCAACCTCGGCGGGTAGCACCTAAAGAGCGCGCTGAGGCGAAACGCCGGCTCCTCCGCCTTCCAACCAGCACAGGCGGCACGGAGATTCGAGCGCTGGGAGCTAGCTATCCCAAGAGCCGCAGGCTTCCAAGGCAAGGAGGCGCCCAGCGGACCGAGCTGGCCCCGAGCTGAGGCCTTCAGGGCTGTATGCAAAAGAGGCGACTTGCCAGGTCTTGTCTGATTGGACAAAGAACTCCACGGAGCAGCCAATGGGACTCTAGGGCTGCAGAGCCTCTTCAGCCCATTGGTGGGTACAGCATCCACAGCCCTGTATAACGGTTGGGTGGCGACGCTTTTGACAGTGTAAGCAGCCAGTTGCTGCTCCTGGTCAGTTTCTGCTACGCTGGTTTCCTTCTGCCTCTTCGCTCTAGGGTCTTAGCGCGCCACCGGAAGGGCGTGGTCCTCGCGCGCACGCTTAATTCCCTGCGGGGCCTTCAGCATCTGTTGCGGCTTAAAGCGTGAGGGCGCTGGCGCTCCAGCAACCGAGGACCCAGCGGCCGCAAAGACATCTTGTCGCCCCTGCCTCCAGCTGCAGGGCGCGTGACCATCGCGCAGGTTGCCGTCCTGTGCTGTCTGACATCTCGGCTGTGAGAGAACACGGAGAGCCACCACAGGGCCGCTGCGGTCGTGCCGCCCTCTTGAACTCCTTGACGGACTCTAGAGTCTCTTTTCAGAAACACTCTTCAAGGGGGGGTCACTGATATGTCGTTTCTCTTAACCCCATTTGGGTCATTGTTCCTCTGAAGTCCTTGCGTGGAGGTCGGCACCTGAGAGGTGCAAGATGGGAAACTCTGTTGGCCTAAGCAGGTTTTCCAAACTGTTTTTCCAAACAGTCCACAGCTGTGAGCTGCGTGCCTTAACCAGTCCTTTCCCTTATGGTGCCCGCAGGCATGGATGGTGCTATGTAGTAGGTAGAATGCCTTTCCCCAGGTGACCTGGCAGCCCAGGGATGGCCACCAGCACTTCCCTGCTGAGGGAATCCTTTTCCGAGCAGAAGTCATCCCCAGGGGAAGGCACATGTGAGAGTCTGTGGTATGTTAGCCTGTGCAGGGAAACAGGCACATGGGGAAAGGAGCCACTCGGCAAACAGGGCTCAGTGCCAGATGCTGTGGGGCTGGATCCCCCTGCTTCACTTAGGCCTCTGTATGGAACCTCTTAATTCTGCTGTGGTTCCCTGATCCTACTGGAACATAAACTTTGATTAACTGGCCTCCTTTCCCCATGTGTTGTGAACTACATGACTAGGAATCCTAAATAGTTGGAGCTTTCAGTCCTTCAAATGCTGTGACCTAGTGAAGTCTGGCACAACTGACCCCAGTGTCTTAGCAGTCATGGATACGCTCTCAGATTTCAGTTGAGGATTGTTACAGTCTGTTCTGGTTATGAGGAGTGGGGCACAATCTGGGAAGAGAAAGGGAAAATGAAAATTTGCCAGTTTCCAGGGTGTGTGTGTGTGTGTATGGTGTGTTCACGTGCACACATGAGAACAAAAGGGTCAGTGTTTTTAGCAGGACACAGAAATTGCTGTTCAGGCAACCTCCTTCTTTGTAGCTGACCTCTGATCTCTGGCCAAGCAAATCTCTGAAGTCTTCCAGAATGTTCCCTTCCTCTAGGAAGCCTGTTGACGAGCTCAGAACAGGTACAGTGGCTGAGAAGTCTCTAGATACCTATTAGCTGGTCCTGGGAATTAGCTCATAAACCTTAAGAACAGAGAGCAATTGAGTGAGCCTGAGAAAAGGAGGGCACAGTGTGTTAATATGCCAGAGACAGCAAGAAGGCCCAGAAAGACTGCGATGGATTCCAGAAGGGCAAGGCTTATTATAAGTGGTGAAGGTGGTGGGAGGCACAAATGTTTTTCTTAGCCATGAGCACTTGGGGCAGCTCCCATAGGCCCGAAATCCTATGGAATCCCAAGCCTCCCCAATTCACTTCTGTCTTTCCTGCCCTGGCTTACTTTGCCATCATCTCCTGCAGTGGGGTGGCCAGGTGCCATCCGCCATCTTCCTAGACCACCAACTTGAAGTCTGTCCTTCCCCAGAGCATGGCTATAAGCAATACCACCTTCTTTTATAAACAGGTTTGATTTGATTATTAGCATTTCCACCTATGGAATAAGAACAGGACTCTGTTTTTTTTTTTTTTTTTGGCATATTTTGTTTCTGCTCTATCCTTGGTGCCAGAATAACACTTGGCATGTAGAAGATGCTTATTCATGCCTGAATAAATGAAATTCCAGGGGTCTTGGAGGTGATACTGACAAAATCCTCATAGTTTATAGATAAGGAAGGGAAGACTCAAGAAAGATGGAAAAATTTCTTAAAGATTTGCTCAAGGGCAATTCAGGACTCATTTTAAAAATTATTTATTTTTAATTGACAAAATTGTATATATTTCTGGGGTATCCTGTAATGTTTTGATCCATGTATACATTGTGTTCAGGTCAGGGTAAGTATATGTATCTCCTCAAACACATAATTTGCGATTTAAAAGCATTGAAAATCCTTCTGGCTTTTTTTTTGAAATATACAGTACTTGTGGTTACCAATAGTTACCCACTGTGCATCCTTGCTGCTCCTACCTAACTGTAACTTAGTACCCTTTGATCAACTTTGCCCTATCCCTCCCTCTCCACTACTCTTTCTGGTCTCTGTTAGCCATTATTCTATTCACAACTTCTCTGAGATTAACTTTTTTTAGATTCCATATGAATGAGATTGTGCAATCTTAATATTCATATGGAATTGTTAAAAAAAAAACCTAATAGCAAAAACAATCCTGAATAAGAAGAACAGAGTAGGAAGCATTACGCTATCTGACTTCAAAATATATGAAAAAGCTAAAATAAGCAAAGCAGAATAGTGTTATAATAAAAACAGACCAAATGGGAACAAAATAAAGAGCCTAGTCATCAACCCACATATCTATAGCCAACTGATTCTTGACAAAGCTGCCAAAAAAGTATTATAGAAAGTACAGTCTTTCAATAAGCTGGGAAAATGGAAACTTGACCCTTACCTTTCACCCTGTATAAAAATCAACTCGAAGGGATTTAACACTCAAATAATTTAAGATTGGGACTTCATTTGACTAACCCATAGCTGTCATGATGAAATAGGGAACTCCTATATATGTTTCAGGGGATGCTACCCTATGATGGCTTCACCCTTTGGTCTTGCACAAGGCCTGAAGACAGTCACTCAAGATTAGGTTCTCTCTCTCTCTCTTTAAAAAGAGAGAAAGAGAGAGAGAGAGAGAATTTTTTTAATATTTATTTTTCAGTTTTCAGTGGACACAACATCTTTATTTTATTTTATGTGGTGCTGAGGATCGAACCCAGCGCCCCACGCATGCCAGGCAAGCAGCACGTTACCACTTGAGCCACATCCCCGGCCCAAGATTAGGTTCTCTTTACCCATGGCCATCATACCCCAGCCCCTCTCCACCAGATTTCCAGGCCTTAGTAAAAATGGGATAAAGTTACCAATCCCACTGGGTTGTCATATGGCAGAGAGAATTATGTGAAGCATATTTGCAGCTGGTGGCTTTATATCAGGCTCCCCCAAGGTATCACAACACCCTAAGTGTCAAGAGCCATATGTGGGTTATATGTGGAATATCAACATCACAACCAGTGAGGGGATGGGTCTGGCACTGGAATGTCCCATGGCACCCCCACAGGGATAGACTGCCTGGTGCAGGTGAACTTCCCCCTCAGCTCTGCCAAAAGTCCCACATAGCACTGGAGATGGGGTGACCTGCTGTAGCCGCACAGCCCCTCTGAGATAGGTGTGAACTGCCAAGATGCCAATCAACCTGCTGACTGTAAGATATCAAGAAGCAAGACTCCACCCCTGAAACCTTATCCCTCCCTTTGATGTGTCCCCCTTAAGTCAACCATGGGGCACATTTTATAATTGTCTAGCTCCAGCTCCTGTGTGGACTGGACCTATCAGGGGCTCTACCTTTTTGAAACTGTCTTTCTGACATTGTCTTTTGTCCTTCACTAATTATTCTAGACTTTAATTTCTTAGGTGGTTTATATGGAAGGAAGAAGAACCCCCCTAATGAAGGGCTGGCCCCTCCCTATACCCAAGGGCTGGTCCATTAGAGGTTGGAAGGTGCACCTCTTACACTGATTGGAGATGAATACTATGCCATTTTATAGAAGGAGTTAGCATCCAAGTATCTATGGGGTTCTGGGACTCATCCCCCAAGGATAGTGAGCACTGACTCAATATGTTCATCTTATATTTATATGTGTAATTATTTTCTTGGTGGAGGACCAACATGCTCAACTTCTCAGAACAACTTGCTCTAGGTTTCCTCTCAACTGAGAAAGACAAGCATATTTTAAATTCACCATGTGAAACCCTGCCATCTCCATCTGATTTGCTGTTGCCTCTCTTTTCAATTAGCAGCTCTTATAAACATTTAGCTTCCCAATTCTATCACCCCTCAATGCCATACCCTCTCTCACTGAAAGAAACATTTTAATATTTCTGGTTGCTTTGACACTACCACAGTCTCTGTTCCATAGGCTTTGATTGGTGTGGGTTTTTTTTCCCCATTTTTGAGGATTGAACCTGGGGCCTCACGCATGGTAGGCACATGCAGTCTACCACTAAGTTACATCCCCAGCCCAAGGAATTTTGTTTTTATACTAGCAAATTAGCAATACCACACATTAAGAGGAAAGCTGATATTCAACCTTACAACTTTTGTCCCATGTATATACAATTATAATGTGCACTATGATTATAGCTTCATCTCCAATCTCTCTTGCCAAGGAGGGTATAAGCCATCTAAGAAATTAAAGTCTGGAATAATTAGTGAAGAACAAAAGACAATGTCAGAAAGACAGTTTCAAAAAAGGCGGAGCCCCTGATAGGTCCATTCAACACAGGAGCCAAAAAAATCAGTTCATACTTTACTGTGTGTTTGAGAGATCAAGAAATGGTGGGAATCTAGAAACAAAAAATACCATCAATTTTGGTACTTGTTTCAGTGCTTCACTCTAAATAGCTAGAAAAGAGATGAATCTTTTGATTTGCTGCCTAGAGGGAGGAATAGTTACGCAAATCAGCACTATCGCTAACTACAAGGCAAGAACCCTACATTATTAAGGGAATTGACTTGGAGTCTTTAAAAGCTGGTAATTGCTGTCAGGACCCTTGGATATCTGTCGGGTTCTTGCATGGGCACAGGGTGAGAAGGCAGGAGCACTGATGCCAGGAAATGTAGAAGTGCTCTCTAGCCCTGCCTGCCTCCATTCTGAATTATCAATATTGGGCATCTTGGCTCTATGCCCAAAAGGGTGCTCAGCACTATGGGTAAAAACCATTCAGCAAACCATTATCTATACTGTGATAATTTCAGTCCAAATGGGAGAGTAGGGTGCAAACAGTTACTCAGCAACAGGCAAAACTTAAAATCAGTTAATATCCACTCTGTGGTTCCCAGCAGAGCACAAAATCTTCAGAGCCAGCTGGCTCACATCTAGAAATATAAAGAGGCATCTGGCTCATGTAGAAATATCGGGAAAAATTTCAATGAAGAAAAAGAACAGTGAGAGGAAATGGGGAGAGGATGTTCCAATTATAAAGAACAGCACAGGCAAGTTTCCAAGTATTTGCCCTATTTTAGCTGTGAATGTCTCCTCAATTTCCTGAATCCTTGGGTCACCCTCATTCCTGGTGGTCTGGAAATATCTGCACAATGTGCTTGCCATTCATCACCCAGGCTGTGCATTCCTGTTTTCCCCACATTGTAATTTCTTCCTGGTTTCTTACTGAGACATGGTGTCCCCACATATTACCTCTTGACCCCAGAAGTCTGCTATTCTAGCCTTCCTAGGGGTGTTGTGCAATCAGGGAAACACCTAGGTTCTCAGCTCAGAGAGACTGTAAGAGTGTTTCAGAAGAGAGAAATATCATCACAGTGCCCTTTTCTATGACTGATTAAGGTCACATATAACCAGAACATGTGGCTTGCTTCTCCCCTCCTGCTTGCTGGCAGTTGGAGAAGGCACATCTTCTCCCCCTGCTTAGCTCAGTGAATCCCACACCCGAGGTTCTGACTTCCCATACACCTGACCAAGAGACAGTTGTTTTAACAGTCAAGATCAGCCCAGGACCTCCTTGTAAGGTTCACATTTGGTTGATAAACATTTCAGTAAGTTGTGGTTTTTGTTCAGACATTGATTGACCAGTCTGAAATGACTTGATTTCCTGGTTATTGGAATAAAAATCATTAGTTACCTAGTTTATTTTGCACAATAAGGTTACATGTCAAACTGTATGCAGATTTCACTTGAGTCTTGCACCTTCACAAATCCCCTTCAGGTACACACCCAATAACACTCTTACTGGCTCAGGAAGTTTTCAAATCTGTTAATTGTAGGATTCTGAAATGCATATTTCAAAACTTTCAGATAGCTCTAATTTAGAGCCTTTGACTGTTTATTTATTTATCTATGTATTTATTTATTTTTGTAGTTGTAGATGGACATCATGCCTTCATTTTTATGTGGTGCAGAGGACTGAATCCAGTGCCTCATGCGAGGCAAGCACTCTGCCCCAGAGCTCCAGCTCCAGCCAGAGCTTTTGACTTTGACTCAATCTTCAAGACCTACATGTGAGATGATTCCAGAGGGATCATCTCTACCTGTGGGTGGCCTCAGGTGACTGAAGTCAACTCCACTTAAGTGCAAAAGTCTCCACCCATCTGATTACATGACATATGTAGTGAACACTTTTCCTTTGGATTGCAAAACCTCCAAACAGGCCCAACCATGGCTTAACCCGCATGATCAGACAATGGCCAGAGAAGGAGAACTGCCTACGCCTACTCTAGCCACAGCTCCTACTTCGAGAAATTCACTCTGGTGCTTAGCATACACAGCTTAAAAACCACTCTAAGCCAAGCCACATAGTTTTGGTATGTTAACTTCAAAGTCCTATAGCAGAATCCACAGTTTGAATATATAGAAACCCTCAAAGTCTAGCGTCCCAACTCTGGACTACTACGGACGGAAGACACAGCTAGGAGGCCACGGATGGGTGCTGTCCTGCGCCAAGAAGCTCTGGGCCAGTCTCTGCGCTGCGTCAAGGTCCCCTGGACATTTCCACGTGGAAGCTGCGGCTGCGGCCTGTTAAAGACAGCCAAGTCCAGTTCACGAAGAATGCACAGAAAAGTATGACGGTGGAGTCCGGCGTGCTTACCTCCTTTTATAAGCAACTAGCGGACCAGATTGAAAGCCACCCTCTCGAGGTCCGATCGCCGCCCCAACTGCACCCTTGGTATTTAGCGCCCTCCCTGGAGGGCGCGGGCACTGCAGCGCTTTTTCGTTGACAAAAAACAAAACAAAACAAAACAAAACAAAACACCAAAACAAAACAAAACTGGGAAACCGGCGGCCCTCGCTGGGCTTGTTCACACCGACCCTCATCTTCTCCGAGGGTTTCTGAACTGCAGTCCCTTTTCTGACCTTTCTTGCAAGCTTGCGGGAAGACTTGGCGAGCCTTTTTGAAGGTAGACGTTCTGGTGTTTTCAACGGTAGCTGCCCCTTGCTGAGTTTGTGCCCATGCCTGGGGGACTTTCTAAAGTCCTCACAGATGTTATTAATACCAAACTGCCCATTTTATGTTTCTGGGGAAAACCGGGATAATTGTTTTTGAGAATGAAAATGACATAACCGTGAGCATAGTGTAGTTTCACTCTTTTTATTAACGTAGATGATACTCTTCCTCCTGTCACACACATCTTTCATTAACCCAGAGGTTTCTAAAGCTCCACCAGGATCTGGGCAGGCAACTGGACCATCCTGCATTTCTTACAGGTGCACTTTCCAGGCTAGCACCAGCACCACCCTTTCTCTCATGAACAGCTCTTCGCTCCCAAGATTGCAAGAGCCCAGTGCCATGGCCCGCTTCAGAATCCTGTGAGATGGACTGCAGTAGTCATGGGGACACAAGATACCCTCAACATCTGAGGGGCGAGAAATCAGAGGACTCTTCAGAATGAGTGCCTGCTAAGGTGTGGTGGGTTGATGTCCCTGTTGAAGATAAAGCCACACACAGAAGTGGTCAGGACAGAGTTTCATCAGGAACATACTATTGCCGTGGTAAAGAGTCGCATGTGAACTGGACTTGACTTAGGTGTGTACAGAGGTCACTGGATATTTTAACCCAGAATGAGAGAATGGGAGGGGGCCAGAAAGGCTCCATAGAGACAGGGAAGTGAAATGTTGCCAGAAGCAAAAAGGGGAGGGGGGTCCTCTGGACCCCCTCTAGCTTGCTTGCTGGCAGTTACTGATGTAATCCCCTACCCTCCCAGGCCTGCTGTGGTTAACTTTTTGTGTCAACTTGTCTGGAGGCCAGGTACCCAGCCAGCTGGTGAAGCACTATTGCTGGGTGTCTGTGAAAGTGTTTTGGACAGAAGTATCAGAAACAGAGTAGACATCCTTCCTCACCAATGTGGCAGACACCCATCCAATTTGCTAAAGGCTTAATAGAACCCAGGACAGTGGGAAGGCAAAGCTCTCTTTACTTGATATTTTAACCATCTGGTAACCTGGGACACCCAAGCTCCTGTTCTATATCCTGTGCTACATTTGTACTCTGGGGTCTTACTCCAGCAGACCTCCTGGTTCAGAGGTATCACCTGTTGTCCTAGTCTCTGGCTTGCAGCCAGCAGGTGGTAAGATCTATCTGCCTCCATAACTATCTGAGCACATTGTCATAAAAAAATATCCTCATATATGTCCTGCTGGTTCTGTTTCTATGCTGACACTCCAGGAGCACTGTCTCCAAAGAGCCAGTCTCTCAGGTACTGGTGACACTGAACAAGGGCTTAGCACAATGTGCACATAGGCTCCTACCATGGCACTGGTTCTTGCAGAAAGAAGGACTTCATTGCAAGATTGACTGGCAGAGAGACCAGGAGCAAAAAGCTCAACTGATCTGCCTCTCCTATCAGGTGGTAGCTGGGGAATTTATAGGAAGGGGGTGTGGAGCTGCTTGTGGCCTGGTGGCCAGAAAGGGAGGTTGTTTCAGGTTCTCTTGCTCGTTGCTCGTTTCTTCTGTCCACATGTATGTTTTGGGGACAGGTAGCATGTTCTGCACTGGGAATTGTGAGTTTGTGATGTCCAAAGGCTTCTGTGCCTATTCATTCTTGAGTTCATCTCTGAGTGGGTGCTGAAGGCTTTTCCTCAAAGACTTCTTGAGCACTCTGGTATTTCAGGAATTCTTGCTGTGTGTGTTCAGGCTTTGTTTGCTCTCAAGGGTGGTTGAGACTTCATCATAGGAATTTGGGGGCATAGTTCAGCCCAGTGACTGTCATGGAGCGGGCCTTGCTGACAGGCTGGGGTCTGACAACTATGCCAGAGTTGGTCAGGACCTGGAGATGCCAAAGTGACCATTGGGGTCTGTCTTGCCTCAGGCACACATCCCTGAGTGTCTAGAGGTTGGCAGCCTCTCTTCCCATGGAAATTTGAACCCAAACAGGAGAGACTCCAAGACATAACCCAGAAGAGGGTGTGGGGCTAAAGGGTAGCCTCCACTGGATTCCACATGTCCCAAGACCTTCCCATGGATGGGAACCTGTGAAAGAGCCCCCTACCCACTGGAGAAGTCTCCTCCTGGTTACTCCCAGTAGGCACAGGGTGCCCCAGACATGTCCTGAAGACAAAAAAGGGAATCCTGTCAGCACTGACGAACCTGGAATAAGCCAGGCACAGAAAAACCAATGCTTTATTTCATTTATACATGGACTAAAGAAGAGTGGACTAGAATGGTGGCTTCCAGTGCTGAGGGCTGGGGAAGTGGGGAGGTGATGACCAATGGGATCTGTTTCAGTAGTACGGACAAGTCAGTTCTGAAATCACTGTAGAGCACACTGCTGATAGCTATATACTATACTGCAAGCTTACAATTTCGAACACAGTAGATCTTACATTCAGTTCCTACAAAAAAGAAAACAAAACCCAGACAAAGCCCCAATAATAATGATTAAGAAGGCACTTCTGGAGGACACTTCTGGAGGAGAGGGACATGCATATGGCTCTGATGGTGGGGATGATTCCATTGGTGCTTACTTATCCCCACCCAATCACAGCAAGCTGTGTGCATTAAATATACACAACTGTCATACCATATCTCAATAAACTGTCAATCATGTCTCAATAAAGTGTTTTAAATAAAAATAAGAATAAAGAATAGGAAATTTTATCATTTTGTGAGTTGTCAGGGATGAATGCACAGAACTCTAAGAGGCAGATTTTGGTAGTTTGTGCTTGTTGTTCTGAATGATTTGTTCGATGACCAGGTTGGAAAATATAAGGGTGCAAGAGATTGTGCATTTCAGTCGGGAGCTATATGTGGAGCCAGGGCTGAGATTAGATTCCTCACCAGTCAGGGGACCTGTCTTTGCCTGGTCTGGGAGAGCCAGCTGGGTTGGGTCACTGCATGGGGCTGGGATGCTGGGAGTGGCAACGAGGCCTCTAGGTAGGGCCCCAGGAAGTTGAGCTGAGGTCACTAAGTAGCCAGGGGCAGGGAGCTGTCCTTGGCACTCCTGGGCTTAGGGGCTGGAGATGCCTCATTGGACTGTTCTCCTCTTGGGAGCCATTTATGACTGCTGAAGAAACCTAGGCACATCTCTGAAGCAGAAACTCCACCTCAGTGATCAGCTGTTTCTAACTTGTAGCGGTGGCGCTACCTACAGAAAGATCTTCTGTGTTCTGATTCTTAGGTCCCAGATGCCTGACTGTCCCAACAAGAGCTGAGTTGCACCCAACTCTGCAGAATGGGCATGTGGTTGATGCTGAGGGTCTGGAGTGATAGGTAGGGCGGACTGACTCAGGTAGCAGGACCATTCCCATGGCTTTCCAGGACGCTGCTGCCCCCGTATGGACATTCACGGGAGCACTACACAGCAAGGGCTGTGTGTCCAGAGTTAGAGCACTTTCCTACCAGGAGCAAGGCCTGGTTGCATCCAGCACACCCACCCTGCCCACACAACTGAAGAGAGAGGTGTGCAGAAGAAGAACGAGCAGTCGTGGCAAAGGACGAGGAAGAGTAACCATCTGCTTGATGGAGCGTTGTTTGGATCCATCTCACAGTGGAGAATTCTGTAGCTCACATAGCAGCAGCACCCCACCCCTCCCAAGTCTTTGTGACACTGCAGGTTTCTGTCAGCACAGGCAAATCTTCTCACAATGGGGGATCCCTGTCAGTGTTTGCACAGATGAGTGTCACCAGGGTTACTCCAGGACACAAGGAGACAGCAGCCCACTGGGACAGCACATAGCCCAGAGGGCTCCCTGAGGGACATGGGAGGGATGCTGTGGACTGAGGTCAGACCTTCCCCATGTGCAGCCCCTAGATATGTCCTGAGGTGGGAAGGAGAGGAGAGTCCTCAGAGGTGGAGCAGGTGTGTGGTGGTGGACACAGGCCTTGAGAAGACTCTGGGCACCCTGGGGCAGGAAGAAGTGGCCAGGGGCAGATGAAGAACGTTGCTGGATTTGTAAGTTCAAACATCACTTCCTGGGAAGTGCATATTGAAAGGACAGTGGGAGAGCATTGCATCCGTGTTAGAATGGCCCAAATCCAGAACTCTGACACCACCCAGTACTGGGGAGGATGGGGACAGTAGGAACTCTCATTCACTGGTGGAAGGATTCAAAATGGTGTAGCCACTGTGGGGGGCAATTTGGCCATTTCTTAGAGAGCCAAGCACCATGCTCCTTGGTGATTACCAGATGACCTGAAAACTTACCCACACGGATACCTGCACACAGATGTTCACAGAAACTTTCTTAATAATGTCAAAGTTCCAAAGCAACCAGGATGTCCTTTGGTAGGTGAATGGAAAAGCTGGGTGCATCTGATAATGGAGCATTCTTTCAGCACTCAGAGTGGTGGCCTTGGAGCATAAGAAGATGGGTGGGGCACCCAAGGCATGGCTAAGGGAGAAAGCTGCTGGAGAGGCTGCAAACTGCCAGGGCCAGTGTTGGTCAAGAGCCAGCGGGTCGTGGGAAGATTAGTGGTTGCCAGGGGCTGACAGAGTGGGAGAGATGAGTGGGTGGAGTGCATGGTGCTGCATGGCACTGCGTGCTGCAAGGTCACAGAGTGCCCAGCTCTTGGAAGGAGCTCTGTGGCCAACTATGGACCATGTGCAGTGCAGGCTTACTGACCCTGACAGAAGGACACTCTGCTGGGAGCTGAACCATGGAGGAGGCTATGCACACGTAGGGACAAGGGGTGCATAGGGCTCTCTGTACCTTTTCCTCACCTTGCTGCAAACCTAAAACTGCTCTGAAGATCTTAGGAAATGAGAAATGTGAGGTATCTTGATGATGGTGGGAATGTTGACACCTTCAGTTGGGGTATTGTTGTATAGTTCTGCAAGATGCTAAAGGACACAGGGGGTCTCTGTATTATTTCCTACAACTGCAAGTCAATTTTTAATTACCTCAAAATACAGAGTTTAGTTTTAAAAGTCTCCTCTGGCTGCAGTGGCAAAACCCACAATCTTTCCAACAAAGAAGAAGTACACAGCTGTATTTTAAAAAACGTATTTTGGTGTTTACCTCACACTGTATATGGAAAAATCAAATCACAATGAACCACATGTTAGCTGCAGGGTGGGCTGAACACTCGACCTCCACCCATCTGGTTTCTTATTGCTTGGGTGGGCTGCTGAACACTCAACCCCACTTAAGGCTGAACACTTGACCTCCACCTGTCTGGTGCAACGGAAACCTACATCAGGCCTTTGCCTGGTTTGGCTGAAGGCAGAAGATGACACCCTTAGCAACTATTGTATGATCCAATCACTGTACCATAAGGCAGCTTGCAGACCCAGAGACCCCATTAGATTTTGGCTATAAAAACTCCCTCCTGCTGGGCCCTTCCCCCACTCACTTTGCGAGCGCACTGCTCGCTCTCTCTCTCTCTCTCTCTCTCTCTCTCTCTCTCTCTCTTCCTTCTCCTGTCGATCAGACAATGCCACAATAAAGATCTCTTGGTCGCTTTGAGTGTCATAGTCACTTTCCTTTCACCACAGGCCTAAATGTAAGATCCCAAACTATAACATATCTTGAAGAAAACACAGGGATAAATCTTTGTGACATCAGATTAAATAAGTTTTAAAGAGTACACCAAAAGCAGGTAACTCAACAGAAGAAAGGGGGGTGGGTGGTATTGCCAAGGAAAAACCTGAACAAACGATCTCAGGTCACTCCTCTCAGCTGACCTGGAATTGCTGGGCAGCACACCATGGGCCTCCTGCTGGCTTTGCTGTAGGCCACACCTCTGGAGTGTGGGTTCAAATGATAATGGTTGCTGTGGTTACTTGGGACCTGAGGCCTCTTTTGCTAAAACCCTAACCCCTCATGGTATGGTGCTGTCTGATAGGTGGGAGGAAAGGGCATGGCCTCTCTGTCTTCATATCCTGTGCTTGGTCACCTTTATGTTAGATTCTGCTCTGCTCTGCTCTGCTCTGCATGTAGACCTGTTGTCCAGAAATGTTCTGCCCTAGACTTGCCCAGGCTCTCTCTCCCTAAACTTCAAGGCTAAAGACACCCCAGCACCATGAGTGAAATCATCAATCCATGAGAGTGAGAAAGAGTTCCAGAAAAGAGACACAATTCTCCCTTTTCCAGCCTGCTGCTGCCTGCCATTCCTGTCCTGGACCTGTGCCCCTTGAGACCTGGAGCCATCAGCCTACCTTTTCCTGCCATTCCTGCACCTGTGGTCCTGGGCACCTGGAGCCATTAGCCAGTCCCTCCCTTCCTGCATCTGTGGCCTTCCACACCTGCAGCTGAGCAGCTAATTGGTTAGCAGAGCACTTTCTTCTCCACTCTCTGGCCGCTAACGCCCTTCCTGTTCTCCAATGCTAGTGTCTGAGACATTGATTTTAATGTGAGATGAACCTCCAAGGTGAGTTTGGTAACAAAAGGGCTTTTGCCATTTTTTTTCAGTATATGGTACAATTTTATTTTATTTTTCCAGATGTATTTAGGTACAATTGGCAAGGAAAGATTATATATGGGGGGAATCAAGGGAAGAATGGAGGAACTTTGGATTGGGCAAAGGGGTGTGAGGGGAGGGGACAGAGTATGGGGGTGGGAAAGACGTGGAATGAGACAGACATTATTACCCTATGTATGGGTATCACTGCACGAATGGAATGACTCTACAACGAGAGAAATGAAAAGTTGTGCTCCATTTGTGTACAATGAGTTGAAATGCATTCTGCTGTCATCTATAATTAATTAGAACAAATTAAAAAATAAAAAAGATTGTATATATTTAAGACACACACACTAATGATTTGATGTATATGTATATATTTATATGTATAATTATGAAATGATTATCACAAACTAATTAACATACCTATCACATCACACAGTTCTAAGATATACTTTCTTGGCAAATTTTGAGGACACAATACATTGTTATTAACCAGGGTCATTGTGCAGCATTATGTTAGGCCACCAGAGCAGTGGTCAGTTTTCATTGCTTTAACAAAATACCTGAGATAGACAACTGAAATGGTGTCAGAGGTCTTTGTCATGGTCACCGGCTCCATCATGTGGCTTGTGGTGAGGCAGCACATCATGGCCAGAGGACATGGTGGAGCAAGACTGCTGAGCTTGGATCAGGACGGAGAGAGAGTGGCAGCATGGGGACAAGAGGCAGCCTTCCAGGCACACCCCGTGATCTGCTCCATCCGCGAGGCCATCTCCTGTGGTGCCACACCTCCCAGTAGTCCACTGTCAGGAGGCCATGCACAGGCCCACCCCAGGCCTCATGGCCCACCTTGCACACTGCCACAGGGGAGCAGCCTTCCACACAGGGACTTTGGGGGACAGTCCCAGTCCAGACCATGATAAGAGCTTCTGCATTTTATAACTGAAAGTTTATACTCTTGCACCAACACCTTCCCTTTCCCTCCCCAGCCCACCTTTCTAGATGAATAATTAAGGAAACAAAAAGACAAGCCACAGTGTGCCAGAACATTTTACAGAACACAGATTCAGTGAAGGGCTCGTATGCAGAACACATGAGGAGTTCTTATAATCTGGTCATGCAGAAACAGAACCCAGTGCTAAGCCATGGGCAGATAATGGAAGCAGACATCCTGCTGAGAGGATATATGGATCTTCATAAGCACAGGAACAAGCCCTCAGACCTGATGTCAATAGAGGAAACAAACCACATTCCCACTGAGGACCAAATCACACATGCAGCGTCTCAGGTAAAGTTAGGGTCGAGATCCGGGCCACCATGACTGCAGTGCAGGCAGGAATCAGAGCACGCAGGACTCTGGTGCCTGCTAGTGAAAAGGTAAGGCCCTGCACCCATGCTGGAAAACAGCGTGGCCATCTCCTGTCAAATTAAATGTCAACTGTCATCTCCTGAGTATTTGAGAGAAGTGAAGCATGAATCTGCATAGAAACCTGTATGTGGACCTGTGACGCTGTTACTTACCATACCCAATGGCTGATGGCAACTCAAAAAACTACTCAGTGATGAATGTGATGGATTTTATTCTGCAACAGGCAACAGCATGGGTGAATCTCAAGGGCTATGTTGAGGGAGGGAAGTTGTTATGTTGTGGACAGGGTTTGAATGTGACTCCAGGGGTCACGTGCTAGAAGCTTGGCTCCAGGGTGGGAGCCAGGAGGTGAGAGGTCCTTGGAGAGGTGGGGCCTGGTGGAAGATGCTGAGGTCCTTGGGCTAAGCCCTCAGAAGGGAAAATGGGTGCTTGCACTGACCTAGCCCCACAAGAGCAAGTTGCCATTGGAGAGCGGCCAGCCTGCCCTTCCCACAGGGTTCCTGTCTCAGGAGCCTCTCTCCTCTCACATGGCTCCTGGTATGATGCTGTAACATGGAACATGGATGTCAGGTGTGTTCTTTGTCTCATGAATTCAAAGAATGAAATCCACAGACACAAGGGTGAGAGAAAATTAACAGGATTTATTAGGGAAATAGGAAGCAAGCAGGGCTCCAAAAGGGGAGGGGTCCCAAGAGAGGGGTGTCCACAGATGTCGGCTACCTGGGCTGGTTTTCTGGGCTGGTCTGTCCTTATAGATGATTGGTGGAATAGAGGATTCAGAAAGGGGGCAATCAACTCTATTTTGCCTTCTTCAGCAAATCTGGAGAAAAGTGATCTCTAAGCCTTAATCAGCACATGAATTGGAGTGAGGCTCTGTTGCAGGAGAAAGTACCATTGATGGCTGGTCCTGTCTAGGGGCTAAGGAGCTATCCTTGAGGCTACAAGTAGCTGGAGTCAGAAGCTCAACTTCCCAATTCTCTCTTCCCCCTTTTCTTCTCCAAGACCTTTTTCCTGGCTGCCTGTGGGTGGTCTTTCTTTCTGTCTCAATGCCACCCACCAAGATAGAATGAGGCCAGAGAGTCCCCCAGAGCCAGCACCATGCTGTGTGGACCTCCGTCTCTGCACTGAGAGCTTCAGGAGCCTCTTATTTACAAGTCTCGCAGCCACAGGTGTCTTGTATGATAGGGGACAGTGGACTTCCATGGGAGTCCAATGGACAAATGCAGGGTCTGCTTCCCTGAAATTCCAGCATGGGGTGAAGGGAACACCACGTAGCTGTGTCAGAAAAATCAGGAAAACTGGTGGATGAATGATGTCACTAAATGTAATGGATATTCCAAAGTGAGACCAAAGATAATTAAAAGACAACTAGAGCTGTGGAGGGCAGATCAGGACTGGCAGGGGTGGGAGTGGAAGAGGGGCTCCATTTCTACCAGACTTGAGGAAATGTCTAGTCTCTTGATGGTGCCATAGCATCAGTGTATGCTGTGACCAAATCCACTAGCATGTGCCCTTAGAACCAGCACACTCACTGCATACAAGCATCACACTCATAAGAGAAGAACATTGTTAAGAAAGGCTTTACCCTGAGGTCGAGTGAGAGGGCTATGAGGAGGGCAGGGAGATGGACTTTTATGTCACCCTTCCTATTCCTGTCCATACAAATCCTGGCCTCTCCCAAAGGCTGAGTCTGGACCCCTGCTTCCCTGGACTGTCTGGCCTCTCCACTGGTAATCCACGTCTGTGCTCTGGATTACAAACCTAGAGCACTAGGAGTTCCTTTTTTGTGTGTGAAGAACTTGTGTCTCAAAACATCTACAGATCCCTTCAGGGCCCTTGCTCACTACACGTCCCTGCCATTCTGAGGAGGTGCCAACACGTGGAACGGTGTGCCAATCATCTGGCCAGAACTCTGGGTGGACTCAGGACCCCCAAACATGTCCAGGTCCTGACCCCTGGCTTCTGAGAACAGGACTTCATCTGCAAACGTCTTTGCAGAAGTAATGAAGGCAGGAACCTCAACAAGAGATGACCCTGCATGAGGTGAGTCCTAATGCCAACAACACATGTCCTTTTGAGAGAAAGGCCAGGGGATTTGAAACACAGGGAGAAGTCAGTGGTGTGACGAAAGAGGCAGCGCTCGGGGCAGCAGTTCTATGAGGCAAGGAAGACTGGCAGCCCCAGAAGCTGCAAATGAGCCCAGCCTGGATTCTCTTCATAGCCTCCAGGGGAAACCAGCTCTGTTGACCCTTGATTTCAAAGCTGGGCTTCAGAACTGGGAAGAACAGACCCTGTTTTGAGCCCCGTGTCTGGCTCTGCAGCAGCCCCAGGGCACACGGCAGGCCTCCTACAGTGGGCTGGGCTCCAAAAACTCACCCCCCACTGCTGCCTGGTGGGCTTTGCCACTGGCAGCAGGAGGAGGGTCATGGCTAGACACAGTCGAGCCTGTCCCTCTCAGGGCCACCCAGCAGCATGGCACCTGGCCAGACTGCATTCCCACTGGCCTGGGTGTCCTGAGCAGCACCTCTGTGCCTTCCTTTGTTCTCTCTCCCCTCTGCCCTCAGCCATGGTAGTTGGCAGCTCGTTCCTCCCATGTTTCCTTGTTTCTGATCTCCTGGGTTCTTCAGTGCCTCATTGACACTTGCTTCTAGTCTACTCTCTCTGCCAAATGGCTTATGTGGTTCCAGTCCTGGCTGAATGCTGACCAATGCCCAGGAATCTTTGGCTTGTTCTGACTTCTCACAGAGAGGGAGGAAGGGACTTGAGGTAGACCAGATGTCTGAGTGATTGCTGTAGGGAGCAGAGGTGAGGAGGGAGAGGTGGAAGAGAGGAGAGGAGGAGAAGGAGAGAAGAATGGCCAAGATGATGAAGAAGGAGGAGGGGGAGGACAGGAGGGGAAGGCTGGCAGTTACTGTGTGACTACTACCTGTCCAACACGAGCTGGATATTTTACATATGCCCCCGGGTACGTGGCAGAAGTAGACAATGCTGAGCTGATAATGGTGTGGTTTTATCACAGCAGAGCTGCCATCACAAAGTTTGCAGATGGAGTGATTTACACAGCAGAAAGCCCTTTCCTCTCACTTCCAGAGGCTGAGGTCTGAGACCGGGTGTGGGCAGCTTGGTTCCTTCTGAGGCCAGATCTGTGGCTTGTGAGAGCGCCTGTCTGAGTCCTCACAGGCTTTCCCCTGCGTGTGCCTGGGTCCCGATCTCTTCTCACAGGAACATCAGATCTGTGACATCAGGGCCACTCACATGAAGGCACTGATTTCCTCTTGAAGGCCCATCTGCAAGGGCAGTCACATTCTGAGGTCCTGGGCTTAGGAGTTAAGCATAGGGATTTGGGAAAGGCAGCAAGCCAGCCCTGACACTGCCCTCATGCACACAGAATCTGACTGATGTCACCAGGAGGCAGAAGCCAGGGCTCATGGGTGCTGTTCTCCCTCAGCAGAAGTCTCCGGGACCTCTGGGGGAAAGGACAGGCTTCCAGGGGGGGCTTGTGTCTTCCTGGGTCTCTCTGGCCACTGAGTAGATGGTCAGGGGTCTAGGATCATGGGTCCAGAGGCAGAAGAATGGCTGCAGGGGGGCAGAAAAAGATAGTCCAGAGAACCTGTAGACCAGGGACCCCTTGGTGGCATTGTAGAAGGAAATCTCCCCTGCGTCCCAGTCTAGGAGGATGCCCAGCTGTCGGAGGGGCTGGGAAGGAGAGAGGCGAGTCCTTGGATAGGAGAGAGCCCAGAATCTCTTCTTATATAACTCCACTGCCCAGAGGCCATGCTGGGGGGATTTGGGAATCCAGCCTTCTCGACCTAAGTTCTCCAGGCAAACCCCCAGAATCCAGGCCTGTCTGTCTCCCACCTCAACTTCCCAGTAGTATCTCCCAGCCGAGAACCGCTCTTGGGCCAGGACACAGGGGTCCTGGTCAAATCTCTTGGAGTTGGGGAGCAGGTACTGGTCAAAGATCAGCCTCTTCACACTTTTCTGATCCTCTGACACCATGAGTTTGGGACTTGCTGTGTCAGGGTCCAGTGAGGGGCTCACTGTGGAAAGAGGAGAGGGTCAGTGGGTCTGCACCCTATGTTCCTTGCAGACCAGGGCTCCCAGGGTTGTTTCCTACATCAGGGTGTCCCCTGCTCTAGAATCCCACTACTGTCCCAGTCCTGTGCCAAAAGCCTGTCCAAACAGCCTGTTCCCTGGCAGAGGAGCACACCAGACTGGGAGGCAGAGCCGAAGGGTTCCTGGGAGCTGTGGGCACGACTACACCCAGTGTGGCCCTGCTAGTTCCCAACATGTGCCCTGGGCTTCCTTTGTGGCTAGTGTCTGTGTGTGAATGACAGAGATGGAGAGAGAGACAGGAATGCAGAGATAGTGAGAGGGACAGAGACGGCAATGCAGAGATAGTGAGAGAGACAGAGATGGTAATGCAGAGACAGAGACAGCAATGCAGAGAAGTGAGAGAGAATGCAATACACCAAAACCTGAATACTAACATGGATACAATATTATTAAACGCCATCATGAAATCTGCGGGACATCCTCAGTTCCCAGATGTCTCCAGTCCTCCAATCACTCTCTGATGCCCAGCAGCCTTGGCTCTCCCTTCCCACCTCTCTGCTCTTCAGTCCTCACTAAGGAGATTGTGCCTGGAGATGGAAGGTCACTGTTTCTCCACTGTCATGGTAATGGCCTCCCCTGGGTGCCCAGTCTTAAAAAAACAGCCTCCTCCCAGCATCTGCCACATGCAGGATGCCTTTGTCAGCACACCTCCCTCTCCCAGGAGCTCAGAAAGGAACTAAGGTCTCCTGGGGCAGCTAAAGTCTGACTTATAAGGATGTGGCATCAGCAGTTGACACAGTGCTTCTGCTCTCTGGAACAGACGTAAGCATCTCTTATAGACACATGAATGCACACACATACACACACACACAAACATCCAGAAATACATTCACAGACATAAGCATGCACCTCACAGATACATACACACATGCACATGCATACACAACACACATACACATACCACACAAATGTACACACACATGAATATACACTGACACATCAAGACAGTGCACACAGGCACACAGATGAAATTGGATGCACATGCATGGACATGTCGTGCATTCACACGTACATATGTGCACCTTCATAACACATGCATGCACACATGATTGCAAAGGCATGCACTCACATGCATGACCCACTCATGCAGGTACCAATGTGAACACATATGTGCAAACACACCAACCAAAGACATGCATCACACATGAACACACTCGCCTGCATGCACATATGTGTGCACAAACACACAAGCACACATGAAAACTGCACACACAGGCACTAATGCTTGTACACATGCATATACACACATGTGTGGACACACATATATGTATACACTCATGCACAGACATGGTGGTCTGTGTATACATGTGGGGATGAACATCAGAAAGCAGACAGAAGCCAGAGATGTCCTCATGTGTGTCCCTCTCTCACCACCCCCTTGGAATTTCTTATTTCTGTCGTGTGAGAGTGGGTGAGGGTCAGAAAACAAGACCCATAAGCTACTAAGAATCCTACCCTTTTCTTTTTCTTTGAGACTAGCTCTGATTTCAGGGTCTCCTGGTGTCACTAGTCATTTTTCATCCCTGCCAGATGGGCTCAGGTCTGTGCTTCTGGGTCTTCTCCCTGTGGGGAGCTGGTCAGGGGTGGATCTTTGGTCTACAAATGCATGAGGTTTGGAGGCTGTACCTGAAGTCACACTCTCTAACCCACAGGGAAACAAAAAGACCCTATACTGTGGGGCCCTGCTTATGAAATGGGGCTGAACTTGTGTACTGCAGCCTCTAGTCTGCCTCACAGGGCTCCTCTCAGAGTGTCACTGGAGATGAGAGCTGGAGACTGTGCCTGGTGCCTAGTGACACGACAGGGAGGCATTCACTGCCAAGGACCACTGTCCACAGCCTCCCTTCAGCCTTCCCCAGTCTGTCATGACACAGCCTTGACAGCCAGCAAGGGGACAATCTCTACTTCCAACACAGGAGCCTGAGGCTAGGGACAGGTTCCCCAGGCCCCGAGTGAGCTTTCAGCTTCCAGAACTGGGAGCTAAGGAAACCTCTTTTCTTCATATATCACCCAGCCTTGGGTATTTGGGAAGACCAACCAGGCTGCCCGGATTATGTAGTGAAGACTCCTTCAGAGATAAGGGTTTCCACTGTGTGGATCATATGGGTAGCTCTGGAGTTGGGATCCCTACTGATCATTCTGTTCCTGCTGGGTTTGAGGACAGACAGCCTCTGCTCTGGGCTGCGTGTTGAGGCCCCGTGCTTGAGGGGCATCGAGTGTCCTGCTAAGCCTCCTACTCACCGTGGGATAGCTCAGCCTTGGTACTGCTGGCTTGTGACCTCTGTGCTGTTTCTTCTAGCAGTGTCTGGGAACTTTTCTTTTGCTGCTTCCCTAAACAGCAGAGTACTCCAGAGACCAGGAATCCCAGAGCAGCGAGGGCCAGAGACAGAGCTAGTTGCCACTCTGTGAGAGGAGACCTGGAGAGGGGAGCTGAGGACATAGGAACTGAGAACAGAAGTTCTGTATTAGCGTACATGGTGCTGAGGTCAGAATGGGGGGGGCTCTCCATGAGTGATCCCAGATGTAAATTGTGGGTGCCGGGTGGTAATGAAATCTGCTCTGGGGCAGGACTTTTGTATTGAGAAAGCTACACATGTTGGGGGTATATGGAAGAGCTATGCACTTTCTGCTCACCTTTGCTGTGAGCTAAAACTGCTCTAAAAATAGCCCATTTTGTAAAGAGTTAAGAATTACAAAAACAACATGGGGGTGAAACTTCTTGTTTCCACATAAATGCAAAGCTCCCCTGGTACTCTCCCTGTACCCCATCTCTGCCCCATCCTCAGCAATTACTTAAATCTGCATCCCCAGAGTTCTGCCAGGCTGTGCACAGGGACCAGTTCCCACCAGATCTTACTTGGAACCCTGGAGTCCTGGCACAGGTCTCAGTACTGTGCTGTCAGGGCTGAACAGACACTCACCAGGTAGCCAGCTCTCAGCCCCCTTCCTCTTGGGGAGGAGGGGGTTGGAAATGGAGCAGGACAGACCCTGCACAGCCCCATTCTGGACGGTCACCCTGGATACCACAGCCACGAGGCCCGTGGTGGCCGACAGTGAGAAGTTGGTCACAGCAGGCACTGGCTGTCCTCTGAGGTCTCTCCACTCCACCAAGGGCTCTGGGTACCAGCCCGCTGAGGTGCATTTCACTTGGATACCTGTGCCCTGGTCATCCACCACTTGCAGTCTGGGCTTTGAGCCCAGCCCTGGAGGAGAAACATCAGTTGGGACGTTGCCACCACAGCTGCTCCATTAAAACACATCTTGAAGACTTTAGTGTGTATTACCAACTGTTCACAAGCCATCACTCCCTGAAGTAAGCACATCCCTAACAGGTACGCCTTTGTCCTAGATAAAATAGCAGAGTGGGGCAGGGAAAGTTCAGCAAGACAGAAGGGGTTCCCGTGTCACACAGGTGAGTGAGTGCAGGGAACAAGAAGGAGCTTGCTGGCCTGCCTCCAAAGAACAGCCCTGAGCCACCCAGGAAAACTGTACCCCAAATGCCTTTGTCCCTCCATGCCCTCCTTCTCAGCCTGCCTCAGCTCCCCCGTCTTTCCTTCTTATCAGTGCAATAATATAGTAAAGGGAAAGATCAGAAAACAGCTGTGCTTCCAGAACTATGTTCCCTGAGAAGCGCAGTGATGTGCAGACCCTCGGGTGGCCTTGCTTGGGACTGTGTGTCCAGCAGGTTCTCAAGCTGTAGGACTCTGGTCACACCGCCAGGATTGGGGCCAGGTGTGAGGAAGCTCCCCAGCAGGGCAGATGGCCACATGCTGCCCTTACCTGCCACCGTCAGCCAGAGTGTGGCCTGGTCGGAGGAAGTGCCCTCCTTGAAGAGGCAGTGATAGGTGCCGTTGTCAAACAGAGTGACGTTATGTATCCTCAGTGTGGCCTCGCCCCTGGCTACATGGTCACTCACAAAGCTCGTCCTTCCCTGATACTCCACCATCTGCTCTTGATGCACGTCCTCCCCATTCCTGTGCACGAGTACAGCTGGGCTGGACTGGTTCCTGTACCACCTCAGCTCCATGCCTTCAGTGCTGATGCTAGGGACCAGTCGACATGACAACTCTGCATCTTCCCCCACCAGGGCCAGCACGGGGGCATGAGGCCCTTGGACTTGGAAATCAGCTCTTCCTTAGGGAGACAGATCCACGAGGATGGGGTCAGGCCTCGTGTAGGGAGATGGTGCTCCCTACCCCACAAGGCCTTTGAGGGTGCAAGTGTCCTCTAAACCCTGCGCTGCAGCAAGGCCTCAGCTGGCCTGTCCCTCCACCCTGGGTCTCAGTGAGACCTCAGCTCGTCCCCACCTGGGAATGTCCCTCCTGGTGCCCTCCAGAGCTGGCAAGGGAGACTTCCTACCATTTCCAGGAGGTGGGAGCTGCAGGAAGAGGAAGGCAACAGTGCAGCGCAGTAGAGATGCACGTCCACAGCGTGTCTTTGCCATCCCTGTTGGGGACAGAGACACATGAGGCGGGACGTGCATTGAACGTGGAGGGAGAGAAGCCCCCTTCTCATAGGAAAGAAGGGGAAATTGCCCTGGCAGAGAGAGGTGGTCCATCAGGTCCACATGTAGCCAGCAAGCAGGCCAACGACCCTTTCTCTCATGTCGCCTTCTCGAGATCACCTTCCTCTTGTGTGCGCCCCCTGCAGAATGCCATGGAGATATCCCAGGCCTTATTCTCCTGCTCGTGTGAGGGTTTTCACCCAGTAAGTAGCTCTTTACACCCACCAATCACCAGAAGGTATGTGGAAAAACCCAAATTCCCACCAGGCAAATCTGAGGTCAGATGGATGACAACAGCCCCCCCACCCCCAAGCCCCTTCGCCTGTTGTCCTACAGGACTTCCACAGCTGGGTGCAGGACATGGTCCCTCCTGACAGGAGTTCAGCCACTGTTGCTGGCTGTCCTGAACTGACTGGGAGAGCAGGGGTGTGGAAGCCTTCTGTCATCCTGGGCGGATTCTGACACAGCCTCACGGGGTCTGCTCTTATGTCTGGATGAACAGGGAGGCCTGCGAAGTTTGGCTCTTGCCTTGGAGGAAAGCCCATGGGGCTCTGTGCCCCCCCGAGCATGGGGAGAGAGTGAGGAGGCAAAGACTCCAGGAGGGCCTTACACAGAGGACACTCACCTTGCTCTGATGCAGCTGCCCTGCTTCCTGGGGACATCTTGGTGACTTTGAGGGGATCAGCCTGGTTCTTGGCAAATCCCAGGCAGGGACAATGTCTCCAAGTAGTGATCAGAGAGAGAGCCTGGAGATCCCGAGGAAGCGCCAAGCTCCAGAGCTTCTGCAGAGCCCTTATTACTTTTCGCAAAAATAATCAACTGTGCCTTTTTGGCAGCTACAACAGATTCCAACAGGCAGGGGTGTGGCCAAGAGTCCTGAAGGTGGATGAAGATGCTGGTAGCAGGAGATAAGGGAAGAGTCTGAGATCAAGCACGGCCCCTGGAAGATGGCCAGCAGGACCAGCTTGGGGCCACCAGGAGCCCTAAGGAGGGGCTCAGATCGCCAAGGCTGGGAGCCCAGCCAACCTCCAGAGCCAGAGAGTTCAGATAAAGCTCCATGGTTATCTGGAAACCTTCAGAGCTGCCGAGGGCTGCAGTTCCTTCGGGAAAGTTCTCCAGATCATGGTGACCTCGGTCTGATTCTGGCATTGTCCCTGGAGACACCCTTCCTCATTGCTTCCCAGTCGCTGAGACTGTGTGTCCTGGAGTCTGTCCTCCCTGGGCTGCTTGCAGATCTTTCACTGGGTTCCCTTCACCGCTGTAAGGCCTGCCCCCACCCCCTTGTTCTGCCTGTTCTCCCCTCAAGCCTCACACACCCCTGAAAGGTTTGGTGGGAGAAGAGCCACTGGGAAGGCTGCCTGGGCATCGAGGGGGGGGCGTATCTGGTTTCACCCAACAGAGGTGTTAGGGGCTCTGAGGTGCTCACTTACTGCTGAGAAAGTCTAAGCCCCTGATGCCTCCCTACCTCCTCAGGAGGAACCTTCTCTTGTAAGTCAGCTGTCCCCTCTCAGGTAGAAACACAAGGATCACACCTTGTTTATGTGGTTCTGTGAGTGGCTCTCACCAGGCAACTTCTCTCACTTGTCCTTCAGAGTTGGGAAGGAGAGAAGGAGAGAGAGGGAGATAGGGAAAGGGAGAGAGAGGGAAAGAGAAACAGTGAGTGAGGGGGGAGAGGAAGAGAGAGGGAGAAGGGGAGGGGGAGGGGAGAGAGGGAGGGAGAGGAAGATGAGTAGAGGGAGAGAAACAGTGAGTGGGGGAGAGGAAGAGAGAGGGAGATGGGAGAGGAGGAAGGGGAGGGAGGGAGGAGGAGAGAGGGAGATAGGAAGGGGAGGAGGGAGAGTGAGAGAGGGAGGGAGAAGAAGATAGATAGGGAGGGGGAGGCAAGGGAGGGAAGGAGAGAGGGAGAGGGAGAGAGAGGAGGAGGGGCAGAGAGGGAGGGAGAGAGGGACACGGGAGAGGGGGAGAGAAGGGAGAGAGGGAGAGAGGGAGGGAGAAGGAGAGGGAGTGGGAAGGAGAGAGAAAGGGACATGGGGGAGGGGGAGGGTGGAAGGGAGTGAGAGGGACATTGGGGGTGAGAGGGTGAGAGAGAGAGGGAGGGAGGGAGAGGGAGAGGAAGGGAGAGGGACAGAGGCAGAGGGAGGGAGAGAGAGATATGGGGGAGGGTGGGAGGGAGACAGAGGGACATGGGGGTGAGAGGGAGAGAGGGAGGGAGAAGGAGAGAGAGAGAAGGACAGAGGCAGAAAGCCAACAAAAATTAATTTTGGGTGTCAAGGACTGGGACTGGGCAGGAGGTGGAAGTGGAAATGAGTGCAGCTGCTTTGTGGTTTGGAAGTTTTACTTGAGCATGCTGAGAATGTTTTGAAATCAGAGATGGTAAAGTGGCACCCCCTTTCTCCACAGAAAAGTCTTAACTGGGCTTCTCCGGAAATCTTCACCGTAGTTGACTTTAGGACTGTCAGCAAAAGAGTCTCTACAAAAGAGTTCAATGTAGAAAAACTTCCTATTTTCTTGTTGCCCTGTTTTACTTGGCCACTGGCCGATAAGATACCAGTACTCCAGGTGCTGGACACCCCCTTACTAGTTTTCACAAATATATCCAGTAAAGTAGCTTGTAGAAATGTGCAAACAAGGCCTCTGGCCTTGAGCTGGGCTTCACAGAGATGACTACATTTTTAAGATAAGTTATCAACTGGGCTCCATGGTAACAGCTGGCAGGGGGAGGAAAGAAAGGGGAGAAGAAGCTCTCCCCTTCTCAGGTGTTGTTCTTGAAGGGTTAACTTGCCCAAAACAGTGAAAGAAAAAGCTGCTTTATGTGAACTTCTGCGGACTGTGAACTTCCGAGCCCCTCCCCTTACACGCTGGGTATAAAACTCTGAAAATACCTGAACTCAGGATTCAGGGGATTGATTGATTACAGCAAAAGCTGTGCCCTCTGAACCTAGCTGCAGCCAAATAAAACTATTTCCTGCTGTCTTCAGTGCCTTGCCTCATTTGTCCCTACAACAGTGGTAGAAAACATTGTGTCATAAATGCCCCGGAATGCTATACTTTAAGTGGTTAATTTTATGCTATGTGAATTTCAATTCTATTTTTTTAAAAAAGAAAAACAGGGATAAAACAGAATAAGGAAAAAAATCAAAAAAGGAAAAAAATTTTTAAAAAGGTACATGATTACCCACTCAAGATGAGATTAATTTTTTAAAAAAGAAAGAAAAGAAAAAAGAACCCTTCCCAGCAACTTCCCCTAAACAGACCTGTGAGCTCTCTCTGGGTGCCCTCTGCAGGGATCCTGGATCCTCTTCCAGCCCTCCCCACTCCAACCTGGCCCCTCTTCCTCCATCTCCTTCCCCTTCTTAGCTCTGACCCCTCTTCCTCTTCCTCCTCCCTAGCCTCAGGTCCTCCTCTCCCCCTCACCCCCTCTCCACCTCCTCTCCTTCCTCCTCCTTAGCCCTGGCCCCTCCTATTCCTCCTCTTCCCTTTCTCCCCCTCCTCTCCTCTCCTCTCCCTCCTCCTTAGCTCTGGTTCCTTCTATGTTTCTTCAGCACATTGAACGTAATGTCCTTGAGGAATTCTAGCATTTTCTCTCCTCTGTAGGTGGTCACACACTGGAAATAGTGACAGCAGGTCTGGTCCACTCACCTCAGGATTCTCTTCTTGAACCACTCTGCTTTAGGTCTTTGGTTGGATGTGATTACAGGCACCCTAGACAATGAATGGCTGGATTCAACAGAGCCCTGCCAACTAGAGGAGGGGAGCCGCATTTCCCAAGCACAGCCACCAGAGGGCCACATCTGGCTGAGTTTCTAGCAGCTGTTTCCTTTGGCCAAGACTTGTCCTTGTAAATTTAAAACTAAAGCATCCTTCAGCTTTTTGAATCAAAAGCAATGAATTGATTGTGAGTCAAGATTCGGTTGTAATAAAAGCTATATGTAGTCAATTTGACTAATTAATGTTTCATATTAATCTTTATAGGCCTCAGATAAATAAAGGAAATGGAAATAATGTGGATCTGCAGTATCTTCTGCAAGAACCTGGGCTGTCTGTGTTTCAGCTAACACCAAGAGAATGTCTGTTCCCTGGACTGGAGTGAAGGGTGCTGAGGATGAGGAATCTCACTTGCTGCCTGGATCTCTGTTTTCAATTACTGCACCTACCATGGATGCACTGATGTCCTGTCTCAATAAAAGTAAGAGTCATGAAGTAAAAAGGCAAAACCCATGTAAAATAAGAATGACGTGGATGTATTTCAAGGACTTTTCAATATCGGAGTTGGTTTTGTTTTTATTATCACCATGGCTCACCATTGCTTCAATTGAGCCAAATGCATGTTGAAACCAGACAGGTCATTTCATAGCTTAAGTGTTGCAAGGTCCCCATTATTCCAGTCCTTAAAGCAGGGTGAGGGATACTAACCTCCTGAAATAGCACTTGCACTGTGAGGTAAAAACAAGGAGAAAACACAGAGAAAATGTAAAGGAGTAGGCAAAAGAGAGGAACCCAGCCTCACAGAGTAAAGAGTAGAAAATCGCCAGGAGGTGGACAGGTGAAGACCAGCAGAGAAAAGGCCCTGGGGGTGGCTTGGAAGCAGCGCAAAGACTGCAAACCAGATCCTGCTCCCGGGGAACATGCTCGGCTGACAGGTATGCCCTGGGCTGTCAGTGTCATGTCAGAGACTTACTTTACCACATCTCACAGAAACGTCCAAGCTGTACAGACCAAGTTCACAGAAGGTGCTGCAAGAAACCAGGGGCAGTGACTAATTCATGGGAGGGTCCAGGGGCATTTTTCAAGACACTCCTGAAAAGTAGGTGATGTTGGACAGATGAGGCGGGACACCGAGGAATTTTCAGGGAGTAGGTTTATTTAAGCCACAGCAGTCCAGAAGGGCTAATACCTAAGCATCTTTGGACCCTGAGTCTGGAAATTCTTTTGGATTTATATTCAGTGGGGTGTTTACATGACAATGGGTTAGGCTAGACAGAGGTTTCACAAGTTTTTACCAAGAAAACAGAGATAGTATCTGTAGCATAGCAACAAGCTCTCTTTGAGACAGACTGCATCACAACTTTAGTCTGCAAACCAGGCACTTACAAGGAAAAGGAACCTTCAAACCACAGTGCTGTCTGCAGAAATCCTGCTGACATCTGTAAAGATCTTGTTGATCAAGAGAGAAACTTATATGCTACAGTTATGGTAGGGGGTCTCTTTGATGGGGGATACCTGGTCTGTATCACAGGTAGGTGTCTGTTAGGTAGAGATGGAGGAAACAGTCTGAGAGGTGGGGCTGGAGATGACACCATCTTTGTCATCATTGCCATTGTTATCATTAGAAATCAGTGACAAGCCAGGTATAGTGCTCCATATTTTATATGCACTGTCACCTTGATTTTGAAAATGGCCCTGTTGTTCTCATTTTACAGATGTGGAAATTTTCCCCAATATGCAAAACTCTCATAAATAATGCATTAAAACTCATAGTGGAGATTGAAAGAAATCAAGGGCCATCTGTAGGTGTCAACACTGAGGGGGAAGCAGCTTCAGAGGAGTGAGGATGAAGCTGAGAGCAGGAAGCAGGAACTCAGGTGCAGAGACAGGGGCTGCAGCATCCCTGGGCTGGGTGGGACAGGCAGACAGTCTGACAGGCGGGTTGCAGTTGCCATTATCATAAGTTGGGCTAGGATTAGATTGACAGCTGGAAGAAGGACACCTACACCACTCTCAGGCCAAGGATGGACTGTCCACACTGTGAATGTGACTGTGTTCATCACCTTTCCATCACCACAGCAAAACATCTGAAACCATCAACATGCCCTGAGAGAAGACTGGCTCATCACCATGACTGTGGTGTGTGGACACTTCCTCGAGTCAGCTGCCCATCTCATCACCAGGACACAGAAAGAAGGAGTAGGAGTAGTGGGCTGGATCCTACCAGGCAGCCCCCAAGAACCAAAGACCTTGGGTGAGGCCCCGTTAAAGTGTCCACTTCTTCTCCTTAGGGCCACGCAGGACCAAACCTTTAACATATGGGCCTGTGGGGGACATTCAGCACCCACCCACAGCAGAGACCAGAGAAAGCTCCTCCAGTTCTTTAGGAGGCAGGCAGGAAGATTCTGTGTGGAAAATAAAGATACCTGGTTGGGAAATGAAAATGCCAGGCCCAGCCTCAGATTCACGCTACCCAGAAGCTGAGGAGCTGAACATCACCAGTGTCTACAAATCTACATTTATACCTGTATTTTACCTAAATCTACATCTGCCTACCTATCATCTATGCCTACCTACCTATTGTCTGTTTTGTATCTATCAATCATCTCTGTCTATGATACCCAAAGAGAGAACTTGGAGGCCCCAAACACACAAAGTTCCTACCATAAGCTCATCTATAATCCAGGGCTGACCTGGCTCAGCAGGGCAGGGAGGTAAGACCTACTAAAGACCCATTTAACCAGTAAGGAAAAACCCGCAAGAAGAAAATCAGCAGTGACAACAGAAACAATAATAAATCATGATAAACTAACAGAGAAAGTACATAATTTAAAGAATTAAAATGAGTTTTCAAAGCCATATGTTAAAGAGAAAATATATCCAAAAGATGAATATGAAATAAAGGCTAGAGAAGTGAAATTTATTGTCACTGACTTTATTTTTTTCATGATTTAAATTCTTCATCGTTATTTTTTTTATTGGTGCACTACAGTTGCATATAATGGTGGGATTTGCTGTTACATATCCATATATGCACATGACACAATAATACGATTTGGCCATTATCAACCCCCAGTATTTCTGTTTCCCTCTCCTCCTCCCTTATGTATCCTTTTCCTATGTTCCACTGATCTCCCTTTGATTTTCATGAGATCTCCGCCCTCTCCCACCTTTCTTTTCCCTCTTCCTCTCATCCACAGATGAGAGACAACACGTGACATTGAGTCTGGTTTATTTTGTTTAACATAATGTTCTTAAGTTCCATCCATTTTCCTGCAAATGGCATAATTTCATTCTTCTTTATGGCTAAATAAACCCACTACATTTTTCCCCCATTCATCTGGTGCCAAATACCATACTAATAACTGCAAATGAATGGTGGGGGCAGAAGGTACATAAACCAAATGATTCTAAAAGGTTTTTAAAACACAGTTTATTATGAGAAAATAAAATGTGATAGGAAAGTAAAAGAAAGTTTAGAATGCTCAAAATGTGAAAAGAGAGAAAGTAGAGAATATGTAGCAGGTGATGCTACAAAGAATAATTTAAAAAATAGAAAAAAAAGCAAAGTAAAGGGAGAAAGAGAGAATAGAATTTGGCTGTTAGCAGAAGAAAGGAGAGAAAGTGAAATAAGAGAAACAAGCAATCAAAAGCAAAACCAACAAACAAAATTCTTTAATCTTCAAAAGTCAAGGAAAACTGTCACTAAAAATGAAAAAAAAAAAGAAACAGATATGTATGCGTATATATATCCACAAGCCAATCATCACAGCAAGAAAATGTGAAGAAGAAAGAGGAGGAAGAGGAGGAGGAGGAGGGGAAAGAGGAAGAGGAGGAGGAGGAGGAGAAGGAGGAGGAGGAAGAGGGGAAAGAGGAAAAGGAGGAGGAGTAGGGGGAAGAGGAGGAGGAGGAGGAGTAAGGGAAAGAGGAAAAGGAGGAGGAGGAGAAGGAGGAGGAGGAGGAGGGGAAAGAGGAAAAGGAGGAGGAGGAGTAGGGGAAAGAGGAAGAGGAGGAGGAGGAGGGGAAAGAGGAAGAGGAGAAGGAGAAAGAGGGGAAAGAGGAGGAGGAGGAGGAGGGGAAAGGAGGAGGAGGAAGAGAAGTAGGGGAAAGAGGAGGAAGAGGAGGAGGAGTAGGGGAAAGAGGAAGAGGAGGAAGAGGGGAAAGAGGAAGAGGAGGAGAAGGAGGAGGAGGGGAAAGAGGAAAAGGAGGAAGAGGAAGAGGAAAAGTAGGGGAAAGAGGAAGAGGAGGAGGAGGAGTAGGGGAAAGAGGAGGAGGAGGAGGAGGAGGAGGTGGAGTAGGGGAAAGGGGAGGAGGAGGAGGAGGAGGAGGGGAAAAAGGAGGAGGAATAGGGGAAAGAGGAAAGGAGGAGGAGGAGGTGGTCGAGGGGGAGGAGTAGGGGAAAGAGGAAAAGGAGGAGGAGGAGGAGGCGGGGAAAGAGGAAAAGGAGGAGGAGGAATAGGGGAAAGAGGAGGGGGAGGGGGAGGAGGAGGAGGGGGAGGAGGAGGAGGAGGAGGAGGGGAAAAAGGAGGAGGAATAGGGGAAAGAGGAAAGGAGGAGGAGGAGGTGGTCGAGGGGGAGGAGGAGGGGAAAGAGGAAAAGGAGGAAAAGGAGGAAAAGGAGGAGGAGGAGGGGAAAGAAGAGGAGGAGAAGAAGGAGGAAAATTCTTAATGAAAAATGAAAGAATTTTCCCACTGAGGTGGTAAAAATTTTCCATGAGAATGGATATCGATCACTGCCTCTGCCCCTTGTTCTTTCCATTTTTCCTTGGGCTGTGTTTAGATGGGGGGTGAGCTAGGAGTTCTTAACTTCCCTTTTGGTGCTCACCCAGCTGCCAGATGGAGTGGCCTGAAGCTGAGGTGGGTTGAAAGGCTCTCATCTCCCCTTCTGTCCAGGATAAGGTAGGATGGCCTGGGCTGTTTTCATTAGACCTTTGTCTAGACAGATCAGATAGAACATTCCCAGTGTGTTGCTGCTGCTACAGTGTTCTAAGTGGAGATTTCTGCAGCTGGGGCTTAGTGAAGGAGGAGGAGAAAGAGGAGGAAGAGGTCTCAGGGGCTTTGTTGGGTGATACCACCTTTGGAGAGATTAGATCAACACACCACTAGGGCCTAGCAGTTGCTGATCTCTGTTGGGGTCTCCATCTCAGGAGCCCCCCCAATAACCCTACTCCTGGGGCAGGGAGCCAGTCCTCCACACTCTGCTGGCCACAGTGAGGCCTTGGGCTTAGTCCCCCAGGGCATTCACACCTGCCTTTTCAGTTTCCCGTCTCTCTTCAGCTGGCCACAGGAGCCCTCAGACCCAAAGGGAGAGTGAGTTGGGCTTCCCACTGTGTCTCTGACTTGAGCCCCTGGGTACAACCTTCTCTGTGCCCACTTCACTCGCATTTTGCGTGGTACACCCTTGGCCACACAGTGGGTGCTCAGGAGAATGAATGTGTGCTCTGGTCTCCTGGGTTCTCTCAGCAGCAGGATGCAGCAAGGTCTGCCCAGGTGGCTCCCCACCTCAGCTCTCCACTTGCTGGTTGAGAGTACTTTCCAAAGACCAATTCACTGTGTAGGCTCTGGATCAGCTAAGCTCAGCTGCTTTTCTGATCAACAGGTGCTTCCAGGCCAATCAGTCCCCATATTTCTGTGTGCTAGCCCACTCCTCTGAGGTGAACCAGTGCCCCATGGCTCTACATCTGGCTTGGCTCCCTTGTACTCTTTCTTGTCCTTTGTTCAGTGTACCTGTTTCTGAGTCTCTAAGATTGTCTGTTGATGAATTTCAATGATATCTCCTTCCACCCATCTCACGGAGCAGCAGTATTCATGCTGCTTGAATCCCAAGACATGGAGCAACTAGGAACGAAATCTTCCTCTATCTAATCCACTGTCTTGAATCTCACTGAATTTAAAACCTAATAGGAAACTTAAGCAGCAGACTTCTTCACCGATGAAGAGAAGATTCGTGAACTGGAGGAAAATTTGAGGAACTAACTCAGAACTCATCCAGGAGAAAATAAAAGCATTTCTGCATATTAAAAATCACAAGTTCCAAGATGGCCTAATTGAAACTGCAAGCTCCCCTCCTCCTCCAAAAACCAAGGTAGTAGGTGCATAAGCTGCATCTTGAGGTAGGTGACTGTGTGAGAACTGTAGCTGAGGGAGGGAGAGGCTGGACCTTGGGAGCCTTGGAGACTAGGGACAGCACACAGAACGGGCAACAAGCCCCCAGCAACTGTGACCTGGCTAGTCATCCAGGGTCTGCTCCTTCCAGGGGAAGACCCAGCCAACTCCACCAGTCCACAAACCCGGGGTTCCAGCTGGAGGGAAGTCTCAGGACAGACTTGCTGCCCAGTCGGGGGAGCTGGCATCATGAGAACATGACAGTACTTCATAAAATTGTGAACTTCCTGGTCTTATTTTAACACATAACATTGGGTAAGGCTGAGTAAACAAGACTCAAGAAATTCAAAACAATTTAAATCATATTGTATATCTTTTCTGACCAAAATGAAATAAAACTATAAATAAACATCAAAAGAAGCTATAGAAATTCATGGAAACTTAACATGCTACTGAATGAATAGCAGGCCATTGACAAAATAAAAAGGGAAAATTGTAAGTGTGCTGAAACAAATGACAACAGAAACACAACATGTGAAAATGTGAAAACTCACAGAATGCTCAAAGAAGTACCAAGAGGGAAGAATGCAGCCATACGTGGTGCATTAACAAAGCCTGACTCAAAATAAAAGGCTGATGTTGGTCTCAAGTTCCAGGAGAGACAGCAAACCAACCCAACACTAGTGGAAGGAAATAAATAATAGGTCAGAGGATGCAGAGCAAGATGGCACTAAGACTGATGATCAACTCCCCAAAGACTTTTAGTTGAAGAACTGTTCATACCAAACCACCTCCACAAGGGCTAAGGAAATGGGGTGAGAGGTCCTCTGCCTGCTTCAGTTGAATATAGCAGGGAGGAAGCAGGTGCCCACACCACCTAACAACACCAAGCATGGAGAGTGCCAGCCTCCTGCCCCAGGGAGGGAGAGAACCACAACTGCCTTGGATGTGAAACCCACAGTCAGCCCAGCCACCCACCCACTATGGTCTATTCACATGGTGGGTCTTGATTCCAACCCAGAGGGAGCTGAAGTCTGTCAGCTGAAGGAGCCCACCCTGTGGTGGACCAGTTAGTTTCTCCTTTGGCTGACAGACTTCAGGTTCCCTCTGGGATGGAATAAACTCACCTGTTCAGCTCATGAACCCCTGGAATACATCCACTGTGGGCTGCTTGAAGAGTTCTGCTGTTCAGTGTTCCCAGGATCTAGGTGTGCCTGCCCTTTCCATCAACCAGGATGCAGTCCAACCGAGGAGCTGCCTGCTTACAGGGCAACTGCCTGTCAAACCACCTGGGGCTCCACAGCGTGCTCACAGTGCCCCCATTCTCATTCCCAAACCCCAAGGGTCTCCTTGTCTGCACATCCTTGACAATACTTGTTACTGGCCATCATGGAGTAATATGGATTGTAAAATTAACTCGTAAAAGTCTGCAATAATAAAACCAAAAAGCCTCCCTGGGATTTCCTAGGGATGGAGTTGAATCTATACACCAGTTTGATCAATCTCTGACACTTCCTGAAATTGTGAACCTCCCACACAATAAAATGAGTGATTCTTGGTGCCCACCTTCCCTGCCTACCCCAGGGCCGTACTTCCTCCTTTACACAGTGGGCCTGAGCTCACCTGGGAAACTCACAAGGGTCAGGATGGCTGGGGAAGCACAGTGTTGGACTCAAAGCAGGGCAGAGAGTATCTGCGGAATGAGTGAGTGGAAGAGGGAGTGCCAGACACCCAGGGGCAGGATCCACAGGGCACAACCCTCTCCTTGGGGGGCATCAGCCATTGTGTACAAGCCTGCAGTGGGAAAACAGAGTGTCTGCCTATGCTTCCTGCACTGGCCCCTCCACCTGTGAGGGCCACCTGAGGAGGACATGCGGGGAGGTTGCTCCATACAGGAATCAGCACAAGGGTCCCACTGGTCATTTCTCAGGTGACTTGCTGGGTAACCATCCCAGGACTGTTACACTGATGACCCGTTAGCAGCAATGCAATTGTCAGATGTTTTATGAGAGTATCTGTGAGGTTGTGCATGCTTAGTGGATCCTTCCTGACCAGATGTTAAGACATTTCCATGTCAAAGAGTAAAACCTCAGCTCAGCCCCCTCAGTGAGAACAGGCCCTTTGGGAGAGCACCTCCTGAGTGGAGAGGGAGTGTTCCGTTCTGCAAACTCCCTCAGGAGGTGAAGTTGAACATGGCCTCAGGGCCTGCTTCTGAAGATTGTTTGGGGTGAGGACAGTAGGGGCCATTTATCCTGCCTGGGACACCCTGCCCCTCTCCTACCATGGCTGTGCCTTCCTGGGCCCTGCACACACCTCGAGAGCTCAGAGGATGGGACTGTAGTTAGTGGTGCCAGGGTATGGGGGGAACATAGCTGAGATGGGATGTACTCCTAGGGGAGGGAAGTCACCGTTTTCCTTTACGTCTCTGATTCTCATCTGGAAAATGGGTATTTGATGACCCTGATGTGCAGGCATGGCGTGTGGCACTAGGTTTAGGCGGGAGAACATGCGAGAGAGCTTGCTACTGGTACTCTCAGGGCTGTGGCACCGTGAGGCAGGTGTGAGTTCACATCACAGGTTCCAGATGAGGTCAGGCTGGAGAGACCAGGCCACAGCCTGAGGTGACACTCCGAGTGCTGGATCTGGGAGCATCACTGTACCTGGCTCACCCACTTATCCAGGGCCCACAGTCAAGGGTCAAGTACTAACCAGTGCAGGGAATTTTCATTACCTTTTCTCTGACCATGGTTGTGGAGCACCTCAACCTGGACCCCCTAGGGATGAACCCCAGGCAGTCCAGAAGAAAAAGCAGCAGCAAGTGAGGGCCTTGAGGTGGGGAGAGGCCTCCAGATCAAGAGAGCAGGTGAGCTTTCTCCTTCAGCTCTTCCCTTCTGCTGTGGCTAGGAGAGGTGCCTCCAGCAAAGAAACTGGGCAGGAGCAGGGCGAGCTGGCTCATGGTGACTTGGGTGAGGTGTGGCTGGGATCCATGGTGGAGGTGACTGGGGGCGATGTGGCAGGAGTCAGGACAGGATCCTGATGGTTAGGGAGCCTGTACAGAGCCCTCAGGTCTCAGGGCTTGGAACCTTTTCCCTGAGCCTCACAGATACCCCACCAGCCTGCCCACTGTGATTGCTGGGCCTGTACATAACACTAGCCTGCTCTCAGGTCTCAGGGCTTGGAACATCCTCCCTGAGCCTCACAGACACCACACAAGCCTGCCCACTGTGAGCGCTGGGCCTGCACATGACACCAGCCTGCTCTCCTCATGGAGAAGATCAAGGGCTGCCTGAGGAAAAAAGTACAGGACAGCGGCTAAGCTGGGCTGTGTGCCTCTCAGGCAGTGCACAGGGAAGGAGACTCAGGTGGGTACTCCAAAGTCAGGAAGGTCCAATGTGGACAACAGTATGGGCACTGTTTCTTTGAGGCTTCAGTTTCCCTGGTCCCTTCTACAGAGCCCAAAGCTGGATGCAAGTCCAAGGCCTTTTCATTCACACTGTCTGATCTCCTGACCCTGGCATGAGGGTGGTGAGGATGGGACTAGGAATGCTTCAGGGGGCTTTCTGATGGACTTAGATCTGCCTGCCTTCCAGAGCAGTCTTATTAACTTTCAGGAAATGAAGGAGAGCAGTGGGACCCGGAGTCTAGGGACAGTGGAAATGTGAGAGACCCCCTGGCTGGGTGAGGTGGCACAGGCCTTCCTGTAATCCCAGCTGCTGAGGAGGCCAAGGAAGGAGAATTACAAGTTCAAAGCCAGCCACAGTAACTCAGAAAGGCCCTGAGTAGCCTCTATGGCATTCCTGATGTAAGCCTAGTCAGCATCCATCTGCTTCTTTGTTTTGAGATGGGATCTTGCTATGCCACCTGCTTGCCTCCTTCCAACTGCAGTGACTCTGTACATAATGATAAGGACCCTCTGACAGGCAGTATTTTCTGGTATATAGTCAAATATTTTAAAATAATCTCCAATACTATATTCAACACTTTCATTGGAAAATTAACATACAAATTACATATACTGATAATTTCCTTCATTACAAAGTTTATACATAAAAAGTCAGGTGTGTTAAAAGCTTTTACAAGTTAAAGAAATGTATGAAGGTTTACTTTATTCATAAAGTGTTCATGAAAGTTACCTGCCTGATAAGACATTCTCCATTTGTTATTTTTCCATATGATTGTTCCTATTTTCCATAAGCTGACTTGGGAATCAAAGGTGACAGTACAGGTTTCTCTCATGTGGGAATTTTTGCAATATAAAAAGAGAGGTAACTTCTCTCAGAAACTTTATAAAGTGAATTAACTACAGTGGGTTTGCAATGAAATGCAAATAGCTCATGCACTGGTCCAACAGAGTATTTCTTGCTCATGTGAAATAAGAATGGAGCATTCTGGGATACAAGTAGAAAGACCTCTGCTCTCTCCAATAAATTACATTTCTCTTAAGTCCCAGTGCCTGTATCTCTGGCTCTCAAGGCCAGCCACCTGGTATGTCATGCTCACATGAGGCCCAGGATGCATGAGAACTCAGGGAGCAGAACCTGATGAAGTTCTGAGCTGGGCTGGGCTGGGCTGGGCTGGGCTGTGGGGAATGACTGCCACAGGTACACATTCTGCTGTGCAACTCAGCTCCAGGGCCCACACAGGAGAGGCGCCCCCTGGAGGCTGAGCACCCCAGAGAGAACTGGATTCTGGGGACCACAGAGCCTGCTGCGGGGACTTCTCTCTCTGGCATCCCTGGCATCTGCTGACATGTGCCTTCTCGCTAACTCTGTCCCCACACTTGCTCACTGTGGGAGGATTCCCCTGTGTGCATTTTCTGATGCCTGGTGGAAGAGCTCTCCATATACATCATATTCGTGCCGTCTTCCCCAGGTGTGTTCTCTGATGGACAGTGAAGGATGACTTACGGTAGAAAGTTTTCCTGCATTCTTGACATTCATACTGCTTCTCATTCTGGTGAGTCATCTGATGCCTGCTGAGGTATGACTTCTGGTGAAAGGCTTTTTCACACTCGCCGCACTCATAGGGTTTCTCGCCTGTGTGGGTTCTCCGATGCACAGTGAGGTGTGACTTGCAGTAGAAAGCCTTCCTGCAGTCCTCACAGACATAGGGCTTGTGGCCTGTGTGAGCCCTCTGATGGACGGTGAGGGAAGACTTATGCAGGAATGTCTTCCTGCACTCTTCACAGGTGTACGGCTTGCTGCCCGAGTGAGTTTTCTGATGCACAGTGAGGGATGACTTGTGAAGGAAAGCCTTCCTGCAGTGCTCACACTCATAAGGCTTCTCGTCTGTGTGAGTTCCCTGGTGCGTGCTGAGGTGGGACTTTTGATAGAAGGTTTTCCCGCACACATCACACTCATAGGGCTTCTCACCCGTGTGCGTTCTCTGGTGCACGGTGAGGTTAGACTTGCGGTTGAAAGTCTTCCTGCATTCCTTACAGGCATAAGGCTTGTCACCCGTGTGAATTCTCTGGTGCACAGTGAGGTGTGACTTAGAGTAGAAAGTCTTCCTGCAGGCTTCACACGTGTAGGGCTTCTCACCCGTGTGAGTCCTCTGATGCACAGTGAGATCTGATTTACAGTAGAAGCTTTTCCTGCACTTCTTACACTCATAGGGCTTCTCACCTGTGTGAGTTCTCTGATGAATCGTGAGGGACGACTTATGGTAGAACGTCTTCCAGCATTCCTTACACCCATAGGGTTTCTCGCCTGTGTGTGTGCCCTGGTGCCTGCTGAGGTGGGACTTCCGGGAAAAGGATTTCCCACACATACTGCACTCATAGGGCTTCTCCCCTATGGGAGTTCCCTGATGCCTGCTGAGGTGTGACTTCTGGGGAAAGTGCTTTCCATATTCGTAACCTTCAAAGGGTCTTGCTCTTCTGTGAGTCCTCTGGTGCCCAGTAGGTCGTGTCTTCTGACAAAAGTTCTCACATTCATTGACTGTATGGGGCTTTCCCTCTGATTCTGATTGTGACCTGTGGAGTTTCGTAAGGTATGGCTTCTTAACCAATAGCTTCTTGCCACCACTACATTCATCACATTTCAGTCTTCTCTGTATTTTCTTATGTGCATTGACTTTAGAGTTTTTACAGAAAGTTTCCCCACACATATTACATTCTGAAGTTTTCTCTCTTACCTGAGTCATCTCTTGGGCAGTAAGTGCCACCTTATCCAGGGTTTTTCCACCTCCACTGAGTGTGCTGGAGGCCTCTCCCACATGAAGCTTCTTCAGTGTCCACAATGCCTTCACTGTGAAGGATTTCCCCTGTCCACCGTGATGGAACTGCTGCTGCCTACTTTGAACCTTTAGTAGACTTCTTTGATCAGGATGCCTGGGGGGCTTCTCAGGAATGTTAAGACCACTAGGCTCCTCTCCATCCTGCACCTCCTCAGGCTTGCTAGGGAGAAGCTCCTTCTGCCACACATTAAGCCCCTCTGGCCCACTCTTTGGAGCCGGACTTGAAACCTGCTTTGAGCTCAAGTTAAATCTTGTTCCTAATGTGAACCTCTCCTCAGTTGAGGTGCTGCTGTTGGGGAGTACAATTTGCCAGAAATGCCTCTCTTGCTTTTCCTGGCTGGTCTCATTCAGGCCATTCACTTTCTGGACATCTAAAATGATACAAAAAAGAACAATATTCATGAAAAACACATGAGCATTTGCTATGAAATTCAAACACAAAGAAGTGCCTTCTTATCCTAATGACGTGAAACTGCAAAATAACTGTGATTTATGAGTGTTTTGGCCCTAATGAATGTAAAAATTATAATTAATAATTTTAGTATCTATCATGTTACTTTTTTGCTTGAGGTTACTTTATTCTTCTGAAATGTAGGAAGATATTTGGTTAAAACACTCACCGAATGCCTAGCTGAAGGTTTCACTGGTTTCATCTGTTATTTGTTCTGTTCTTTTTCTCTAGTTCTTTCTTACAACATTTGTAGATATAATTCCACCCTGCTGTGCTTCTCTTTCAGGTTTTTAGTGGCCAAGTTTTCTTGGGTTAGCTACTTACATCATGCAGGCATGGCTGATCTGTCTCTCACCTGAGCAGGAATATAGTTTAGGAAAGAACTGCTATCTTTGTGTTTTAGTTTTTACTTTTCCCTAAGGAAATGTAGTAGAAACCTTTGGGGTTTTAAGAATTCAAGTTACCCTTCCCACACTAAAGACAGCTTCCACTTAATTCCTAATCTAATGTATCTATGCTTCTCAGGAAGCTCCAATCCATCTTCTTGCTGGAATATAAAGGATTTGGCTCAGTAAACCAAGCTGAACCTGCCATCTTTGAAATGTATGTTGTTTGTATCAGTTGTTGCTACTGCCTTTCTGGCTCAACATTAATGGCATCCTCTCCCAGTCCCAGGCACATGTACCCTGGCTGGCAGCTCACTGCTTCTGTAGGCTTTTGTGTTTGGAGGTTCAGCCGTCTTCTACTTTCACAGAAAAGAGAGTCTCCTGTACAAATCTATTGTCTTTGAATGATTTCCACAGCATGAAGGGTAAAGGCTAAGTACAAATTCCATTTCCCAACAGACACTGAAGCCTTTCAACATGAAGTTCCTGATTCCCTTGGCCTGCAGACCCAAAGTCTCCCGGTTGTCCTCCCAGTCCAGGACTATCAATTTGCATACTTTTATGCTGGGTGTTCCTCACCTCATGAGTCCTGACGTGGTGCACAAGGCTCCAGCCTTGGACCTCTCTTCTGATTTTCTTATCCATTCCTTAGGTGACAACCTGAATAACTATGATGTAAATACTAGCATTAGGCTATTGATTTCCAAATCTGTATCTCCATTATACTCATGACCAGTCTCAAAATCTAGATTTTACATCTACCTATGTTTTATATACCAAACTTGGAAAACATCATCTCAAAATGAGTCCAAGGGATGACAATTTCCTTAAAACTTTCTTCTCTTTACGTTTCTAAAATCATAACAACATGTTTTTCTTTCTCTCATCCTAATAAAATATTCTTTGTGGCTCTTACTGCCAAATATTATATACATGTGTTATATTTTTTTCCTCAACAAAATGTAAAGAGAAGATGCATTTGTTTCATTAATGTTGTTATCCCCACAGTTTAAAAAAACACTGCCTATAAAGTGATTAACTAGCAAGTGCTAAAGAAATAATGTGAATAAAATGCCTGAAACAGTAGGCTATGAAACTGGAGGAAAGAAAAGTAACCAATCAAAATGTCAAGATCCATATGGGGGTTGGGGGTTTGGGAAAATTTAATGAAGCACACATTATGAGAACATAAACATGGGTGTACATGAGAGAGCACTCCTTGGAGACTGTACAAAGGAAGGGGCTGAAGCACAAGACCTGCTTCCTCAGGATTGGGACCTGAGGAAACACAGATGAAAACAGCTCAACGTGGCTGGTGTCTGTGGGGCTCTCCTTCTGGTCTCCCTGCGCAGCATGCACTGACTGACCTGGGAGGCACTGGTGCGGGGCTTCGCCTACTGTCCACGGCCCAGCACCTTGCTCCAGCTTGAAGATCACCTCAGGTTTTGCAACGCAGTGCCCTGTTAACAGAAAACAGTGAAAGATTTGTGCCAGGCTGCTTGTCAGGTGCACTTAGGGATGACACAGCCTTTCGGGAGCTGTGCAATGATGAGACTGATCTAAACACTTTGTGAGAGCATCTCACTCACATTATTATGGTCTGGAACAATGTACTGGGGCAGAATTAAACAGCTGGAGAAATAATTCAATGAATGATTTTTAAGAAAACTGAGGAGACAGAAGAATACAGATGGACAATACCAAGAAGTTAGAAACACACGTTATGAAATGTAGAAGAAATTGGACAAAGACATAGATGAAATAAAAAAGAACCAATCAGAAATCAGGGGAGATAAAAAACTCAATAAAATTAGAAAGAAGAAAGGGAAAAACATAAGCAAACAAGTCAGCTAAAAGCGTAAACAGCATAATTGATCAGAAAGAAGAATCAGTTTCTGATCTTGGAGACAGGTATTTTAAAATAATCATGTCGGATCTTAAAAAGAAAAAGTTAAGAAAAACGAAGAATGCCTTTAAGACTTTTGGTCATCATAAAGAAAGCAAAAATTTGCATTATAGGTATTCCAGACAGAGAATAGACAGACATTTAAAAAATATATGCAATGAAACAACTTGTCAAACTTTTTAATCTGGGAAACATATGGGCATTCAGTCCAGGAAACTCCCTTATGAATTTTAGCAAAAATGGTCCTTTGAGTCATGTTATAGTAAAACTGTCAAAACTATAAGACAAAGGGAACTGTGAAAACTGCAAGAGAAAAACATCAAGTTACCTACAAAAAAAATAAATAAATAAATAAATAAAGAGAGGCCCCCATTAGAGAAGCAGTAGATTCTCAACAGAAACCTCACAGGATAACATTGAAAGTTCTGGGGGGAAAAATGCTAGCCAAGACTATGTACCCAGAAAAGCTATCCTTCAGAAATAAAGAAGAAAGACTTTCCAAGACAAGCAAAAGCTGAGGGAATTCTTCACCATCAGATGTACAAAAGTGCTTAAGGGAGGAGGAGTCCTACACTAGAAGGGAAAGGATGATAACTACCATCAAGACACACAGAGTACAGAGCATACAAAGAAAAAGAATAAATCCCTATCAATACAGGAAATCACCAAACGAGAATTAACCAGAGAGGAAGAAATGAAACGGATATTCAAAACAACCAGGAAAGAAAATAACAATGACAGGAGTAAGTCTGTACATATCAGTAATAACCCTGAATGTGTAAAAAGAAGAAATTTCCCAAGAGATGACTGAAGGGATAAAAAGAAAACTAGATGCAATGATATGTTGCCTTAAAACCACTTCACAAGGGCAGAGCACAGGGACTGAAAGTGAAGGGGTGGAGAAGGATATGCTCTGCAAACAGGAACCACTTGGAGGAAGATACACCTATACTTGCATCACACAAAGCATATTAAATCTGCATTATAGAATGCACTACACAGTGATAAAGGAATCAGCAACTGTAAGGACACATACACCCCATGTTGGAGCAATCATTTATAACGCACACATTACTAGATCTAAAAGGAGAAGCAGACGCTAATACAGTATACATGGGGACTTCAACAGTCAGGTCGTCTGGGTAATCAAGGAGCAAAGAAATACTGGTGTTAAACCAGGCCACAGACAAACTGAACCTACAGACACTTCCAGAGCATCTCACCCAATGGCTGAAAGATATACATTTTTCTCATAAGCATATTGAATGTTCTCTAGGGTAGATAAAATGTTAGGAGACAAAATAAGTCTCTACAAATTAAAAAAAATTAAAATCATGCTATGTGTCCTTCTCTGACTATGATGGAAAAAAACAGATGTTGACAATAAAATACACATTAGAAATTTTACCAATATGTGGAACTAAATATTCTTTGAATGACTGATTGGTAAGAAAGAAATTAAAATGCAAATTTTAGAATTTATTGAGATAAATGAATTTGAAAAACACAGTAGCCAAAACCTATGGGTACAAAATCAGTACTATGGAGCAAAAATGCCACTAAAGGGGAAGTTTACAGCAATAAGTACCTACATCCATACAAAACAAAACAAAAATAAAAAAAATTGAGACTGAAAACAAAACAAACAAAAAAAGAATACAAAGGACCAATAAAACAAAGTTTTTCTTTTCTTTTTTAAGATAAATGAAACTGACAAATTTTTAGCTAAGCTAACCAAGGAAGAAAGAAGATTCAAATAAATTACAATAGACATGACAAAGAACACATTTAAAGTGAAATCACAGAAACACAAAGGACTATTAGCAACTATACACCAATTGAAAACCTGGAAAATATGGATAACTTGCTGGACATACAACCTACCAAAATTGAACCACGAAGACATACAAAATCTGAACAGACTAATAATTCACAATGAGACTAAATCCTGAATGAAAAAGCTCCCGACAAAGTAAAGCCCAGGAAGGACTGGAGAGTTTCACTGGTAAATTGTGTCAACTTTTAAAGAAGAACTAACATGAATTCTAAAGTTATTCCCAAGTCTTGAAAGGGAGAGAACCCTCCAAACTCAATAAATTAGAACAGCATTACCCTTGATATCAAAAGACACAACAACAAAAATAAACAAACAACAACAAAAAAACAAAACTAAAGACCAATAATCCAAGGAGATGAACATGAACGCAATTCTCAACAAAATGTTAACAAATAAAATTAAAGAGGACACAAGATCATACACCATGATCATATGTGACTTATCCCAAGGATGCAACACTGGCTCAATATATGCAAATCCATAAATGTAATTCATCATATCAACAGAATGGAGAATTAAAACTATATGCACAAGCAACAATAAGTGTTGGCAAGGATGTGAGGGAAAAGGTACACTCATACGTTGCTGGTGGCACTGCAAATTGATGTAACCACTCTGGAAAGCAGTAAGGAGGTTCCTTAAAAAACTGGGAATGGAACCACCATTTGACCAAGCTATCTATACCACTCCTGGGTCTATATCCAAAGGACTTAAAATGAGCATACTATAGTGATGCAGCCACGTAACATTTATAGCAGCTCAATTCACAGTAGCTAAACTGTGGAAGCAACTTAGATGCCCTTCAATAGATGAATGGATAAAGCAACTGTGGTATACATACACAATGGAACATTCTCAGCATTAAAAGAGAATAAAATTATGGCATTTGCAAGTAAATGGATAGAGTTGGAGAATATCATGCTAATTGAAGTAAGCCAACCCCCAAAACCCAAAGACCAAATGTTCTCTCTGATAAGGGGATGCTCATCCATAATGGGGCAGGGTGTGGGTGGGCATGGGAAGAATGGAGGAACTTTGGGCAAAGGGGAGGGAGGGGCAGAGAGGAGACTTGGGGGTAGCAAAAAAACCCCACAAAACAATATGCATATCTCAACAGACACAAAAAGGAAGATCATAAAATTCAACATCCTTTTATTAATACAACTCTCAAAAACTTAGAAGGAATATACCTTAGTGCCATAGGGGCTAAATATGACAAACCCATGGCCTACATCTTTTTATTTCTTTAATGGACACAATACCTTTATTTTATTTATTCATTATTTATTTATTCATTTTATTTTATTTTTTTTTAGAGAGAGAGAGAGAGAGAGAGAGAGAGAGAGAGAGAATTTTTTAGTATTTATTTTTTAGTTTTCGGCGGACACAACATCTTTGTTTGTATGTGGTGCTGAGGATCAAACCCGGGCCGCACACATGCCAGGCAAGGGTGCTACCGCTTGAGCCACATCCCCACCCCCAATTCATTATTTATTTTTGTCTGGTCCTGAGAGTCAAACCCAGTGCCTCACATGCTAGGCAAGTGCTCTGCCACTGAGCTACAACTCCAGCCCCAGCCTACATCTTAATGAATGGGGAAAACCTAAAATTGTTTCCTCTAAAATATGTAGTAAGAAAAGGGTCTACTTTTACCACAATTATTTAACATAGTACTGGAAATAAGACAAGTGAACAAAATAAAGGGCATGCAGATCAGAAAGGAGGTCAAACTGTCCTTATATACAAATGACATGATTTTGTATTTACAGGAAAACCTAAAGATTCCAACAAAAAAAAACTGTTAGAATAAATAAATGAATTCAGTATGATTTCAGGGAACAAAATCAACATAAAAATCTGTAGTTTTTAAAATACAATAATGAAACTGCTGAGATTAAAAAACAAGAAAACAATCCCATTCATAATAGCTACTGAAAAATAAAACATTTAGAATAAATTTTACCAAGCAACTGATGAATCTCTATGTGAAAATTATGAAATACTGAAAGAAATTAAAGACAAACACGTGCGCGCGTGTGCGCACACATGCACAGAGAAGGACAAACCAGTGTTATAAATTGGGAGAGCATTTACTGGGAAAAAAGAGTTCTAAACTTTATATGGATGCACAAAAGATCCTGAATAGTAAAAGCAATTATGAACAAAATGAACAAATCTGGAATTAGTATAAAAGCTGTCTTCAAAACACACCACAAAGTGACAATAACAAATACATCAGGATACTGGCATAAGAAAAGACAAATAGGCCAATGGAACATGAGAGAGAAACCAATAGTAAATCTATATATTTACAGCCAACTGATTTTCACGAGGGGCAGCATAAGCATATATTGAGAAAGGAAGCTTTCTTCAGTAAATGCTCGGAAAACTGGATATCCACGTGACGATGGAAGATATTAGACCCCACCTCTCACCACATAAAGAAATCAACACAAAACATATTAAAAACTTCAATATTAAGACTTGAAATTATGAAACTGCAAAGGGAAAACAGGGGATTTCACTTCAGGACATTGATCGAAGCAAAGTTTTTGTTTTTTGATATGGGATCTTGTTATGTTTGCACAGGCTGGTCTCAAAACTCCTGGGCTGGACTGACTCTTCCACTTTATCCTCCTGAATGCTGGGACTAAGGCATGCACCAGCAAGCCCTACGCAAAAAATTTTTTTGACATGACCCCAAAAGCACAGACAAAAATAGCAAAAACTGATAAATTAGATTATATCAAAGTAGGCTGAGTGCAGTGGTGCATGCCTGTAATCCCAGCAGCTCAGGAGGTTGAGGCAGAAGGATTCCGAGCTTAAAGCCAGCCTCGGCAATGGCAAGGTGCTAAGCAACTCAGTGAGATCCTGTCTCTAAATAAAATACAAAATAGGTCTGGGGATATGGCTCAGTGGTCAATTGTCCCCAAATTCAATCCCCAGCACCAAAACAACAACAACAACAACAAAAGATTATGTCAAACTAAAAGGCTTCTGACAAAAAAACAATTAGCAGAGTGTATAGTCAATGCATCTAATGCAGAAAATATTTACCATTTACCCCAAAAACATTAATTTCTGGAATATATGAGGAATTCAACAGCAGAGAAATAAACCAATTAAAAACTGAACAGATGACCAGAATAGGCATTCTCAAAAGAGAACACAAACAATCCACAAGTATATGACTAAACCTCCAGGTCTCTAATCAGAACCTGGAGGAGGCATTAATGCACTGCAGTCTGCAGTCAGCAGTCAGCGTGGCTATTATCAAAATGATACAATGTAACACAGGCCTGTAGGATACAGAGGAAGAAGTGCTCTCCCATGCTGTGGGTGGGAATGAGAAAGAGAGATGCTATGAAAACCAGTAGGAAGTTTTCTCAAAAAATTAGAAATAGAACTACCACATGATACAGTCAGTTGCCCATAGCCAAAGGAGGCGAACCCAGTGCTTTGAAGAGAAAACTATTGTGGGAAGCCATTCTCGCACGTGATTTGAGTTACCTCCCTGGCTGGATGAGAGGTGCTTAGACACAGCTGTGTCAGAGCCTTCCCCACCCTGTCCCAGGTGCGAGGGCTTGTCCGTGTGGAGGGTGTGCCTGACCACTGATCCGAAGACCAATCAATGACCCTTACCTTGGACCCCTCGACCTTCACTGGATGGAATTTTCCCTTGAATTTTTTGTTCCCCAATAAAAGCTCACTCCCTGGCATGTTCCCTCTCTCTCGCTGGCCTCTCATGTTAACCTCACCACCACATTAGGTGGCTGGAGGCAGGAGCTAGGAGGAGCTGTCTCTGGGCTGGGCAAATAAGGAAATGAGAATTATGTCTCTTTAATTTTAAAACTCACTAGTTAATTTTTATGCTTCGAACCTCTATTATGAAGCTAGCGTGCTGGTCGCGTGGCTGAAACTATGCTTAGCACATTTACTGCAGTACTATTCACAAAAGCCATGATGAGGATCAACTTCGGTATGCATGGACAGATGAAAGGATAAAGAAAACTCGATACACATACACATTTAGAAAACAAAATTCCATCATTTGTAGCAACATGAATGTAACTAAAGAACATTATGTTAACTAAAATTAGTCAGGAGGAGAAAAACAAATCCTGCATATTCTCCCATGTGTGGAGAGAACTGTGTTTACCAGAGCATGGGAAGGGTACAGGGGAAAGAAGGTGGGTTAGTATGTTCAGGGTTGCTTTAGGATAGGAGGAATAACTTCTAATATTCTGTAGCATAGAAGAACAACTATGGTTGACAACAATTAACTGAACATTTCAAAATAGCTAGTAAAGGGCTGGAATTGTGGCTCAGGAGTAGAGTGTTTGCCTATCACGCTTAAGGCACTGGGTTCAAAACTTAGCACCACATAAAAATAAATAAAACAAAGGTATTGTATCTATCTATAACTAAAAATAAAAATAAAAAAGATAGTAAAAAGAATTTTAAATGATCCCAATATAAAGAAGTGATATATATGTGAGTGATGAACTTGCCAATTACCCTGATCTGATCATTATACACTATATACCTGTATTGAAATGTCACACTCTACCCCATAAACATGTGCAACTACTATGTCAGTTAAAAACACATAATAGTAATATTAAAACTTAAAAATGATTCCTATATTTGCTGACAAAGAAAATGCTTCTAGTAAGATTACCAGGGCATTTCACTCACCCAAGGACACCAGGCTTCTGTAGGTCTCCAGCATCACATCCCTGTAGAGGATCCTCTGAGCATCATCCAGGTCCTGCCACTCCTCCCAGGTGAAGTCCACGGACACATCCTCGAAGGACACCATCCCCTGTAATGGTACATGTCTCTTTAGCCCAAGCCTTCCACCCTGGGTCAGAAAAGGAATATGGAGCTCACTCTTGTGTGTGAACAAGTATCTTAGGTAAGATGCAACTTATGTTGTGTGTGGTGGTGCACACCTGTAATCCTAGCAATTTGGGAGGCTGAGGCACGTGAACTGCCAAGTTCAAAGCTAGCCTCTGCAAATTAGTGAGACCCTGTCTTGTAATTAAAAAAAATACTATTAAAGAATTCTTATAGATTCATAACTATTCTTTTTTTCCTAGCAAGAACAGGATGAATACGATTCTACTCCTGAAAAGAGCTGAATCCAGTCTGAAGACATAAACACATACTAGGGATAATGTGTTAGTTGAACTAAGCCACATGTTCGGCATAGAACAGGGCGATAAAGAAATAGAAAATGACAAAACCAGATTGTTACCAGGTTGAACTTCACTGTTATATCTTCTACCTGAATTCTCATGAATATGAAGCAACAGAAGTCAAGATGTGAAAGCCACAAAACATGCAGGTTAATGGAACTACAAACAACAACATATACAGGTGAATATTCCTGTGTGAGTTGACCAGTGAAATGTGTTCAGATAACTCACAACAGGGTGCTTTTGCATTTCAACCCCTAGCACCATTCCAACGCCTTAAATTTCATGTGCCCACTGTTGGCAAATCACTTACAAATTAAAGTACATAGTCATATTTCCCTCCCAAATTCAAAAGATATACTAGTGTCCACATAAAAGTGAGCATCACCCACTTCTTACACAGCATGCAAATAATGAGGGGTCAGTAAAAACGTTGTAAGTTACCTGAAAAGGTGTGTGGTGAAAGGAGAATGCAGAAGGACTCAAGGGAGAGCTGGGCAGTGCGGGTGTGGGGACACAAAAACAGAATCAGGAGTAGAATTTGGTGCTTATTTGTTATGCCTAGAGTGGAAATGGGAGTCTACTTCCAAGGTGTCTGGGCAACAGCTAGAAAGGAGCTGAGTGTAAACTAAAATTGAGGGAAGAGATAATGACTAAGACCCTCAATAACAGAACTCAGGACATTCTTTTTAACATGATAAATGTAAATCTCCAGGCCTAAAAGGCAGCATGACCAGGGAAGCAAGAAAGGGTGAAGTTGCTGCTTCACTATGACTATTTTCCACTGTAGGAAAAGTACTAATTAATTTAAATGAAAAGAGAAACTCAAAAATGAGAAAGATTATGATGATACCCTTGTAATTTATACCTAAAAACAAAAAAGAGTATCCTCAAAACTATTCCAGTAAGAACATTCAATAAATTAACATTCAACAAGATAATAACACAAAAACAACAACAACTTATGGAAACCCTATCTCAAAATTTAAAAGGGTGGGGGAGGCAGCTCAGTGGTAAAGCACCTCAGGTTCAATCCCCAGTACCAAAAAACAAAACTACCACCAAACCAATCAAACTGAAGAAAAATTGATGGTGGGTTAAGGCAAAAGGCTTTTAAAAAAATTTTTAAATTTTTAAAAATTTTTTAGCTTTAGGTGGACACAATGTCTTTATTTCTATGTGATGCTGAGGATCGAACCCAGTGCTTCACGCATGCCAGGTGAGCACGCCACCACTTGAGCCATATCCCCAGCCCCCCAAAAGGCTTTTTAATGATATGAACAGTAAGTATGTCTAAAGGGCACCCAAGCTGGGTGCAGAGGTGCACACCTGTAATCCCAGTGACTTGGAGGCTGAGGCAAGAGGATCAGAAGTTCTAGACTATCGTTAGCAACTCAGTGAGACCCTGTCTCAAAATAAAAAATAAAAAGACTGGGGATATAGCTCAGTGTTAAAGTGCCCCTGGGTTCCAACCCCACTACCAACCAATAACAAAAAACTAAAACCAAACCCAAAACTAAAAGGCACCCTACCTTTGAACATAACAGATTTAAAGGCACTCATCAAGACAGACCAAACTGGGTGACAGAAGAATTACAGAAGCAGAGAGAGCTGCCATGAAGAAGAGTGTCTGGGAGTCCCTGGGTGCAGAATCCAGGCCTCATGAAGTAAGGTGTCCACTCTTGGTAGAGGGGACTCAACCCAGGGTTTCAAATGCCATGGAGATGTCTCTAGTGGTTCCCCCCTCCAGTTTATTGTTGTCCTGCCCACCCACCACCTTCGTATACTAGGTACAGAGTAGACTGCAACTTTTCTTTTTAGGTCACAAGTCCCTGGAACATGATAGCTCACATTTGGGTGACATGGCCTCAGTCAGAGATCCTGGACTTTCAGTGCAAAGTGCTGAACAGTTGGGACTACAGGGGTGTCTGTGACAAAAAGAGGAAGTGAAAAACGTGTAAGAGAGGAATTCCAGATGTTGTGATGCCAGCCCATATGTTTCTCATTGCTGTTTTTGAGAAAAGACTGTATATTCTCACTTTCATGATGAAGGAACTCTGGCAAGGAGAGAAACCTCACACTGGGCCGAGGAAATGTCAGTAGAAGTGAACTGTCACTTCTGATGAGCAGTAAAAGCTGGTGTTTAATTCATTGCTCTTTTCCTTCCAGTCATTATGGTCAGAATGCTCCAGAAACACCATTCTGTCGAGCTGTCATAGCCACAGAGATTTGATGCACACAGGAAATGTGTGATCCTTCGATAATTTGCGATTACCAAAACACAATCTAGGTCACTGCCCCTGATATTCTAAAAACCCACAAAAAAAGCAACAATTAGAGAAGACCATTCTAGTGTATGGATGACAACTCAAACTCACAGGGAATCCATGGGATGAACAGATAAGCACTTTAATAAGTGGTACCTTTATTTAGTAAGTGCATAAAAAAGTAAAAGAATTACATGATGAAATGACTCTGCTTTTTATCTTCAGTTAGGAAAGGATATTTTATCAGCATCAACTAAAAACTGAGAAACCTGAGTATAAATATAAAAACATTTCTTCTTATGACAAAAGGAAAAACAAACAGCAAAGCCAAAAGAAAAACAAGCCACATCACATAAAACCTACCTTCCCCATAATTAGTATTATGTTCATAATAAAAAACAGAGAAAGAGTGAGCATTTCAATGAAAAGTAAGGAGCCCAAACTGACATGGCACTCCCCACCCTCCATAGATATGAAGTTTTGAAAGTATGAAGACATGCTCAAATTCTGACAAAAATTGAAAACACAAATTAAAAATACACTGCAATGCATTTTTTTCACCTAAAAGAATTAACAAAATTCCAACAGCTTAAAAAGGTCACAGTCTGTGAAGTAGGGAGAACATGACCAACCTCATGGTTCTACCTTGAGAGAGGGAGTTTTCTGTGTCTGTGTGCCTTGCACCCATGGATCCAACCACAGGAAACATTTTCCAAATGTGATGAAAATTGAGAACCTGCTGAACCAAGAAGCCCTGTCTACAGGTCACAAACTATATAGTGAAGAACTGTTCCCAAAGAAAGGTTCTGCCTTTGCCCAGATCCGGGGAATTTCTCTCTGTCCCTGAGTATCTTGGCTGGTATGAATGTTTGTTCACCTTAAGCCTTTGGACACACAGACAGTCCAAGCATACAATGTGATCTGTGGGGACAGGCCTTGAGTCATGTGATATCAGCTTGAACTCTGAATGTACTGGAGACTAAGGTGTTAATGTGACTGAATCCTAAAAAGACTTTGAAATGGGCCTGGGTACGATGGCCTTCTTGTTACTATCCCATGGCTGTTACAGGACACTGTTGTTTGGAGAAAGAGCCAAAGACAACAGGCTTCCACTGACAGAAAATAATCTGAAGCTCATGCAAAAGGACTCTTGGAACTTGTTATATGTGCTGGTCTCTTGTCAATTTTAGTGGGTCCTTTCATAACAATAAACCGTAACTGTGAGCATTTGCTAAGTCCACCGATGGTAGTTTGGCAGAGTGTTATATACAGAATCCATACCCAGCATATTGACTATTCCAGTAAGAACAACTGATGACTCCAAGACCAGAGAGGGGCGGGAGGAACCAGGGCAAAGTTCCCTTTGATGTTTCAGGTGTAGCTGATGGAAATACCATATAGAAGGGAAGAATGGAGGATGTGGTTTCACTTAAGATTCATAGAGCCTGAGGGGCCCTCAAGTAAGTGAACCATTGCTTTAAAGGCTGGGGAAGAGGTCCACGCAACAGAGAAATATGTCGGAGTCTCAAACCAGTGTGCAAAATACGAGTCCAGGGGTCCATTTTTAGAATACAGTATTTAGCCTTAAATGTAAACTGGTATAAGAAAGGCAACTTGTAGCCTATCTATCTAAATACCTGGAGCTTCCCAATCTGTATCCAATCATAGCCATTTTAACTTAACCCTTCTCTTTACCTTCCCCAATTTTAAAATTAACCACAATTGCATAGATCATGACCCCGAGCTCCTCCTGCCAGAGCAAGGGGCAGTACTGCATTAGGGATAAAAACAGGTGGACTGCCCACCAAGTTGTGCTTGCTTATTGGACTTTGGTCAGTAGCACACACTTCTGCAGAAGTAAAGTTTGCCTTGCCCAGCTACTTCTGAGTATGTGTCTGATTCCTTGAGGTACCCTGGTACTTCTAATACCACAGGGCTCAATAAGACAAAAATGGCAGAGTAGGTGAATGAGGAACAGGACAAAACACCTCGATAATCTTTGTTAATGAGAAAAAAACAGAATTCAGGGAAAAAGAAGAAAAAAGCACGAATAAGGTCATGACAGAAGACTTGAATAAGGCAGATACAAGAACAGCTATGGAGTTGACTACCATTTAAGTTCCTGGTGAACTTTTGAAAAACTGAACTAAGACTAAGGAGGGGTAGGTTAGAGTGCAAATGAGCACTAGACACATTTATCAGAAAAGACAACTTTGGACACTCTGCATTATGACTTACATACACAGACAATGTAGCAATGTACTGGCAGTTATTTAAAGCCCTGTACCAGACTCTGTCCTCCACACATTCTAGGTCTTCCAAAGCTGTGTGGGACCACATGGTTTTAGCAACTCCAGAAAACTGTTTTAATTGATTTGTTTTAGCACTAGATTCTCTAATACGGCAGAATGCTGTGACTGCAGTCTGGCAGTGAAGCACTGTCAACATCTACGCAAGCCTCTGTTTTAGATTACATATACCAGGAGAATTTAGCGTGTTCTCCTCTTAGTGTCAATTCCAGCCATATAAAATAGGTCTTTTGGCCATGGTATCAGAAAGATCAGAAACCAAGTTGCATGAAGTTCAGATGGCTCCAAGGTTTTATAATCTGGCTCTATCAACATATCAACTTTTATCTTCTTTGCGATGTTAAATTTATTTGATTCTAATCCCATTTGAATTAAGGAGTAAAAGCTCCTAAAATACACTAAAACAAGCTGAGGAATATAACTTACCACAGTGGTATTCATTTTCTTTGTTCCTGGAGACAGACAGGAGACTACGGAATTACAGTTGGAAGACAAGGTGAATGGAAGGAATCATGAGAGTTGGTGTGCCTTGATCCTAGGTTCTGTTGTACAAAGATCTCTACACAGTAGCTGGTGGAAAAGAAAAAAAGAAAAAAAAATCTAAAAACCAATAACAAGAAAGCCTCCTTTTATGAATGTAGTCCCTTATATGTGAGAATTATTGAAAATATCTTGTTAAAGGAACACTAGCAATTCTATTATTGGTAGAGATTAAACATACAATTTATCCTTAGGTTAATGAAAATACTCATTTGCCATTGATTTAGTAATAATGTTAACATGAAGAAATAATGTAAAATTTTAAGGATGAATGTTTAATGAAACTAAAGAAAGAAACACTATGTAATCACTAAAATTTAAGTTACACAACAAAACTTAGGCAGTGTTAACTGTTTTCCCAACAATACAGATGGATAATGTAGCACTCTGTATTAGTGTTTCTGCTAGAACATCTCTTAATTTTACATATTTAAATTTCACAGAAAGCATGCATCTTACAACCTATTGTCTTTTCCGAAAGACAGCATGGGAATATTGTGCATCTGCTATAGTACACTTTTTTGAGTACCACTCCCTAGGGTGTGTCTCCATGCATCTTCATCTCCATATTAACCCTAACCCTTCCACAATGACTCTGGGCTTCACCATTTCAGTTGCTCTGGCCAATGGGACAATAATAAATGTGATAAAAATTCTTTTTGAAAAAAATTTGCCTTCTTAGAATCCTGCCTGACATTTTGTGAAGGAGCCTGGAGCTAATCTGTTGGAGACATATGGCCAGCACAAACCAGCAGACAAGAGTAAAGCCATCTTCAATGAGCCAGTCGTTTAAGGGACAAGATGACTAATGCTTCATTAGGGATCCCAGTCAACACCAGCAAAAGCATTGCCCAGATGCATCCAGCACAAAATGTTGATGCACAGAATCATGAACAAATGACAGGCTTCCATTTTGTTTTTAAGCTCAGAAAAATTTTGGTGATACATTATGTAACGAACAGATACCTGTAATCTTATAGTAATCAATTTTTTTTTTTTTTTTTTTTTTTTAGAGAGAGAGGGAGAGAATTTTAATATTTATTTTTTAGCTCTTGGCGGACACAACATCTTTGTTTGTATGTGGTGCTGAGGATCGAACCCGGGCCGCACGCATGCCAGGCGAGCGCGCTACCGCTGGAGCCACATCCCCAGCCCCGTATTCAATGTTTTTAACATACTGGTAGAGCAGTGAGAAATAATTTAATGATATGCCAAAAATAATTAAAAGAACTTCACAATCACACATGAGTGATTTCATAAGCACAATAAATATTAACCAGAGAGACCTCAGCAAGACTTAGGCACTGAGGCCATGGGAATCAAACAGAGAAACTGGCAATCATGTCTACATTTTTATATTGTGATCTTATCACTTATGTGTTGCTAGTGTACTGTTTTAAGAAACTAGAAGTAAAAGCAATTGTGCTTAATTTCCCATTTTAAATAATGAAAAAATAGGCCCCTATTGGCTGTAGCACTCATGAATTTCAAGAATAGATTATAGGCATTAAGTTAAAAAAAATCTGCATTATCTTCTTGGGTTCATACAATTCACAGAAAACCACTGGGATTAAAAGGATAAGCATGTTCAAGGCAAAAATCTTCTAAAATAAAATTTGTTTTAAATTGCTGAAACTGATCTCAAAAACAACAGCTTTTACTTCATTGTGGCAAAATAGGTAACACTAGTCAAAAAGCCAAGATGCCCGACACCTACAAAACATGAGACCTGGTACTGTTCACTTACTACCACAAATCCAACTTTCTCTACCTTTCTCATCAGCCAGCAAGATGCTGGCAAACTTCCTGAATTACTAGGAAGAACCACCAGGATATAGGGAACACCACTAAGTCTAGAGAACAATGTGGTGAAGATGAGGTTTGGGAACTTAATTCTGTACATAAAGAGGACAGAGTAAAGTTATAGAAGTGTTATGGAGCAATGTAGATAGGATTTGCCAAACAGGACAGGCTGTCCCTCCACCCCAGGCATACCCTCACTGTCCCAAGAATAAGCAATATTTGCTAGGCCCTTCCCTAATGGTCACAGCCCACCTTAAATTGCTCTTCTGAAAGTTATCCAGAACTTCCAAATAGCATCCTGTCTCTGATAGCCTCTGGATGAGGTAGTATTGCTCAAATCTTATTCACACTAGGTGGTACTATCAATAATTATTTGGTCCACATCAAAGCAGGACCTTCTCTTTTCTTAATCTCCTTTGCCTGGGCTGCTAGAGAGAGGATTCAAGTTGCAAGGATATTCTTTAGGGTGGAATTTCTATTCATGAAGCCTCCTACCTCATACTACACAAGGAGTACTTTGTTCCAAAGAAAAACAGGGCCACCATCCAGTACCCCAATATGCCTTGTAGAACTCCCTGTCCCTGGAAACGAGGTCTTCTATGAACTCCCTAAACTCACACCAGGAGTGCTAGGCAGGCTATGAAATGCGGGATTAGATTCAAAATTTTCTTGCCAGAGACATTAATAAATCACATGATGGGCTGGCATATAGTTCAGTGATAGAGTGTTTGCCTGGCATATACGAGGCCCTGGGTTTGATCCCTAGTACAAAAACAACAATAAAACTCCCACAAATACTAACTTTGCTTAGGACACTTCACAACTGCTTCTCTGGGAATTCAGTGGCATTCACTAGTAATAAAAATACACTCATCTTACATATGGGTGAACTGAGTGTCAGTCAGGTTATGAGAAGACCCTGCAGTGGCAGAGCTAGAATGTGAACTCACACTGCACACCTTCCAGGCTCAAAACCCCATCATCATCCTCATCTTGGACTCAACCACACTATTCCAGAGTTTCTGAGCCAGACTTTGTATGTCTGGAAGCATGCTCCCAGAACTGTTTTCTGGCAAAACACTAATTTGAAACATGTGCAGCTGCTACTTCATCATCCCCAGACCTGAAAATCCCACACCAATGTCACCCTTCCTGACAGCTATCTGAAACCCTAGGGTTCCTCGGAGCCCCTGGCTTGTCTTCCAACTTTCACCTATCTTCAGGGACACAGAATTCAATTTGGTCTGCAGAGAATCCTAGGGAGAGCCACACAGTAAAAAATTTCTGTGCAGAGATGGTAGACTGAACGGAGTTGCACATACACAGAAGGAACCTGGAAGAGTCCTCCTCCCTCCTGGACCTCTCCCAGAGATATCACCGTATTTCCTACAAAACTCCGAGCTCTTCCATTAGGAACAGGAAGTTTTGTTATCTTCCCAATAGAGTGTCCTGTTAGTAGGAAACCAGGTCCTAATAAACCAAGAAGGGTCAATTATTCATGTAACAGCCAGGTGGAATTATTATTCCTTATTAAATCTGGTTTAACACCCTGGGATGTTGCAATAGTAATAAGGAAATCTGGATGTTGAGACACTTAATGACATTAAAAACCAGCTTTGTTTTAGTACTCATATTAGTATCACTACCACAGAACCCATGTTTACTTTTTACAGATGCATGCCAAAACATGAAAAATGTTAGATTTGCTAACAAACAAGAAAATGGCAAATCTCTACCAAACCCACTAATTTGAGTTTTCCTTGGATTATAATACAGTTAGAAAAACTGCTCTTGTGAAAATAATGGAATAAATGGCAGGGTAATATGGCTGTGTTCCACAGTCCACCTGCATGTTTAAACTTCCAGTGTCTACATTATTTACCCTAACTATTCCTTCTGTGGCTTCTGCTACAAACTAGACAAGGACATGGGGTTTCTCAGAGTTCCACTGACAATGAAGTTTCTCCTCAAGCAGGGAAAAGCCCAGCTTGAGCAGTCGGAGGTGATGTGTGCATTGAGTGGTATTTAGTGAAAGGGGAATGAGGTTTGTGGGAGGGGTGTGAGAGGCTTGACTCTTGCATAATGTCTGTCCCTGGCTGGCTCTTTTCCTATATATGCACTGCATTGTTCACATGCTTCTGTCTCCCTTGATTAAAATGACCCCAACTCTTCCATAGATCTAGGGAACCCAGCCTGGATCCTCTCAAAGGCTTCTGTCCTCATACTTTCAAATTCTCATCTCCCTTCCTCAGAGCTGTGGATCCTGGATCTCTCTCTTAAGCATCTATGGGTATGGTACCCGGGGATCTTTTAAACAGGTAAATGGCATTTGGTGAGGGGAGTTGGCAGCACCTCTGGGATATGGGATGTTGTTCCTTTACTTAGTGGGCCTGGTTCTTCTATTGACAGAATTGGAGATGGCAATACACTTATGTGTGCAGACCTCACCCTGAGCCAGTTTGTAATAACAGAAAGGATAATAATACAACCCCTCTCATTACTCTACAAAGGAGAAGTCCTCAGAGGCAAGACATGGTGGCTCAGGGAGGATACCAGGTGCTCTCAGCACAAGCCACAGGTTCTATTATTCAAGTTCAAGTTCTCACATCTTTTAAAAAAATTATTCCTAAGTATTCTTTTTGATATCATTATAACTGGAATTATTTCCCAAACTAAGTTTTTGGGTTGTTCTTTATTTGTGTACAGAAACAACTGATATCATACATTGATTATGTGTCTTGTTACTTTGTTAAACTTGTTACCTGCACATATGTGATCCTAGTACTCTTCTTCCAGTCTATATATCTTAGAATTATTTTCCTCTTGTCCTGGCTACTACTCCAGTACAATTAAGAACAGATGTGAGAGCATGTGTTTATCTTTTGTAATCTTAGAAAACAAATATAAAGGGGGCTGGGGTTGTGGCTCAGTGGCAAAGTGCTTGCCTAGCAGGTGTGAGGCACTGAGTTTGATTCTCAGCACCACATAAAAATAAAGTTACGTCCATCTACAACTTAAAAAAAAAAACACAAAAAAAACTTGCTGGATCTTTGGTTTGAATTCTAATTAATTTCTTTTTTTTTAAAAAGAGAGAGAGAGAGAGAATTTTTAATATTTATTTTTTAATTTTCGGCAGACACAACATCTTTGTTTTTGTATGTGGTGCTGAGGATTGAACCCGGGGCGCACGCATGCCAGGAGAGCGCGCTACCGCTTGAGCCAAATCCCTAGCCCCTAATTCTAATTAATTTTAATTTAAAAAAAAATATAAAGATTTCACCATAAAGTGTAATACTGATTATGGAATTTTATGAGGTCATTTTCAGCTTGAGTAGTTACCTTTTCTTCCTACATTGTTGAATCATCATGATAGGTTTTGAATTTTGTCATCCTGTTGTCTCCCTCTACTGAGGTGATATGTTAAAAATTGTACTGATAGACTATTATATTAAATGATTTTTGGATACTAATCCATCGAATATTCCAGGGATGAACAAACTAGGTGACAGTATATATTTATCGTCATATGTTGATGGGTTCTGTTCACTTATGTTTTTTAAGTATTTTCATCTCTCTCTATATTTTTTCTCCTTTTCTTCCGATTCCCCCTCCCTTTCATTCTATGGATTGTACCTAGAGGAGCTCTACCACAGAGCTACATTCTCAGCCCTCCTTATACACACTTCTACCTCAGGTCTCTTTGGAGGAAAAACGAAACTAAGACACCAAGAGAACAAAGCAAATCACAACATCCCTTACTTTAACCAATTCCAAGATATTGGTGGGAACCTCAGCCAGACACTAGCCCCTATAAGCCAGAAAAAGGGAGGACAGGACTCTAAGGCTGACACATTCACCTGACACATGAGATGACAGAACAACCAGGCAGCAAACTGTGCAACTATCAAGAGAAGACAGGAGCTATAAAGATCACCCCATTCCCAAAACGAATTCCAAGAGTAAGTATGAAATTTCTGATAGTAATATCCTTCCCCATATGTAAACCAGAATTGTTTAACTGTAGATAATAATGCATGCCTATTAGCTTAGAAAAGATCTGTTTAGGCAACAGTTATCAGAAGTACTTTAAAACAAAGAGAATATCTCCACATGCAGCCACAAAGTATACCAGGTACCTTACATTCCAAGGTTGCTGCTAAGGAGGAAAGAATCACAGTACGTGACTTCTACAATCAGACTGAATTGGTCACCTTGTCAAGCTGTTGCTGACAGAATAGTTTTCCAGATTTGCACAGTTTTGACTGCTACCACTTGATATTGGCTACATTGGCATGATGCAAATGGTCACAGATTTAAGATGCAAGGAAGCTGGGTTTCCTTCTGCTGTTGAGAGAAACCATCACAAACACAACGGTTAAAGTAACAGAAACTTACACTCTCGTTGGGGTGGCTGATGTGCATCTGGATGAGTGATGCTGCACTAAACCAGTGTTAACACGACCGCACTCTTTCCAGAGGCTGTAGAAGAGATTGGTCTAGCTTATGGTGACCTGTGCTTGCTTTCTCTAAGTTTTGAGGGAGCCCTCAAGTGTGAAGACAGGCGAGCTTTTCCAACCCCACATATGTGGCAGAGCCTCCAGTGAACCTGTCCTCATCCAGTGCTTGCCAGAACTAGGAAAAGCAGCTCCATGCACAGGAGAATGATGGAAGGGAGGGGACCTTGGGACTGCAGAATAGAGTAGGTGGTGGAAGACCCAAAAGAGTGAGACATGGGGAGAAGACAGCCACGTACACTGCCTCTGATATCCTGCACAGGGAAAATTTAAGAGATCCCAAACCAGATGAGCTCATTGGACACAGGCAAACCCAGACAAGAGAGCAGAGGACGGAACCATGTCGGGATTGAGGGCCATACTTGTGTTTCTTACCAGACCCTGGAGCCTTACCCAGCTCCATTAAGCCCGAGATCATCCCAGTTGTTACCCCTGTTATCCTTTGCATACCCATGTTCTTCCCCATACAACCCATGTGGAACACCGTATCTACTTCAAACCCCAGGGTATATACATGTCAGTTAACTCTGTGCGTATATTATTCCCTCCTAAACCTTCTCTCAGAAACTCTGTACTGCGAGTTTTTGTGGTCATCTCTGTGAAACAAACACTTTCATCATGTCACATCAGCATGTCTCCATGCTCTCTTCCATGTGCTCTGCAAAGCTAAGGCAATTGTAAGACCTACCCAATTTGACCCAATTATTATCCATTAAAAAATAATGCCCTCTTAGTGGCTTCAGAGGACTGACTCCTCAGGTAGAGCAACTTGGGGTATATGGTGCTTCCCTGAGTGACAGAGGAACCTATGCTGGTAGTGGTGTTGATAGGGAACAGACAAACATGAGCACTGGGAACAAGAAGTTAAAGGCTTAATTCTATAAACTGGGTCCACTGCTGATGCCCACATGCTTTCTTTCCTATGAAGCAATTTACTATAGCCCTGCCTGGCTCAAGTTGAGAGTATTATTATCTTCCTCAGCAAACTACCTGTTATATGCAGGCCCCCAAATGCTGAAAATAACAAAAGTTAGCTTGAAGGGGGAGGCTTTTGTGACCTACACACAGATCAGATCCCAGAACTCAGGAAGCTAAGAATAATTGCCCTTAACCATAAAATCTGTAAGAACAGGTTCCGATTAGAACTGGTCAGCATAGGACAAAGTGACCCAGAATTGTCATGGCAGTGTGGACTTGAAACTCTGCTGTCATCTTGCTTAGTCAAAAGTCAAGAGGTAAACCTGGATGGGTAGGATTCTCTGGAAACTTCCCGGAACCCCCAATAAAACTGGAGGGAAGGAGAGGCACTCTGTCCCTTTCCTTTCTGAGAGGACCCAACTTTCTCCCTTGAGTGTGTGTCCTTTACTTTTTCCCACCCTTATTAAACTTATACCTGTTACTCTGAGTGACATGTCTGAAATCTTTCTTGACTTGACCACAAGAATCAGGTTTTGAAAGGGGGCACTTAGTGCTTCCTAAGTATTGCAGAAGGCCCCAGCCTATAACACTGAATCATGATCCAGCTTGGATACTGATACATTCCTGCTTCCCTTGGAGTGATTCATTGGACATGGCTAGTCCTCTGGTCCTGCCAAACTCTCAGGGAGCTTGGAGATGTGGAGACTGGGTGAAATGATAACATTTTCAATACTTAGCATGAACGTTGGACCCATACCGGGAAACCTCTGCATTCTCAAAGCAATCCAATAGTCCCTTCTCCCAGCCTGTAAACAGGTGATAAAATAATCCTCTGTGAAAGATAAAGCAGATGTCATTAAATTGGCAAAGAATGGTTTTAATCTGTAATATACTGTTGCACTAGGAAAAAGAGTCATGTAAATTCAACTTCAATTTGTACAGAGGTGATTTTATAAGAAAGCATAAGTGCCCCCTTCAACCTTTTAAAAGCAAGTGGAGAAACTCTAACCTCTGCTTGATCATCATTTCCTTCTTAACTGCTTAGTGCCTTCTTAATATTTGCCCCAAGGTGATCATTAACTCTACCTGAAATCACCATCCTGGGGGCCACATAATGACAAGCAGAAAAACTGAATGTGGAAGTAAAGGAGATGGGAGACAGTCTGACAACCCAAAAGTGAGAAGGAAGAACCAGAATCTGGGCTCTGAATAGACTGAAGGATTCGGATCCCAGCCTGCAATTCCTGGAGTTCCAATGCTGCATGTGAACCACACATGAGGTCAAAGCAGGGGGTAGGAAGGTTTAGGGGAAGGAAAGGAGAGGCACAGTCAGAGTTGAGGGGAAGGCGATGAAATAGGAAGTTCTGGAATAAAGAGAACAAAAAGCTCCTGCTATAGTTGGAGCCAGCACTTTTGGCTGGACATCTGAATTGGCCTTAGTTGCCTCTGTAGTTTTAGGTACCCTAGTCTCCTCTTCATTCAACCCATCTTCAACTTTTAATTCATAGTAACTCCACCCCCACCGATTCTGTCGGAATAATATGGGCAGATACACTGATGCTGAGATCTTTATTCTAGGCCTGGCGCTGTGAAGCAGTGGGCTACTGCAGCACAGGACATACAAGAAGATATCGAATATACACACACAGGCATGGGAAGAAATGAGACTCATTAAGACTGGCCCTTTCCTTCTCGTAGGCAGATGTGTGTATTGTAAACAAGGGACAACACAATGAAGGCAGTTCATAGGGAAAATGAGTTAGTAGCAATTTGAGGCTCAAGGTATTTTTGGAAGGCAGCCCATGGTAAGAAATACATTTTATATCATCCTAGTACACACCTATGCATCCTTGAAAATTTCAAAGACATTCAAACAAAATAAAGCTTATCTTTCAACGTGTGAAGTTCTCTGATGTATTATTTTGCATTGCGTTCTATTTCAATTATAAGTAATCATCAGCTCCCCAGAGTCAACTCTACCTGCAATTTTAGAAAATGCTGAGTTAGGGCTGGGGTTGTGGCTCAGCGGTAGAGCGCTCGCCTCGCACATGCGAGACCCTGGGTTCGATCCTCAGCACCACATAAAAATAAATAAGTGAAATAAAGGTGTTTAAAAAAAATGCTGAGTTAGAACAATGCATCCAATGGTCAGGTACTGCCTGTTCCACCTTCCCCTGCCTCAGTTCCAGATGGTGAACTCACTAAGCCAGCCCATCTTCTTCTATGTGTTGGGATGGGCAATGTTACATTTTCCTCTAAGACTTTCCGACTTTGGTACCACATACTTTGATTTTCAAACAGATCCCCTTTATCCAGTGGCAGAGTTTAATCTTTCGGGCCTAAGAGTCACTCTCCTACTTTACAACATATCTGCACTTAATCCATATGAGAATTTTATCCGGAAGCCAATTTTATTTCAGAGGTCCTGGAAGGGTAGCTCTCTGTTATACCTCAATATTTCTCAGCACTGCCAATCAAAATAATAATAATAATAATAATAATAATAATAATAATAATAATAATAATAATAACAATTGGTTCCTATATCATAACACAAAAATTCCACAGATTTAAAAGCAAAATGTAGCCTGGTGGTGTACCCTGTAATTCCAGCAACTAGAGGAAGCTGAGCCAGGAGGATCATTAAGTTCCAGGCCTGCATCAGTAACACAGCAAGGCTCACAAGCAACTTGGCCAGATTCAAAAACAAAAACACGGGCATGTTTTAAAATTAAAAAAAAAAAAAAAGAAATTAAAAAAGCAAAAGCACAGGCAAATTTTACAAAACGAGAGTAAAGGAAACCCAAATTCATTAAACAAAAATTTAAAGATATTGAACATATCAGAGGTAGTATCTTCAAGTTCTGTAGAAAAGCAAGATCTCTCAGGGGTAAAGAAGGGAACCCTAAGGACCAGAGGTCCTCTAACACAGGAACCCCACACACAAAGTGAAGATTCTCCCTCATCCTGTCCTCCCCACAGTGTATAGAGGGAGACACACGGGGCTGCAGGCTCACATCCGCCTGGGAGGGCTCCAGCAGGGCTGAAGTCTCCACGCAGAGACCGGACCAGAGACCACGGTTCAAGCTGCTGCCCAGCTCACCCCACAGCCTGAGAGGACAACTCCCAACTGCACAGTGGGCTCCAGTGGGGCCGAAGTCGCCACGCAGAGAGGGACCGGAGCCCTGGGTTGCGGCTGCCGCCCAGCCCACCCACGGCCGCGGGTAATGCCCGGGTCGCCCCAGAGGACTCGGCCTGCAGGAGGCTGGGCTCTCCGCCCGGAGGCGGGTCCCGCCACAGCCAGCGCGCGGTTCCCGAATGGCGCCGCCGGTCTCAGAACTCCGCCGCACACTCACCATATCCGGCTTCCGGGGAGGCTCGCGCACTCGGGATAGATGACAGTGCGACTGGGGCCGGGCAGAGCCTCCGAGGCCTCCCTGGCGGAAGAACGGGTTCCAATATGGCGGAATCCCGGAACCAAGATCCGCGAGGTTAGGAAATCCTGTCTTCTCCTTTCTAGAAATGTGCTTGATTGGACAGTCCTCATGCACGTGTCCCTGATTGGATAGAGCTTGAGACCCCGCCTTCTTATACCCTGAGTGAGAGGGAATGGGTAACCTTCAGCTGAATGAGGCCAAAATAACGTTCTTTGCTGGATCTTTCCATTCCCCCTACTATGCAGGTACATTTGCATTTTTAACCTTGTATGTAAGATCATCTCCATTTATCAATTGTATGTGCATGCATATGTTATTCACAAATGGACAGAGTACAATGAAAATAATTTTTAAATTTCCTGTAACTTTGGTGTCTATTCTTGTGAGGAGGAACTTGAAGGAAACAGTCACTTAAGGAAACTATGTGCAATACAAATAATTTAAAATTTTCTTGGATTTTTGTATTAAAAATTAAGAGGATTGCCGGACGTGGTGGCGCATGCCTGTAATCCCAGCTGCCCCGGAGGCTGAGGCAGGAGGATTTCGAGTTCAAAGCCAGCCTCAGCAATGGTGAGGCACTAAGCAACTCAGTGAGAACTTGACTCTAAATCAAATACAAAATAGGGTAGAGGATGTGGCTCAGTGGTTGAGTGCAGCTGAGTTCAATCCCTAGTATCAAAAAAGGATGAAATTGTCATATTTTAATCCAAAATATTATCATTGTTATTAACATAAAATTATTGTGACATCTATATACTAAGTCTTGCTACTAAGTCTTCAAATCTCACATTGTTGTAAGGCTCCAGCACTGTCCAGCCGAGCAGCTACATTCCAACTTTTTGAGCTATAACTCCCTGACCTCAGGGAGGTGAAGGGCTTGACCTCCATTTCATACCACAGGTGAGGGAACAGAAAATCTATAAGACACCCACTGTTTGCCAGACAACTTGTAATCAACATGTCACTGAATATTAGCATCCTGCCTATCACTGGCTATTAGTTTATCTATCACTAGATGATAGGTCATCCAAAAATATATTAGCTTATAACCAGTGGTCAGCAATTTATACTGAGCTCAACTGGGCTCCTCCTCCTGTATGTGGTTAGCTGATGGCTGGCTAGATGGCTCAGCTTCAGAGTGTGATCTGGCTGTCATCTGGGTTACCTATTCTCCCCTTGATATCTCATCCTCCAGTAGGCCAATGTGGGATCGTTCTCATGGATTGCAGGGTTCTAAAAGAAAAAGATAAAGCATTCGAGACATTTTGAGCCCTGGTACCATACTGATACACTTTTGTCATCACAGCTTTGTATGAGTTGTAGCAAATACGGCCATCCCAGAAATAAGGTTTGGTAAACAGACTCTGTCTCTTGATGGAAGCAGCAGTAAAAGCACATTGCCAAGGTCATTTCCTGTTTCCATAATTTAAAGTTCAATCTTTTGGTAGATACTGTTGAGTTACACAGACATACATGTAGAACTGCATGCATGTGATTTGGCTTAAGCTTATACAGTACCCCATGCTACAGGAGAAACACACATTGGTAGCCTGACAATTAAGTCCAAGGCTGAACTGCAAAATAAGTTTGCTTTAATCTGTTTAAACTCTGGAGGTCAAGGCTTTGGGAAGATCTAAAGACATGAGATTCCCTCCTCTTCCCTTGTTTGCTCTCCCATCTCTGCAAGAGGGATGGGCCTTGGCCCAGCAGAAAATGGGTAGAATGATATACCTTTGGAGGCTTCCTGGTGGAGTTCCCTGCCATCTGTCAGGGCATTGTCTCTCCCTGTTCTTGACCCTGAGAAGAAATATTGGTAGGTAAAAGTGTTTCATCACCTGTGGCATGAAATGGAGCTTCAAGTCCTGCACTTCCCTGAGTTCAGGGGAGGAGTCAGCTTTCAAAGCTGGAATGTGACTGCTCTGATCTGACATGTGCAGGAGGCTTAAAATAGAGTGAGCTTTGAAGATTTATAGCAAAAGTATATTTACTTCACAATAATTACATATTGATACTATAATGATAATATTTTGGATGTATTGTTATTACAATCAACTTTATCTTTTCTTTTAGTATTTTAATGTGAATACTAGTGCCTCCCATTTTATTTGTGTTGGATATTGCTGCCTTAGGGTATTGCTTCCGAGTTCAAAGTTCATGCTACTGCCTCACAAGACCAAAGATCAGAAAAGCTATGGGAACTTTAAAAATAATATTCACTACATTCTTTCCATTTGTGAATAATATGTACATTTACATAATTAATAAGTTGATATGACCTTGTTGGGCCCATAAGTTGGAAAGCAGCCTATGTTAGGAACTCATACTCTGAGTGCTGAACCCAGATATTGCAGTTGGCACACAACCCATGCTCAGCCTTATCACCATGGTAACCTGGCTTCCCTTGTGTGCTCAGCTGTTTCTTTCCTGCTGTTTTTCTGCCATTGACCTTTTAGTCCATGGGTCGCCACTCCTAAGCATGTTGCTAGCTCATTGGGTTATGTGACCCTCAGATGAGTCTGCCCAGTAACAGGATATACATACCTTATATATGATCAGAGAGATGATAAATTATTGTATAATGGTATATTAAGAATTGTAATGCAAAATAAATAAATAAATATCATTAAAAAAAACCTTGCCTATGCAGTAATAAAGTAGATTGAGTTCTTTTTTTTTTTTTTTTTGAATCAAATGGGGTATAATTTCTCATTTTTCTGAGTGTACAGGTTGTAGAATCACATTGGTCATACAGTCACGTATATACACACAGCAATACTAGTGTCTATTTTATTCTGCTGACTTTCCTATCCCCCCTTCCCCTCCCCTCTCCTCCCATCACTTCTGTCTACCCAATCTAATGTGACACACTTCTTTTTTTCCCCCTCACATCATCATACATGTATTCTGTACAACGATGAGGGTTTCCTTCCATTTTCCATGTAATTCCCCTTCTCCTTCCCTTTCCCTCCCACCTCTCTTCCCTATTTAGTGGTAATCTTCTTCTCATGTTCTTCCTCCCTATCCCATTTTGAGTCCCCCCCCCCTTATATCAGAGAAGACATTCAGCATTTGTTTTTTAGGGATTGGCTAACTTCACTTAGCATAATCTGCTCTAATGCCATCCATTTCCCTGCAGATGCCATGGTCTTGTTATTTTTTAGTGCTGAGTAATATTCCATTGTGTATAAATGCCACATTTTTTAATCCATTAATCCACTGAAGGACATCTAGGTTGGCTCCACAGTTTAACTATTGTGAATTGTGCTGCTGTAAACATTGATATGGCTGTGTCCCTGTAGTATGTTATTTTTAGGTCCTTTGGGTATAGTCTGAGAAAAGGAATAGCTGGGTCAAATGGTGGTTCCATTCCCAGTTTTCCAAGAAATCTCCATACTGCTTTCCATATTGGCTGCACTAATTTGCAGTCCCACCAGCAGTGTATGAGTGTACCTTTTTCCCCACATCCTTGCCAACACTTGTTGTTTGTCTTCAAAATGGCTGCCATTCTTACTGGGGTGAGATGGTATCTTAGAGTAGTTTTGATTTGCATTTCTCTGATTGCTAGAGATGATGAGCATTTTTTCATATATTTGTTGATTGATTGTATGTCCTTTTCTGAGAAGTGTCTGTTCAGGTCCTTGGCCCATTTATTGATTGGATTATTTATTTTTTTGGTGCTTATCTTGTTGAGCTCTTTATATACCCTAGATGTGTGAGGGGTAAAAATATGTTCCCAGGATGTAGGCTCTCTATTCATCTCACAGATTATTTCTTTTGCTGAGAAGAAACTTTTTAGTTTGAATCCATCCCATTTGTTGATTCTTGGTTTTAATTCTTGTGCTATAGGAGTCTTATTAAGGAAGTTGGGGCCTAAATCCACATGATGAAGATTAGGGTCTACTTTTTCTTCTATTAGATGCAGAGTCTCTGGTCTAATTCCTAGGTCCTTGATCTATTTTGAGTTAACTTTTGTGCATGGTGAGAGAAAGGGATTCAATTTCATTTTGTTGCATATGGATTTCCAGTTTTTTGTTGAAGATGCTATCCTTTCTCCAGAGCATGCTTTTGGCACCTTTATCTAATATAAGATAGTTTTAATTTTGTGGATTAGTCTCTGTGTCCTCTATTCTATACCATTGGTCTACCAACCTGTTTTGGTGCCAGTAACATGCTGTTTTTGTTACTATTGCTTTGCAGTATAGTTTAAGGTCTGATATAGCGATACCACCTGTTTCACTCTTCCTGCTTAGAATTGCTTTAGCTATTCTGGGTCTCTTATTCTTCCAGATGAATTTCATGATTGCTTTTTCTATTTCTATGAGGAATGCCATTGGGATTTTGATCAGAATTGCTTTGAATCTGTATAGTGCTTTTGGTAGTATGGTCATTTTAATAATATTAACTCTGCCTATCCATGAGCAAAGTAGATCTTTCCATCTTCTAAGGACTTCTTCTATTTCTCTCTTTAGGGTTCTGTAGTTTTCATTGTATAGATCTTTTACCTCTTTTGTTAAGTTGATTCCCAAATATTTTATTTTATTTTATTTTTTTGAGCATATTGTGAATGGGGTAGTTTTCCTCAGTTTCTTTTCAGAGGATTTGTCACTGATATACAGAAATGCCTTTGATTTATGGGTGTTGATTTTATATCCTGCCACTTTGCCGAATTCATTTACTAGTTCTAGAAGTTTCCTGGTGGAGTCTTTTGGGTCTTCTAAGTAAATCATATCATCAGCAAATAGTGCTAATTTAAGTTCTTCTTTTCCTAAAGTTATTCCTTTAATTTCTTTCATCTGTCTAATTGCTCTGGCCAGTGTCTCAAGAACTATGTTGAATAGAAGTGGTGAGAGAGGGCATCCCTGTCTTGTTACAGATTTTAGAGGGAATGCCTTCAGTTCTTCTCCATTTAGAATGATGTTGGCCTGAGGCTTAGCGTACATAGCCTTTACAATGTTGAGGTAAGTTCTTGTTATCTCTAGTTTTTCTAGTGTTTTGAACATAAAGGGGTACTGTATTTTGTCAAATGCTTTTTCTGTGTCTATCAAGATGATCATATGGTTCTTACCTTTAAGTCTATTGATGTGATGAATTACATTTATTGATTTCCGTATGTTGAACCATCCTTGCATCCCTGGGATGAATCCCACTTGATCATGGTGCATGATCTTTTTGATATGTTTTTGTATTAGACTTGCCAGAATTTTATTGAGGATTTTTGCATCTATGTTCATTAGAGATATTTGTCTGAAGTTTTCTTTCTTTGAGGTGTCTTTGTCTGGTTTTGGAATCAGGGTGATATTGGCCTCGTAGAATGAATTTGGAAGTATTCCCTCTTTTTCTATTTCCTGAAATAGATTGTAGAGTATTGGTATTAGTTCTTCTTTAAAGGTCTTGTAAAACTCAGCTGTATATCATTTTGGGCTTTTCTTGGTTGGTAATATTTTGATGGCTTCATCTATTTCCTCACTTGATATTGGTCTGTTTATGTTGTATATATCTTCCTGACTCAGTCTGGGCAGATCATATGTCTTAATGAATTTATTGATGCCTTCACTATCTTCTATTTTATTAGAGTATAACATTTCAAAATAATTTCTAATTATCTTATATATTTCTGTAGTGCCTGTTGTGATATTGCCTTTTTCGTCCAGTATGCTAGTAATTTGGGTTCTCTCTCTTTTTCTCTACATTAGCATGGCTAAGGGTCTGTCAATCTTATTTATTTTTTCAAAGAACCAACTTTTAGTTTTGTCAATTTTTTCAGTTGTTTCTTTTGTTTCGATTTCATTGATTTCAGCTCTGATTTTAATTATTTCTTGCCTTCAATCTATGATTATTTTGTGAGGTATATAGGGACAGAATTTTATTTTTCTTCATTTATATCCATTTGATTTAGCAACATTGGTTGAAAGTTTGATAACAATGTGAAAAAGCAAAAAACTAAAAATTTAATAGAACATACATACATCATCTACTATATCAGAAGATGTATCATACACCTCTTTCTATCTTCACAACATCATGTAGTATAAGTCCTTATTTTTAACTGAGAAATGAAGAAAATGATATTCCAAGAGCTGAGCATGCTGCTCAGAAATAACATCTACTAATCAAAAGAGCCACAAATGCAGTGGAGGAAACTGAGCCAGACATTTCCCTGGGGATTAGGACTGAATCATCAGAGTCACCTTTTACTGAGCAAATACTCTATAAGACCTGAGGTAGAAGTGTGTGTAAGGAGGGTATTTTTGAAAGTAATCTCAAAGAGGAGGTGCAAGGAAGTAGGAAAAGTGAGACAGGAAGGGAGGAAAAGGCAGTGAAAGGTGTGCTGCTGAGTTGGGGACCACTGTGAGAAATCTGGGTTCTGAATAGTCCCTGAGGGTCCAGGTTGCAGGCATCTCAGTGATCCCCTGAGCCATGGGAAGCTGACACCTCTGCCTCTCATGTGGCAGTTGCCATCAGCCACATTGCCTTCCCTGTGAATGAGCCAAGTGAGTTCTCTTGGACTTGGGAAATACTTGGGGCAGAAGAATCGAGAGTCAAGGCTTAAATTAATTGGGGCTGTGTCCCTGTGTATGGGGTCTGTCCTCCAAATCAGCAGCTGGGCTGAGGGGCAGAGCCGGGGCCATCAGAGGACCTGTGCTCTTTAAAAGTGGCATTCAAACCCCACTGCAAGTTTCGCTTTCCTCTTAACTCCTCAAGGCTGGCAGCACTCTCTCAAGTAGAGCAGCAGCTGGAATGGTTAGTAGAAGAATCACGGTCCTGTTGCTGTAGCTGGTGCTGAGGCTGTACCCGATGTGACTTCTTCCTACAGATCTTCAGTTTTAAGTTGGCACAACTGAACACTCGCACTTAGGGCTACGTGGCACACAGGGAAGGGACACTTGTAGGAGAAAGCACACATCTGCATGTGCTGCAGCACACCTTTTAGCATTTTCTACTAACCATATGGTATATCAACTAGCAGTTGCAGAATTTTATGATATTTAACAGTTTTGTGAATTATTTTCAGACAGTTTCAGCATTTCCCTGTGAACATGAGAATGACAATTGGAGAATTTAAAGCAAAGCAAAAAACTTAAGTTTTAGCCACCCAGATCATCACAGCATGTGCAAAGCCCACTAAGCTCACAGGTAGTAACAGAACTATTCAGAGGTTACCATCACTTGGTTCAGTTTAACTTTGTTTACGAGTTGATGCATCACTGCCTAGTGTCCATTACAAACATAGTTCCCAGGTCAGTCAGCTTGTGCAATTCTAGGACTTCCAGCATGCCCTGTGAAGAGCTCTGTGGATCTACCCCCAACCCCCAGCAAAATGACAGGAAATTGCTAAACAGAGCAACAGCAGCAACAGCCAGTCATGTGCATTCATTGGGAATGGTTCCAGGATGTATGAAGATGTAAAAGGCAGTGTAACGCTCAGTTTCTTCTTTTTACTCTTAACTGAGCTAGAAAGCAATAGTATGAAATTACAAATAAAACATACTCTTCTTCCTATACCATATGGAAATGTAACATATTTGCTAATTAGAATACAAAGAAGTTGGGTGGCAGTGAAGCTGTAATGGGTTAATGTGACTCCAGGTGATAAATCAGGAAAAAAAAGAAAGAAAAAAATTCAAATTAAGAGAACAATGGATAATAAATAAGGTTAAGATGACAAAATTCATAAATACCTTTTACCTCTCAGCTTTTTCAAAAGGCAAAACACCAGGGAAAAATAGAAGACTCAGGTAAATTCAGATATTACACAGGAGATGTTACTATCTCCCTTAGAAAAACAAGATTATATTTAGAGAAAAGTAATATGAACAGTGTGATTATGTCATTGTATTAGGTAATTCACATGAAATGGGCCAGTATCTGGAAACACAGACTAGACACAAGATAGAAAATAATGTGAAGAGACCTATCACAAGTACAGAGGGTTTCATCAGCAATAATTATCGGCTGCACACCAAGAAGTCTCATGTCCCTGTTATAGTACATTGGAGGATGCTACCAAACACTGGGAGATGTAATATTAGTTCTTCCCCAGTGCTCTAAAACATGAATAGTAGATGCAGTTCTCATCTCATTTTGAGTCAATAGTGAAGTGATACCAAAATTGTACAAAATTATTCACAAAAAATAACAAGGGACTGGGGCTGTGGCTCAGTGGTAGAGTGCTCACTTAGCACGTGCGAGGCCCTGGGTTCGATTCTCAGCACCACATAAAAATAAATAAATAAAATAAAGGTTAAAAAATAATAACAAAACTACTTATTCTGGGCTGGGGATGTAACTTAGTGGTATAGTGGTTTTGCCTATAGTCTATGAGTTTATGTGTTTCATCCCCAGCATGCAAACAAACCAAAAAAAAAGCCATAAAAATTCTTTTTTAAACAAAAATATTTTTTTTTTTTAATTGTAGTTCACTTGGCTTTGTTGTTTCTGGGCCTTTGGTGAGTCAGTGTCATGGTGGGAGTACATGCTTGAGCTGAGCTGCTCACCTCAGGGTGACTGGGAAGCAGAGAGAAAGCACAGAGACAGAAGATACTCTTCATGGTTATACCCTCAGTGACCTGCCTCCCCAACTACCCCACCTGTTAAGGTTTTACTACTTTCCAGCAGCCCATGTGTCATTGCTAGAAACACCGAGGTGCCACAAGAATTCAGGCATGTAGATGGGCATGGCAGACTCTACTCCTGCCAGAAGGGTGTGCCACCAAACCTGGTGGGCAAGTGCTGGGCGGGCAGTCCGCCTGCTTTTATCCCTGACACAGTGTCTGAAAGGCCAAGGTTCGTCGTCGGAGATTAAAATGCACACACACAGATAGCAGTGACAAAGATGAAGTACTTTACTGCAAGCTGGTTCTAGCTTATATAGAAAGTGAGAGTCAGTTATCTTAAACCAGGAAGCTCCCGGGGCCAATCATAGTAAAGGTCAGATCATCACCTATGGTGCACGCACGTCCACCCTGCATAAGATTCATGGGGGGCACGAGCTGTCCATGATCACGGAAGACGGGAGGACCAACTAGAAAATTTTCAAAACAACTTGTTATCCGCCCACTGGCAACTTGCCTGCCGCCATGTTGCATTAGGGGCTCTTTATCTAAAAGGCCCAGGGAGTTCTAGCCGCCCACTGGCAATTTGCCCACCGCCATGTTTGAAAGGTCCGGGGAGTTCTCAGGGAGACTCCCAACAGTGTCCCCCCTTGCCCTGATAGGAGGAGGTCTGGGTTATACTCTATCAGTTGGCTAATTTTAAAATTGGGGTGGGCAAAGGGAAGGGCTAAAGTTAAAATGGGTACAATTGGATCTTACCAATTAAGGCTTGTACTATGTTCTGAAAGTGGACCACCAAACTTTCTGTTTCTCACATTATGAATCTATGTATGGATTAATCCTTTGATGAGGCAGAACCCTCACGATCCTATCACCTCCCAAAGACCTCACCTCTGAATGCTGCTGAACTAGGGACAAAGCCCTCAACATATGAATTTTGGGGGGACATTTCACATCAAGCCATAGCTTAGCATGTATCACTTCCATTTATACACCATTGGCCAACCAAGGCAAATGGAAGATTATAAATGATCTTTGAGTTTCACTGTGAGGGGATCTGTAATCCTTTGTCATAGAAAACCACCACAGTTAATACTATGTAAGAATCGTGCCCCACCCCCACCAGCCCCCCTCTATGTGGGAATCTTATTCTAAACCCAAATATGATTGTATTTGGAGATTGTGAGAAACACACTCACCTGTCCAAACCCAAAGAATGGATTGAGAGACAAAGGTGTGGAGAAAGCAAGACTTTAATGATGATCTTGCAGGATCTGGTGTCTGAGGGAGCAGGCACACCCAGAGCAGTTGCAATAAGCATTTTATCCCTTAGTACACAAGCCCCTCCTTGCCCCTGCACCCCAACTGTGGGGTATGCCATCACCTAGGTTTTACTGTCTCCTATTGAGTTTTTTAAAGAAATGCGTCTTTAATTGTCCCCCACCTCCCTTTGTTCTCTTGTAGCTGGAAAGCCTTCTTAAGGTGAGTGCATCTTGCAGTTTACCTCTCTGTTGTTTCAGCAGGCCCTTTCCCCTCACCTCCTATCTGTAAAGGGACTGTGAATTGTCCACACTCTAGTGTTACCTGCTTGTAACTTTCCATTCTGTTCTCTCCTGCTGCTTTTCTTACCTCCCGAATTTATATTCAAGGCTAAATACTGTATTTTGAAAATGGACCAACAGACTTTCCATTTCTCATGGAGATGTCATTTGGGAGATAGTTATGGTAAAATGAAGTCCTCAAAGTGGGTTATAGGATTGATGGTGTTGAAAGGAGATGGAATTCTCTCTCTTCTTCCAGGAAAGGATATGTGTAAGCCAGGAGGAGACCACACCAGGAACTGAATCAGCTGGCTGCTGGACCTGGGTTCCCAGCCTGTAGAACTGCCAGAACCAAGTTCCACTGGAGCAGCTCAGTCTGTGGTATTTGTCTTGGAGTCCCAGCCGCTGATGCAGGAAGGGACACAAAGATTGCTTATCATACATTATCTGTGTTTGCCTGCTTACTTTCTCATAGCAACTTTGAATCAACTTGTTTGCATCTACAAGTGTGTAGTTTGTATGAGATAATCACAGTGACTGGCTTAGGGAACACTGATATCCCTATGAACAATTTTACTGTTTATGAATGTCTTTTTATTTGCTTTTTTTCATCTTCCATTTTTATTCTCCTCTCATCCACTTGCCTACCTTTTGTTGTCTTGCTGGAAGATTTTTCTTTTTGATGTTTTTATTATTTTATGGATGTTGTACATACATACAGACTTTAATATGTGGTATATATAGTCTTCTACTTTATTGAATATTACTATTTTGAGTCACTTTTCAGGAGATTCTTTTACAATCTTCACTTTTGTTTTTCCCTTTTTGTTTGTATGAATGCCTCTCAAGTAGCACTCAGTGCTGTGATGATGGAGAATGCTTCTCTTCCCTGTGTCCACTTGAACTGTCATGCTGCCTTGGGTCTAAGACACATATGTTCACATTCAGGTCATGCCATCATATTGAAGGTGCTCATTACAAGTGGGATATTATTTTTAAAGACACTTCCTCAGAGTCTATAATGGGTGACATTTGGTTTTCCACAGAGCTATGTGTATGATGAAATACATTAATTTATTTCTTAATATTGAACTTGGCTTTAATGCAGAAATACATTTTAAATGTTCTTCTGCAGTTCTCATGTCTTTATCTTCCCACCAAATTCTTCTTTCAACTTCTAGGTTTTCTCCAAGCCATTTCATCCACTTAGATGGCTTCAGCAGTCCCTGAGGTCTTGCTGCTTTCTGAATTTTTATATTTACCTTTGACCTCTCTTCTGAGTTGTGGACCATGCATCCACTTACCAGGTGGGCACCCCTACACATCTGATCACAGGGACTTCGAACACAGCATGTCTGAGGTCAGACTGCCCATCATGGCCATTGTTGTGTTTTCCAGTCTGGGTCTACACAGCTGCTTGTACAGATAGCTTGGAAGTAAATGCCTATTTTTGCAGTAGGCATTTACTTCCAAGCTAAAATTAGTACCGTGTTCTATTTCTACTTTTTCCTTTCTTTTTTCTTTTTCTAGGGTGAGTTCTCTATGCTGCATTCTTAATGCTCTGTTCCCTGGTATAGGTGGTCATGTGTCACCAGTTTCTTCTCTGACTCTCCTATTAAGTTTTTCCATTCTCTTTAGGGGAACATTTCAAAAATGCAGATCTGTTTAATCTAGAATGAAAATACAAGACTGCCTGTGAGAGTATTTTAATTAAAAAATTTTAGATGTTGATGGACCTTTATTTTATTCATTTGTTTATATGCGGTGCTGAGAATCGAACCCAGTGACTCACACATGCTAAGCAAGCATTCTACCATTGAGCCACAACCCCAGCCACAACCCCAACCCCTCCATCCCCCACTGTGAGAGTACTTTATAATCTATCAGTAGTTTCTAAGAAGAGTGAGCACATGAGATTTTAACTGTTGGAATTAGGCAAAACATTTATATTCACATCACTAGGTTGTCAGTCCCCGACACACTTGCTGCCTTTACCACATGTCACAGCCTAGGCAGCCTCACCTAGACTGACACCACTGTAGTTCCGTTAGCCTGGCGTGGGTTCTTTGTAATTTCACAGTCTGATTCCAGGGCCAGGACACATTCATTTAAGTGAAATACATGCTGGGAACATGGAACAATCTGCTTTTCCTCTTCTTCCCCACCCTATCTTTCTACAAATATGTGGCTTAGTTTATTTAACACAGTGTTTCAAGTATGTGTTCATATTGAAGTCTTTACACTAGATTTATCTATTTTTAGGAAAAGAACTTTTTTCATCACGTTTCTGCTGTGAACAAGGACACTTCTAAATCTATAAAGGAAATTCTATAATAGTGATGTAGGATTACCAAATTAATACAAAGACAAGGTATTTTTATTGGTATTTTCCTCTCCCATAATACAAATCAAGCTGTATCTTATAAAAGACATATGTAAGACACACATTCACACAATAGTGAATTCTGTATTTCTGTTCTGACCCAGGGTGGAGGGCTTGGGTTGAGGAGACATGTTCCATTACAGGGGATGGTGTCCTTCAAGTACGTGTCTGTGGACTTCACTTGGGAGGAGTGGCAGGACCTGGAGGAGGCTCAGAGGACCTTCTATAGGGATGTGATGCTGGAGACCTACAGCAGCCTGGTGTCCTTGGGTGAGTGAAATGCCCCAGTGATCTTATTAGAAGCAATTTCATTGTCAGTATTTAGAGGAATCATTTTTAAATTTTAATACTACTATTATCTTATTTTTATCTATCTATCTATCTATCTATTTATTTTAATTTTGGGTACCAGGAATTGAACTCAGGGGTACTTGACCACTGAGCCACATCCCCAGTGCCCCCCACCATCCCAGTCCCCCAACTTCCTTTTTATTGAATTTTATTCAAAGACAGGGTCTCACTGAGTTGCTTAGTGCCTTGTTTTTGCTGAGGCTGGCTTTGAACTTGTGATCCTCCTACCTTAGCCCCCCAAGCTGCTGGAATTACAGGTATGCGCCACCTCCTGTTACAGGTGCACCTGTAATTACCACCACATGCATTACCATCTCTTCTCCACTCTCCCTCCCACACAGCCTTTCCATGCTCCAGTAACCACCATTCTCTGTATCTTTGAGATAAACTTTAGCTTCCACTAATAAATGAGAATATGCAGTATTTGTTTTTCTGTGCCTGACTTATTTTACTTTACATAAATGTCCTCCAGTTCCATTCATGTTGCTGCAAATGCATTTTTTTTAATTTTTTAATATTTATTTTTTAGTTTTCGGCAGACACAACATCTTTGTTTGTATGTGGTGCTGAGGATCGAACCCGGGTCGCACGCATGCCAGGCGAGCGTGCTACCACTTGAGCCACATCCCCAGCCCTGCAAATGCATTTTTAAAAAACTGAATAACAGTCCCGTGTGCATACATATCACAATTTCTTTGCCCATTCATCTAAGATGGACATCAGAGTTGATAACCTATCATGGATTTTGTAAGCAGTGCCACAGTAAATGTGCAAGTGCAGGTTCCTCTTCAAAACAAGGAATGAGTTTTCCCTGAATACATATACACCATACTGCTATAAATATGGTCATTCTGTTTCTAGGTTTTAGGGATCTGCAGACTATTTCTCATAGTGGCTGCACCAGTTTGCACTTTTAGAACCAGTGTGGAGGTTTTCCTCTCAGTGCCTCCTGGCCAGCTTTTTGTTCTGTGTCTTAATAATGAGCACCTAAAAGTGGTGTCATGATGGCTTGTTTAGGTTCTGATCTTTCACCTGGTAATTATGGTGTTGAACATTTATTCCTGTGCTCATGGGTATTTGTGTGTCCTCTTGAGAATGCCTGTTCAGGTTATTTGTCTGGTTTTTAACTATATGATTTTTTTTTTTTTTTGCCATTGAATTGAGTTCCTTATTTTTTCCAGAAGTTAATCCCTTTTCAGATAGTTTGCAAATATTTTCTTCCATTCTGTAGGTTAAATTTTTACTCTAGATAGTTTGAGCTTCCACTCTGGATAGTTCTTAATATTAAATGCATTCCTGCATTAAATACACATAAGAACTTTCACTGTAGATAATACATTTTAAAAGTTCTTCTGCAGTTCTCTTGAGAAACGTCTGAGATTCTTATATTTTCCAGAAGGCAATCCCTTGTCATTTTGCAAATATTTTCTTTGCAGTGTTTAGTTTGTAAACTCCATTGGTTAATTTTTGCTTTTGTTGTTTTTTTTTTTGCAAGATCAATGCCTGTGTTTCACTGGTATTTTCCTCTAGTAGTTTAATCATTTCAGGTCTTAGGTATTAAGTGTTTGATCCACTTTGTTGATTTCTCTGTATGGTGAGAATGGGGTCTAACATTGCATATGGATGATCAGTTTCCCACAATTATTGATGAGCTTACTTTCTAAACATATGTTCTTGCTACTTTGCTGAAAATCAGTTGGAGATTTTATATATATATATATATATATATATATATATATATATATATATATATATCTTAATAATGGTTTAATATTGGTTTCTGTTATGTTCCATTGGTCTGGAGTCTGTTTATGCCAGTACCATGCTGTGGTTTAATATTTTTAGTTGTAGATGGACACAATATCTTTATTTTATTTATTTATTTTTTTGTGGTGAAGAGTGAACCCAGTGCTTCACACCTGCTATAAATACTCTTATCTATCACTGAGCTACAACCCCAACCCACCATGCTGTTTTGATTATTATCCCTTTGTAGTTTGTTTTGAAGACAGATATTAGAATGATTCCAGCTTTGTTGTTTTTGCTTAAGTGTGCTTTGACTATTTGAGGTCTTTTGTGCTTCCATATGATGTTTAAGACTATTTTTCTAGCTATGTGAAGAAAAGTTATATGAGGATTACATTGAATATGTCAATTGCTTTGGGTATTAAGGGTTTTTAGCAATATTAATTCTTCCAATACATGAAAATAGGATGTATTTCTTTTGTGTGTCCTCCTTAATTTATTTTCATCAGTGTTTTGAAGTTTTTGTTGTAGAGATCATTCACTTCTTTCATTAAATTTATTCCAAGGTAGTTTTTTTAAAATTAACTATTGTAATTGAGATTTCTTTCATGTTTTCTTTCTCAACAATTCTGTTTTTGATGTATAATAAGGCTACTGATATTTGTTTGTTGACTTTGTACTATCCAACTGAGGACACCACTGCATTCATTATCAGTTCCTGCATTCATTTATCAGTTCTAATAGTTTTTTTTATTTTGGAGGAATTTTTGTATACAAATCTCTGTTTTTTCTGTATACAAATTCATGGTGTTTGCTAATAATTAGTTAACCTCCTCCTTTCCTACTTGGATGCCCTTTCTTTCTTTCTCTCTTCTTACTGTTTGAGTAAATGTGTTCAGTCCTGTTTGAAGAACAATGGAAGCCAACACCTTGCCTTCTTCCAGATCCTGCCAGAAACAATCTGAGGCTTTCCCTGTTCAGTATGATGTGGGTTAGGATTTAATATGCAGCTTCTGTGTTCAGGAACATTACTTTTATCTCTAGCTTTTCAAGGGTTTTTATAATAGAACTGTGTTGAATTTTATCAAATACTTTTTCTGGGTCTGTTGACATATATGAGTTTTTTTGGTGCTGAGGACTGAACCCAGGGGCACATAACCACACAGCTGCATTCCCAGACCCTTTTTTTGGTATTTTATTTAGAGACAGGGTCTTGCTGAGTTGTTTAGGGCCTCACTCAATTGCTGAGGCTGGCTTTGAACTCAAGACCCTCCTGCCTCTGCCTTACAAGTTGCTGAGATTATAGGCTGCCACCATGTCCAGCAAGATATATGATTTTTAATCCTTCATTCTGCCCCAGTACACTGTTACAGACCATAATAATTTTGCAATGAAATTACATGTATCGACTTTCATATATTGAACCATCTTCCATTCCTGTGGTTCACATGGGGTCATGATTTTTAAACCTTGTGCTGTGCTGATGGATTGAATTTGCTAGTGCTTTACTGAGAATTTTAAATCTATGGTCATCAGGCTATTTGTGTTCTTGTGCAGGTTTTGATATTAGGGCAATGCTGGTCTCATAGGATACATTTGGAAGATTTTTCCTTTATTTCAATATTTCCAAATAATTTGAGAAGAATTGACAGTTGTTCTGTAAACTTTTGATAAAATTTAGGAGTGAAGCCATTTGCCCCTGGGCTTTAGTTTGTTGGAAGTCTGTTCCTGATGTACATCTGTTCTGTTAAGGTTTCTAGGTCCTTATGGTTCAATTTTGGTTGTTATGTGTGTCTGGAAATTCATTCATTTCTGGATTTTCCAATTATGAGTGTGTGGTTTTTCAAGATATTCCGTAGGGATCTTCAGCTGTTGTATTAGTTGTAACATCTGTTTTTTTCATTATTGCTTTATTTATTTGGATCTTTTCTCCTGGTTAGTATAATTAAAGGTTTGTAAATTGTATTTTATTTTTAAAAATCAACTCTTCATTTTATTGATCCTTTGGTTATTTGCTTATCTCAAATTATTTTATTTAATGCATATTTACTTATTTTTATGTGGTGCTGAGGATTGAACCCAGTGCCTCACATGTGCTAGACAAGTACTCTACCAACAGATTGATTTCAATATACCTTGGAGAGGATCTTTTTTGGTCAAATTTATTAAAATTCTTTGATCTTCCTAGCCTTGGATGTTCACATCTTTATCATAATTTGAAAGCTTTCAGCATTTATTTCATTTAATAAGTTTAGAAAATATCTTTTCCTTTCTCTTTGGAAACACCTATAATGAAAATGTTTCCTTGCTTTATGATGTCCCCTAAATTTTAAAGGCTTTCTTCATTCTTTTAAATTTATATTCTTTTTAGCTGACAAGATTATATCAAAACCTGTCTTCATCCCTAGAAATTCTTTCTTCTGATTCTAGTTCTGTTATTGAAACTTTGAACTGTAATTTTGTATTTAATTAACTGAATTCTTTCTTTATTTCCTCTGATTTCTGATTGGTTCTTTTTTATTTCATCTATGTCTTTGTCCAATTTCTTCTACATATCATAACGTGTGTTTCTAACTTCTTTTATTGTCCATCTGTATTCTTCTGTCTCCTCAGTTTTCTTAAAAATCATCCCTTGAATTATTTCTCCAGCTGTTTAATTCTGCCCCAGTACACTGTTCCAGACCATAAGAATGTGAGTGAGACACTCATCGTTGCACAGCTCCTGAGAGGCTGTGTCATCCCTAAGTGCACCTGACAAGCAGCCTGGCACAAATCTTTCACTGTTTTCTGTTAACAGGGCACTGCGTTGCAAAACCTGAGGTGATCTTCAAGCTGGAGCAAGGTGCTGGGCCGTGGACAGTAGGCGAAGCCCCGCACCAGTGCCTCCCAGGTCAGTCAGTGCATGCTGCGCAGGGTGCCACGTTGAGCTGTTTTCATCTGTGTTTCCTCAGGTCCCAATCCTAAGGAAGCGGGGCTTGTGTGTCAGCCCCTTCCTTTGTACAGTCTCCAAGGAGTACTCTCTCATGTACACCCATGTTTATGTTCTCATAATGTATACTTCATTCAATTTTCCCAAACCCCCACCCCCCATATGGATCTTCTTGACATTTTGATTGGTTAGGTACTTTTTGTAAATTCTCACTTTTTCTTTTTTCCTCCATCTTCATAGCCTCTTTTTCAAGCATTCATTTATGTGCTGAATTTTTCAGTACTTGTTGTTGATCTCTCATAAACACCATCCTTTTTATAATTGTGGGAACAACAGTAGTAAATTAAACAAATGAATCTCTCAATAGAGCTTACATTTTGTTGAGACTGAAATTAAATACATTTATATTTGGTATTAAGAACACAAATAATATTTTACCTGGATAAGAAAAAGAAAAAAAAATAGGAAAGGTCTAAAAAGAAGGCAGCTTCAAGGGGGTTATTATTTATTTACTTGAGCTTTTTTGAGATGACTATTTTCTAAGGTGTTATTTTAGGAAAGGTCTAAGGAGAAGACAGTTTTAAGGAGATAATTATTTGTTTGCTTTAGTTTAATTTTGAGATAACTATTTTCTAAATGTGATACATGCTACAATAGATGGATATAAAATCTAGACTTGAGAATGGTCATTGTATTGAAGAAACAAATTTGGAAATCAGCAGCTTAAAACAAATATTTAAATAATGGTCATTACAAGGACTTAGAGAATTGATATGGAACTGCAAAGAGAGACCAAGAATCAAGCCTCAGGTGGCATCAGAACCCACGTGACTGAGGAGAGCTGGCACAAGAGCATGCAAAGGGCTGGCCCTTGGCTCAAGTTGACAACTAGAGGCCAGGTGGCTAAAGGCTCAGATTTTGTGTGGGAGTTTTATTTCTAGTTAGCCATTTGCCTTTCTCTTTGTGGATATAATCCTAGAATAATGAACACAATTAATTTGTATAGGACATTCCATTTTCTATCAATTAGAGGCAGTTGAACCTTTAAGCACAAAAGAAGTCTGCCAAAGCAGTGAGTTACCAAGCTGGGTGCATGTGCCTGAAACTAAGGGGGAAGTTCCAGGGCTACTGATCTGAAGTACCAGAAAGACATACATTTCAAAGATGAAGGGCACAGCGTGGATTGTAGAACCAAGTCGTTTAGTTCCATCAGGAAACATACTGCAGATTTCTGTACCCTTTATGGTTAATTCAGGTAAAATTAGGTCTTTGGAGGAAGCAATCTTCTAGAGTAGGGAAGAAGGCAATTTGTGCTTGTACAGCCCCCTAGATGTCTATCCCCTTTCCCCTGGAGGAATAAAGACTAAACAAACACAGATACCAATCCTTTTGTGGTCAGATGGCAGACAAGTGAACTGTGCATGCATCCCAACAGCAGGTAATCCTGGAATTCTTCCATTCCATATCTGAAAAAGCAGTGAAGTAGAGGAGATCACCTCTGTTGTCATCATAAGAAAAAACTAAAGCAAACAAATAGACAAAAGAAATGGTAGATGAAAAGAACTCTGTTAAAACTCACAGCTAAACAGTAGGTTAATGTTTTAACTAAGTGTATCTGCATCTTTTAAAGAATAGAACAACTTAGAGCAACAAAGGCAAACATCATATGTTATTATTTATTAAGTTACTTTTTTTTGCCATTCCTTCAGTAAGGACAAAGTCCCACAATTCAATATAATTATTTTGCAATCTTGTGTCATCAGGATAAGGAGCTTCTTTACCTTTGTTTTAGAATTCTGTAAGAAAGTTTCACGTGTTGTTAATGAATATGGTGATTTGTATATAATTTTAGATGAACAGAAAGTGAATGGTCTGAATGAGACAAGCCAGGAAAAGCAAGAGAGACATTTCTGGCAAATTGGACTCCCCAACAGCAGCACCTCAACTGAGGAGAAGTTCACATTAGGAACAAGGTTTAATTTGAGCTCAAAGCAGGTTTCAAGTCTAGCTCCAAAGAGTGGGCCAGAGGGGCTTGATGTGTGGTAGAAGGAGCTTCTCCCTAGTGAGCCTGAGGAGGTGCAGGCTGGAGAGGAGCCTAGTGGTCTTAACATTCCTTAAAGAAACCTATTATCAAAACCCAAATATGAATCACCACTCCCCCCACACCTGTCTTCTGTTAGGTGGGTGTAGAGGAGCCCTGGAATGTACATCAACAGTCATCACAGAGGAAAGAGGGCCAAGACTAACTACAGAGGCTGGACAGAGGAGGACCCAGGAGGGTTTCCCTGAGGATGGCCCACAGGAAGCAAGTGTGAGGGCTGAGGGAGGAAGAAGGTGGTGCCCTGGGAAGTGGAGGTGGGATCGAAGAGTCTGAGGAGATATCACTGAACACCTTTTGCTTCATTGTGATCCACATTTCTTTGTTTCCTTTTTGAGCACAGGGAGGGCAAAAGGTTCTCCTGACATCTGGTTTCAGCTGGTACCTGCTCTCCCTCCAAAGAGAACCTGAGGGCTGTCTCAGCTCACGGAGAATCCCTGTCCTCTCTGCCACTTTCTAGAAGCCACAGACTTGTTAGATGGTCTGTGTCTACTTAGGAAAAATTAATAAACTGGTAAACTTCTGCTCAACCAGTTCAGTGGATAAAAAGACAAGTTACAGCTGGGCGTGGTGATGCTTGCCTGTAATCCCAGTGGCTCTGAAAACTGAGACAGGAGGATCATGAGTTCAAAGCCAGCCTCAGCAAGTTAGTGAGACACTAAGAAATTTATTGAGACCCTGTTTCAAAATAAAATACTAAAAAAGGAGGCTTGGAATATGGCTAGTGGTTAAGTGCCCCTGGGTTCCATCCCCAATACCAAAAATAAATAAATAAATAAATAAATATATAAAATAAATAAAAATAAAAAGACAAGTTAGAGAATGAGAGAAAATGCAAGCAAGTGGCCATGCCTGTCTTCCCAGCTACTCAGGAGGCTAAGACAGGAGGATCACCTCAGCCTCAGCTCTTAGTGAGACTCCCCGTCTCAAAAAAATAATAATAATAAATATAAAGGACTGGGATGTAGATCAGTGATAAAGTGCCCCAGGTTTAATCCACAGTATCTCCACATTAAAAAGAAAGAAAAAGAAAATGCAAACCACACTTTGAGCAAAGGACTACTACCTTGAGTGTTTAAGGTATTCTTAAAACTCTACAATGATGAAAACAGACAGTCCTTTCAGAGAATGGCAAAAGAATTGAGAAGACTTGATTAAAGAGAATATAATATAAAGGGAGGTCATTCAACATCCTGGGGATTCCTGAACTAAGATGAGTGAGCAAATGGTCAAGCCAAGAGACTAGTGCATCCAAGGCCCAGGACAACACTTAGCAAAGAAAAATAAATTGTCAACACACAGGAGTGTCGCGACCCCTTGCCCGCAAGGAAGACGCAACTCGGGAATCTTCTTTCAACAGTTTATTCAGGCCCTGGATATTTCTTCTTCTCTCTCCCGGATGCCCCTCCCAGCCTTAATAAAGCATCCCAAGCCCCAATGCAAAGCTGCCGCGTGGAGCTTTCTCACAGGGTGGTGTACAGGGTGGTGAAAAATCATGTGCCAACTCTCCCAGATAAGGAGTTGTTTGTCACAGACCACAGCGGAGCCAGCGTCATCTTGTAATGGCGACCATAATCTGCAGAAACGGCAGAAGCAGCTCACCACACAGGAGTTTGGATGATTCCTCAGAAATTCACACTAAAAAATACAAAAGCTTACACACTGCCTGAGTCTAGTCAAGCAACACCGGTGAGATGATCAGATGATACAGCGGAGGGCAGCATCAAGGCTGTCAGCGGTTAAGGATGTGGCAAGGCTGGTGAGGGGCAAAGGTGACAACAAGAGGAAGACAGGAGTGGCCCTCAGCACTGGAGGCCTTCTGCATCCTGACTGCAGCTGTGAGCACCTGATGAGGCCACAACACAGGGTTTCAAGAGGTCAACAGGGAAGGCTGGGTAAAGGGCACAGAGGTCTCTCATCGCCATTTCTAACTTGGTGTGTAACTGAAATTACCTCAATATAAAACATTTGATTCTTTTGAAGAGCTCAGGCTTCAGGACAAAGCTAGATGACTATGCAAGTCACTTCCCTGCTCATGGGGTGAAAAGGATTGAATTAGTAAGAGCTGAATGGTCCAAGAACAGAGCTTAGTGCAGAGGAGAGCTCCCAGGTGGCTGTCAGAGATGGGTCTTCTTAGGGTGCTCTCTTTTTTTGAACTCTTAAAAAAATCATTTTAATGATCCTCTACCATACAAAATTTATTCAAATTACATCTATTTGAAGTGGTAAGATCACAGCTAGAGAACAGGTCACCCGTATTGAATCTATTTACAAAATCCATCATAAAAGCTTTTGTGTTGTTGGTGTTTTCTTTTTAACATTATATTACATGTTTTCTTTTGTAAACTAGTGTAGAACACAAAGCTAAACTGATTGTAATTTGCCTACTCCAAGTCTTGGGAGAAATACTTCCTTTTTTACAAAATGGCATACCCCATATGAAGAAACCCCCTCACCCTGACACATACCACCTGACCTGCTCCGTACGGCCCCTTCCTCCAGATGCTCTGCACCCCCTCTTGGCCCTGGCATGCAGAGTTCTTCCTTCCTCTTTCCCAAAAGCTAAAGCTTTAAACACTACAATTCTATTTATAGATCCACACATATGAAAACAAGAACCACATGAAATACAAAAACAAGGTGACATTCTTAAAAAAACTACAAACCAGCTAGGAAATATTCTGGTAGGGTTTACAAATTAATTACTATTTTTGTACAAAATTGCTAAATAATGAAAAGGTGAGTCAATTACATGTCCACTTAAGTAAAGCGATTGCTATACATAACTCTGTACATATGAACACACGCCTAACACTGTTTGACAGCTCATGTGTTGGCTGCTGTACACTCTTATTTTCTAAGGCTCATGCAGTCATAATCCACACTTGTAACTCTTAGCCAATTTTTTAATTAATTAATTTATTTCAATTAGGTATATATGGCAGAAGAATGCATTTTGATTCATTGTACACAATTACAGTACAACTTTTTATTTCTCTGGTTGTACATGATGTAGCATCATACCATATATACAGTCATACATGTACCTAGGGTAATGATGTCCACTCATTCCACCATTTTTTTCTGCCCCCATGCACCCTCACCACCTTCCCTCCCCTTTGCCCAATCACAGTTCCTCCATTTTTCTCATGCCTCCCCTGACCCCATTATGGATCAGCATTCATTTATTAGAGAGAACATTCAGCCTTTGGTTTTTTGAGATTGGCTTACTTTGCTTAGCATGATATTCTCCAACTCCATCCGTTAACCTGCAAATGCCATAATTTTATTCTCTTTGAATGTTGAGAATGTTCCATTGTGTATGCATACCACAGTTTCTTTATCCATTCATCTATTGAGGGGCATCTAATTTGCTTCCACAGTTTAGTTATTGTGAATTGAGCTGCTATGAACATTGATGTGGCTGTAATAGTATGCTGATTTTAAGTTCTTTGAGTACAGACCAAGGAGTGGGATAGCTGGGTCAAATGGTGTCTATGATATTTTGACTTTTACTGACATGTATACTCAATTAATTTAGTATGATGACCATACTAAATTTTATACTTAATAGACATGGACATTCATGTTTTATTCCTTACTTATGAAAACACATTATATCTCCAATACTTAAATTTTTTCTCTACTATCAAGTTGTATTTACACATTTTTAAAATTTTTTTTTCGTTGTTGATGGACTTTTATAATCACTTATTTGTAAGTGGTGCTGAGAATCTAACCCAGTGCCTCACACATGCTAGGCAAGCATGCTACTGCTGAGCCACAACCCCAGCCCTTGTATTAACACATTTTTTAGCACCAATTGATTTCCACATGCTTCATGATGGACAATTATCTTTGTTATATCAGGTTGTAGTGGCACACCCTTTCTCCATAGAAAAGTCTTAACTGGGCTTCTCCAGAAATCTTCACCATGGCTGATTTTAGGACTGTCAGGAAAAGAGTCTCTTTAAAGGGTTTAATGTAGGTAAACTTCCAATTTTCGTTTTGCCCTGTTTTACTTGCCACTGGCTGGGAAGAAATATAGAGAAGAAGCTCTCCCCTTCTCAGGTGTTGTTCTTGAAACTTGCACAAATAGTGAAAGAAAGGAAAAAACTGCTTTTATGTGAACTTCTGCAGACTGTAAACTTCTGAGCCCCTCCCCTTATATGCTGGGTATAAAATTCTAAAACTACCTAAACTTGGGGTTCAGGGGAGTGATTGATTACAGCAGCAGCTGTGCCCTCTGAACCTGGCTGCAGCTAAATAAAACTGTTTCATGCTATCTTCGGTGCCTTGCCTCATCTGTACCTACAACAAGGTTATACATTTCTTTTCTTCCTTAATTTCTACATTCCTCTTGTAGATGGATTAAAGGTGTATACAGATAAAAGTAAACAAAGAAAAGTAATATCTGTTCGTATTAATGATAAATTGACTAATTATTATACCCTACCTCAAATCTCTCCACAGCAGGTTGAGTTAGCTACAATTGTCCTGGCACTGAGACTATTTTCTACTACTTTAAACATTATTACAGATTCTCATTCTATAACTAAAATTGTTCCTCGTATTTGTATATCTATATTATGCCCTCATTTGGATTCCAACTTACTATCTCTTTTTTTAACCCTTTAAACTATTTTACAGTGTCATATGCCTTCTATCTTCCTCTCTCATATACACAGCCACACCACGATTCCTGGACATTTGATGGAAGGTAATGCTCATACAGATAAAGCTGTAAAATCCCTTTGTCCTTTATCTTCAGATACTGTAAAATCCTATGGATTTCTTCATCAAAATGCTTGATCACTAATAAAAATGTTTTCCATCTCTTCTTAACAGTTCATGCTACAGTCAACAACTGTCCCCACTTTTCGGGACCCCATGTAAAACTCTGTAAATACACAAGTCCTATGTTCTAATACACTTTGACAAATGAATTTTACCCATTTCCCTCTTTTTCATTCTTACTTCTTTCTTTCTTTCTTTTTTAAAAAAATATTTTACTTTAGTTGTGTTGGATACAATATCTTTATTTTATTTTTATGTGGTGTTGAGGATAGAACCCAGTACCCTGCATGTGCTAGGCAAGCACTCTACCACTGAGCCACAACCACAGACTCCTTACTCCTTTCCTCACATTTTTATTGATGCTCTTTCTAAGTTCATCTGGGCTGGTGCCCAAAAGTCTAATGAGGTATCTATTTACATTTATCATTTATTACTTTGTTTTGCCACCATGGACAAGCCTATTCATTTAAAAATGGATATGCCCTACATGTATATCTCATGCTTTTACATAATTTTGTAATCAATAAAATATAATTTTAAATCATAAAATTTGTCATAATCCTACCAGACAGGCTTTGGTTAAACAAACACATCGTACTCTTAAAACTTGCCTTAAAAAAAGGAAAGAAAGGGGATCTAGCCTCTCTCATATTAATAATGCTTTAGATGTTGTTTTATTTATAGTTAATGCACTCAACATGCAATACAAAGTTTATATTGGTTATCACAATTGGTTATCTGTTTTAGATAGACATTTTATTCCCAAACAGCCATCACCAAAAATTTATGTAATATATAGGTTTCTACCAGACAAAGGACAACAAGATCCTATGCCTCTGATCACACAGGGGAAAGGATAGACTGCTATGCTTACACCAACAGGACCAGTTTGGATTCTAGCTTGATGTGTGAGATTTATCAATTATAAATGGAGATCAGGAACCTGATTCCCAAGTTCTGTTTGATTGTGGATGAGGAGAATCCCACATGATCACTCTCCTCAAAATAAACAATATACTGAAAGAGGATCCCAAGATACTAGACTTCCAGTGACTTGGGGGGATATAAAATCATTAACAACATCAGTGATAGACCCAGCCTGATTCCCTCTTAAAATTGGGAGACATCTTGCCACAAAGCCATGAAAAGCTAATTTTGGCTTTACTATAAATTACTACAAATTCCGAACTTGCTTGGAATGCCTGCCTGTGCCTTGAACTCACCCATGCCTGGCTCTCTCTGACCAGATAGCAGCTCTCTCTAAACTTTAGTGATGCCTCACAAATCTTGGCCTTCCCTAGCCAGATAATGACCCTCTCTGAGGCTATAATGACCTTCATAAATTCTGATCTCAGGGCCAGCAAAAATGTAAACTAGCCTTTGTATTATGCTCTTTAGAGTTTTGTTATCTGTAACCCCCTTTGTGTAACTTTCTGGGCAACTGGCTCCTGCTGAGTATCTGTGCCTCCTGGGGAATTTCTGTCCCTGATGAGGGAGGAAGTGAGTAGAGTATAAAGCTGGGCTGGAAGAAAGCTGCAGTGCTGTCTTGTTCCCATGGTTTTTGGTGAGAGAGGCAGCCCAGCCAGTGGAAATAATAAGCTTGCTTTAATTTGATTTTAACTGGAGTCTTTTCTTTGCATCCTGGTCTAACATCAGCTCCACAGTTGTTGGTTCAAATGGGGTTAAAATGTACTCCAGAAGACTTATTACTTCTTTGATTGCTAAACTCAAACAAAATTCTGTAAATGCTTTAGTCTTATGATAACATTGTTCTGTTGTTGTACCCCAGCTGTGGAAATTCAGTACAGTCAGACTCCTTGACTTCCAAAATTCAATAATATCTGGGTTTACTTGGCTAAAATTGTTATATACCTACAAAAATATCTCATGGTATTCATTGTTGTCTTAGCAGACTGTGTTCTTACTATCCCCATAGGATTTAATAGGCCACCATCCAGTGCAATGTATCTATAAAGGTCTATTCCCCTTGAAAAAACTGTGATAATTCAGTAAACCTTCTCTCTAAGGCAAAACTTAACATTTTCCTTAGTGAGTATCCCTGGACTAGCTGTTAGGGCTTCCAAAACAACTAAAAAACTGGCCTGTGCTATGATAAAAAAGCATATCTCTATGGCAATTAATATGCTTAATGTAGAACAAAACAACACCATCAAACCATACTTGATAATCAGGCTACAATTGATTATTTTTTATTATTACATTATAAGGATGTCAGGAATTCAATAATATGTGTTGCTTTAATTTAAGTGATAACAGTAATTCTATTTCAAAGAAGTTAGATTACTTTAAAGATATCATTGCTGAAGTCTGACAAGATAATGGAGATTTAGATTTATTAGATTGGCTTACTTCATGGTTACCCAACTTTACTTGGGTCAAACAATTATTCATAGGTGGATATTTACTAATGCTGGGATTGTTATGTTGTGCTTGCTGTTCTCAATGTCTACCTTATTATTTTTTGACTCCACCAGCATTAAGCAAAAAACAAATATTATTAATCCAAAAAGGCCTTAAAAAACAAAAAAAAGGGAGCTGTAGGAGTCCTGTGTTTAGGATTGGGGTCCCTGATGACTTCAGGGCTGTGGCATGCTTGGTGCCTAGGAAAGTTTCTGTGCAAAGGCATAGTATGCCGAGTTGCTATAGTAATGCCCTCTATGCTGGAGTCTTATCAGTTCTACCTTAATCTTAGGCACATAACTCCTGGGAATAAAGACATTTACTTGCTTGATAACTACAATGTTTCACCAAGCTCTGGTGCTCCTGGATCTGCCTGCCTAACAGTAACTTCAGACAATAGACTTTCTTGAGAACTGCACAAAGCTCCTAACATTGCATATTATAACTGTGAAGTGTAATTACAAAATAAGCAACCTTACTGATACTCTAAACAATAATGTGGTTATGGTACTAATGACCTAATATAACCTATTGATTATAAAGAAAGTTTGGCTGCTTGGTCTCCCAGCCACTCTGCCACCTTCCCTGCCTCTGCATCTTGTCTCTGTTTCCTCTTTGCTATTGTTATTCTTTACAGGTGCCTGGTCTCTTTCATGGGAAATGGTGATGGTGAAGGTAGTGTTCCATTCAGTGCCTCTGCTAGGTAGATTCCCATGGAACTTCCCACCCAGAGCGGGGTGCCTAGAAAAGGCCTCTCAGTCTAGTCCCCTGCAGGTTGGACCTTGGAGAGTGAGGCCCTGATTTGAGATCTGGGAAACTGGCTCCTGCTATGTACCTGTGCCTGCTGGGGAGTTTCTGTCCCTGATGAAGGAGGAAGTGAGTACTGGGCACTGGTGTCTGGTGGGGCAGCTGGAGATCTAGGGGCTGGAAGTGGGAGAATTCCTGGGGAATAGTGAGGGCCCAGATTGCTAGGACCTGTCATCTGGGGTCCCATTGACCCTAGGCTTCTTGTGCCCTAATCTTGGTCTTGATTTCCCTGTGTGCATGGACTGAGACCATTGCCCACAGGTCCCCCAGACATGCCTTTGACAGATTCTCCTTTGTCATTCTCTGGAGACTGCCTTGTTAGGATTCAGCTGTCAGACCCTCCCTTGCCCCTGCCTCAGCTCTGCCCTGAAGCACCTGGTGCAGGCTCCAATGGTCCCATCCCCAGGGTCATGGATTGGAACCTTCACCTGCCTCACCAATAACATCTTCAGGATCAATTGCCACTTGTCTTCCCACACATGTGCCTTGGCTCGGGCCCCTGGCTCCTCTTCACCAGTTGAGTGGGAAGGTTGGGGTGGAAGTAGAGCCCCCCTGGAAGCAGCTCACCCTGGTGTTGATGCCTGGCCTTCCCAGCAACCCGGCACCTGGAAGCAAGCACAAATGCATCTTCCAGGGCAGTGCCTGCACCTTGGAGCTGCCCCCTGAGGAGGTGCTCTTGCCCTCTGACAACTTCACCATCACTCCCCACTGCTGTGTCTCTGGCAAGGAGCAGGTCAGCCTGGTGGACCCACAGTACCTGCCTAGGAGACATGGTGAGCAGGGGTGCCTTCCCAGGGCCAGTCTTGCTGCTTGGTGGGTGAGGGCAAGACCCTCAGCCTGTGACCCCTGTGGTCTTGAATCCTTGCCAAGGGAGACCTGGGGATGGAAGCAGATGATCCTGGGAGGGGATGGCCATGGGCTACTTACTGCAGGGCCAGGGTTTGGGCAGAGGATGAAGATGCAGAGCCAGCTGAGGTGGGGGCTGAGTTGGGTTCACATCACTAGGAATGCACTCCAGTCAGAGCAGGAAGGAGTCTAGAAGCAGAGTATGCAGGAAAGAGGAGCAGCATTGGGAAACCACCTTGCTACAGGGGCTAGGATAGTTGTTCTATCCCTGTCTTCCGGTGACTCCCCTGGTCTGAGAGAGGCTTCACCATGCATCTCAGGAATCTTAGTGCTCCAGATCTCAGTGTCCTGAAGGCCTCACATATCCATTGTGTTTCAATGAAGCTGGACCCTCCCTCTAACCTGCACAGCAACATCAGCTCTTGCTCCTGTGTTCTGACCTGGACCATCAGTCCTGCCCTGGGGCATATGACCATGCTTCTCAGCTATAAGCTGACCCTCAAGAGACAGGAAGAGGCCTGGGAGGTAACACTTTGGCTGGTTACCAGGGTCTTTTCTCTCCCAGAGTGACTGCAGTGAATAGTGAGATGGGGAGGGGGTCAGAAGCTGAAGTGTGTGTATATGCATCATCCCTATGTACACAAGTATGCCAGTGTGTGTGTGTGTATGCACACGCACACACACACACTCACAATAGGGCATGAGAATGCATATGTGTGGATGTGTTTGTGTGTTTGTGACTGTACATGAGTGTGCCTGTGCTTTGTGTCTACATGTGTGTGTGCACTGCGGTGGGTGTCTGAGCATGTGAGTGTGAAATGTGCCTGTAGTTGTGTGTGTGCCTGTGTTTTGTGAGCAGGTGTGTGTCTGTGTGTGAGTGTTCACATGTGTGTGTGTGTGTGTGTGTGATTGGCCTGCTGTGTGTACTCTCCAGCTGGACCCAGCCCCACACCTAAGTGCCTGCTCACTGCCTCTGGCTCTGCAACTGGCCTGGCACAAGGACTGCATTGTGGGGATGACTTGGCTCATCCTTGAAGCCAACAAGTTGGACCCTGGGTCTACGTGTGTGGCCAGGCTGCGTGTGTGGATGGCCATGCTGGAGGACGACGTGACTGAGGAGGAGCATCATGGGGGCCAGTGGGGTGAGTGGAGCCAATCTATGTGCTTCCCCTTGCCCCAGTGAGGAGGTGGGTCCACATGGCTGCTGCTCCTCCACAGCCTTGACCTCCACTCTTCTGTCCATCCCACCTCTCCACTCCACCCCGAGGCCCCTTCTCCTGCAGTCTGAGATGTGCAAGGGGAAACGTACCCTGAGCATGAGCCTGCATCTAGTGGCTACCACTGGGAGTGAGTGTGATCTGGAACTCTAAGCCAGGCTAGTACTCAGTCTCCTTAGTGAGGGTGAGGCTGACCCTTGTGCACAGTGGTGCTGGGAAGGCTCAACGACCTGACCACCAGCGATGTGGCAGATGGAGGGGTGGGCTGAGAGTGAGACTCATCCCAGGGACTTCAGCAGGCTTTGCACTAACCTCTGAGGCCATCCCAAATTCTTTCCTCTGGCCCAGGGAACTAATAGGGGCCCTTTGTCAGGTGGGCTTGGGGGGAATCTCTTCTTTCCTGCCTACAGGCCTCCTGGTCCTATCCTGAGCTGGCTAGACAGCACTTTTATTGCTGTGCCTGCTTTCTCCTTCTGACTGGCCTGACCTACCTCCTGTTCAAGCTGTCACCCAGGTAGGTGGCTACTGTGTGTGCATGAGCCTTTACACTGTCTATCAGTGCATGCACACACAATGTCTTAGCATGTGCACGTGAGTACGTACATGTGAATGTCTTAGTGTATGCATGTTTTAGTGTGTGTGTATGTGTGTGGGCATATCAGTCTGTGCATGTGTAGGTATGCGGTGTCTGGGACACAGGGCCAACCCCCCTACTCCTTTCCTTCCCTCTCCACTGTCTGGTCCTTAATGTAGTAGGATTTTCAAGTGTCCATACTGGGCCATTGTGTTGACAGGGGAGAAGAGAAAAGGGGGTGCTGTGGTAAAGCTGAACATGTAGCCAGCTTAGTCTCCACCAACTGTGGAGAGACACAGAGTCCCTGAAACTCAGGAACCTGAGGTCCTTGTCTCCTGGCACTGGGGATTTTCCTTGGTTTTCTCATCTGTTCACATGTTGTATGGAAGTGCTATTTTGGGCAACTGAGCTGCACAGGACCCTCTTCTCAGTCCTGGCAAATGCCTCAGAGAGCAAGATAAGCCCCCACACCTTATGTATCACATATAAGGTTATGAGGTCACAGGAGACTTATCTGGGACTGGGGAGGAGACTGTCCAGCTGCAGACAAATGGTGGAAAGAATGAGAGGGTTTTACAAAGGGCAGAAGGGGATGGAGAGGATGTCAGCTTCTCCTTAGAGCACTGGAAAAGCGCAGCATGTGATGCCATGCCAATTGATTCATGTGTTTAGAATGGACCACTGAGATATGGGTAATTTGACTGAGCGAGGGTGAGGAGACAGAACACCATGGAGGGAGTTGCCAGTGTCTTAGGCAGAGAGGCTGGGACTTGAGTGGTGACACCTGAGGTGAAACCCAGGGGCTAGGCCCTGGTAGGTCAGGGAAGGTGAGCTGAGCCCTAGCCCAGCCCCAGCTCCAGTTCCATTCTTGAGGGGAAAACTAAACTTTACTAAACTTTCTCTGGACTAATCTGTCTGCTCTGCTACTGAGGGAAATGTTCAGTTCAAGGTGCATATTGTGGGCTGTCTGCACTCACCCATCTCTTTCCTTCTTTTCACCTCCTCCCTCCCAAAGGTCTTTGTCCTGTGGCTCTGGGGAAGGGTCTTGTACTCCCTATGTGGCCCTAACAGGACCCCTGACTCCTTCTTTGGTGGACACCATGAAGTGCCTGGCCCCTTCTGGGCCCCTGGGTAACTCCCTGGTACCACTGCACATGATTGTACCGTGTATTTTTCCGCTGTGGGCCTGTTGGGCTCCCACAGGCCATAGGGAGGTGAGAGCAACCTGGAGGGCCACGTCAGATCATCTTTGTAGCCCCCCACCCCCCCATCGCTGATGGGTTGGCAGCTCATGCTCCCTAAGAGGAGGTGGGGAGAGGAAAACCTCCCATGGTGGTCTCTGTCTTTCCCTCTCAGTGTTATTTTCCTTCCCCAGGGTCCAGGCCAAGCTGATCCTGCTCTTCCTCAGGGTCTCTCCTCCTGATGTGCCAGGGTCTTGCTCCACCCTGTGGACAGGGATGTCCCCTTCACACTGTCTCCAGCTTAGTATGCAAAAACACCCCCTTTCCTCTCAATAGGGAGTCCAGTTTTCTGTTGTCCAAGAGTATAAGTTGTAGCTCAAAACTGGGCACTTGGCTCTGGAGGGAATCCTTCTCTTCCCCAAGCCAGTGGATGTGACTGTCAAGAGCTCAGGGAGCTGTCCTGTCAAGAGGACAGGCTGAATAGGCAGAAGTGTTTGGCCCTTGGACTGTGCCATCCCAGTGACAGGCACTGACCCCTTCACTGCAGAACCATAGCAGTTGCCAGGCATTATTCAGACTCCAGGGGTGGGGTGGGGGTATAGGTATGGTGCTACAAGTCAGATCTCCAGGAAGCAGATGGAGGGTGTGGTGTGTAGTGTGTGGTGCATTTGGTGGAAGCTCCTTGTTCTACTGAGGGAACAGATTCATTTTGGAGGTAAGGGCTTCCAGTGGTCCCAGAGAGGATCTTGACTGCATTTCCTGCCTTGTGTGTAAGTGGGGTTCAGTAGGGGGTGCCTAGGTTCTGTAGCTTCTGGAAAGCACTACAGTGTGCTCTCAGAGGTTAGCTTTGTCCATAGCACCTATCATCATCTTTACCCTGGTTCAGGCTGCTGTGAGCACAGGGCTCAAGGTTGGGGAGCACTGAGGGAGCACTCAAGGTCTTGTGCCAATGCCAAGCTGATGTATGTTCTGGGCACAGGTGCTCTTGGCCTATGGATGTGGATGGCAGGAGAGCTTCCTGGAGAAGGAGGAAGGCTGGGCCTGCCCAGGATAAAGTAGCTGCCCCAGAGTGAGCTCTGAACCTGCTGCCTAAGCCCTTCCCTCCTCCCTATACTCTTTCTCCAGACCTGGATAGGGACCCAGGGAGCCAGCTCACAGCTGATTCAGGACTGTGTCAACACCTGCAAGAAGCCTCACAGTCCAGTATCTGGATGGCCATCACACTGCTCACCTATGACTTTGCATGCTTCAGGCAATCCTCAAGCCTGGGGGAGGGAGGAGGGCATTGGTCCTAGCCTCTCAGAAGCCTTGGGCTCAGTGGGTGTGCAACTAGCAGGATGTGTGGAGTTAGGAGAACAGTCAACTGCCTGCCTGTAATAGGAGGATTGGGCCTTTGGGTACCCCACCAGGCCAGCTCCCCCAGACTCCCAGGGTGAAGGCAGTGACTACTGTGCCTTGGGCTGCTAACAGGAGGTGCCAGCCCTCGGCCCTCTCAGAAAACACACAAAGTCTGTGGCACATCCCAGCTTTGGCCTGTGGACCTTCCTGCAGCCAGCAGGGTGCAGAGTCCCAGCAGGGAGATACCTTTGAGGGAGCTGGTGTCACGAGGGGGCAAAATTGCAACTTATGCAGTTGAGGGGAGAAATAAAGAATGTCCATGCGCTTCTGCCCCTTTCAATGCTTTATTCACTCAAATTACTCAATATAATTTTACTCTATAGGTTCTTAATCAAGAAAATGACAATCCTTAATGCTAAGCACTGCAATAATCAATTCACGGCAAACAATTCTAGATTAATTAATTCACAGCAAACAATTCTAGATTAATTCTGAGCACTGCAAAACACACTTAATCATGATAAGCTAATGACAGACATTTCCTCAGCATGCTAAGTTCAAATGTCTTAAACCTTAGGCTTTAAGTCCAGCAAATGCACACTCACTCAGACCGCGGTGACCAGGTCCGGAACCAAGACAGGCTTTTCCTGGCGTGGATGACCAGTTGAGGAGAGGGTCATAGGGAGAAGTTGTGGCTCTCACCAGGGTCCAGACCAAGTGACTCTCCAACTTGAGTGCATCCTTGTTTTGGCTGGCTGAATCCCTGTTCATTTGCTCTATCTTTTATATTAAATTTGGGGGCTTTTGATCCCCCTTTTAATTCTTATCAGCTACCACTAGATTTCTCAGTGACATCATTTACCCTGGGGTCAGAAACATCTGGTCTGGTGGTCTCCACCCTGATCTTCTCGCCTTTCTCTCTGATCAGGCAGAACAGCCTGATCAGAAGCCAGGGGCTTCACTCTGTTTATCAGGTGAAGGGAAGTAACTTGTTTGAGGCCATGCTGGAGGGATCTGTGGGTGCTGCCTGGTGAGACTGCAGGTTTCAAACTGGTGTTTTTAAAATGGAGTTGCTTAGGCTCAGGCCTAAGGCCATCCTAACAGCTGGTCATGGTCAGAGGCACGAACTGCATGAGGAGCACTCTTCTATTCCCGGCACGCCACAGGCTCAGTCATGAAAGTTCTAGAACTATGACTACACTAGCTACATCATGTTCATTTTGGGGGAAATGGACTAAAGTCCCTGGAGCTGAGTCTTGGCTCAACTGGACCTCCTGGTAATGGCAAGAGATTGGATGGAAGCAGGAAGCCCTTCTCAGCCTCTGTGCTCCTATGGGGAGTGGCCACCCTGATGGCTTGTTAGGATTCACTTGTTAATTTCGGAGCTGTTCACTTCCCAGATCCTTAGCAGGCATCTCCTTCCTATAGTGGGTGTGTTCAAGGGCAATTAACTAGGGGAAGAAAAAGATAACATTGTTTCCCTAATCTTGTTAGGGAGGAGGAGAAGGGAGAAAAGAAAAAAAACATGTGCTTAAAAAAAAAGCCTCAGAGCAATGAGAACTACAATTGGAAGACCCAGAATTCTGGGTGTATGAGGGTGAATGTGCTACTTGCAGCCCCTAGGCTTCTGGGGTGAGGACTGCATGGGTAGAACACCAGACTCTACCACCACTGCCTGGGCCAGCATGAGGCACACAGCTTCCATGGTCCTGCAGGACAAAGACTGGGTGGGCAGAGCACTAGATTATACTGTCCAGAATCCCTGGGAACTCTGAATGTGTAGACTGCAGCTCCCGGAGGCATCCATGGTGAGACCTGGGAAAGCAAGATAGACTGAATTATCTAGAATGTTCCAGAGCAGGTGGATGCTGCCTGCAGCTCCCAGAAGCTTCTGGGGGCTTGGTCTGAGTTTAGGTTCTCCTAACCCCCTACAATGGTCACCCTGGGCTGGGATGTAACAGCTTTTCTTAAAACCTCTGATTCTAAAATGGGACAGTCTCTGGCTATGTTCCTCTGTCTCAAAGACTACACTTCCCAAGAACCTCTGTGGTGGTGTGTTTCTGGCCTTCTGTCCTTGGGCACATGAGTGAAGTGTCACCTGCATCTGTCAGCACCACTGCAGGCCTGGTTGCTGGCTGCAGCAGTGCTTGGCCTGGTGGAGTGCAGGGCTGGGGTGTGGAGAGGGCCTCTCCGGACTCTCTTGAAGTGGCACCCCCTTTCTCCTCAGAAAAGCCCTCTTCACCATGGCTGATTTTAAGACTGTCAGCAAAAGAGTCCCTGCAAAAGAGTCCATTGTAGATAAACTTCCTATTTTCATGTCGCCCTGTTTACTTGGCCACTGGCCAAGAAGATACCAGAACTTCAGGTGCTGGACACCCCCTTACTAGATTTTCACAAACATATCCAGTATAGTACTTTGAAGAAATGTGCAATCAAGGCCTCTGGCCTTTAGCTGGGGCTTCAAAAGATGTCTACATTTTTAAGATAAGTTACAAATGGGCTCCATGGTAACAGCTGGCAGGGGGAGGAAAGAAAGGGGAGAAGTGTTGGGAAAAGTATAAATGGCAGCCATACCCCAGAGAAAAACCCCAACATGGCGCCTAAAGGACCTCTTCTTCCTACCTTCTTCTTTTCTGCAGTGGCGCGAAAAGTTCCCGCCCGTGTGAACTCTCCCGCCGGCGCCAATTTCAAATCTTGCTGGCAGGGAACCTTAGCCCCAATGAGAACTAATTCCTGGGCTCCGGAGCTGATATCTGAAAGAACTTGCCAATAAACGGGTTGCCTGCCATTTATCTAAGCCCTATCATCTCCCCCTTAGTTCTATATAAGCACACAGCTTTTTGCAATAAAATTGGAATTCTCCCGGCCAAGTGTCTTTGCGTGGGGAATTCTTTCAAGAAAAAGCTCTCCCCTTCTCAAGTGTTGTCCTTGAAGAGTTAACTTGCCAAGAACAGTGAAAGAAAAAGCTGCTTTTATGTGAACTTCTGCAGACTGTGAACTTCTGAGCCCCTCCCCTTACACGCTGGGTATAAAACTCTGAAACTTCCTGAACTCAGGGTTCAGGGGATTTATTGATTATAGCAAAAGCTGTGCCCTCTGACCCTGGCTGCAGCCAAATAAAACTATTTCCTGCTGTCTTCAGTGCCTTGCCTCGTTTGTCCTTACAATACTCTTTTCTCCTCTCCTGAGATTCCACTCCTCGTGGGCCACAGATAACACAGCCAGACCTAATTACAGCAGTGGAAACAAATTTTATTTAGTAATAGCTGAGGGTGGAAGAGGGAGCTGAGATTCACCCTGGAGCCAGGAGCAGAAATGCCAATGAGCAGTGAGCAGCGCGCTGCATTGGGCATGGCCGACGGGGCGTGGCCACACTGCCATCTTTGATCCCCTTCCTTCTGGGTCAAGATCTGGCTCCCTCCTAAGGACCAACCCTGGAGAGCCCCGGCTCATTGACATGATGCGTCACCCCACACGGAGGGGCAAACTCCCTTCTCAGAGCAGCCTGAGGGAGACACCCAGCCTGGGGACCCTCGTGGGTCCTGTCTCTAGGGACACCAGGAGCTCCCCTCTCCTCAGAGCAGCCTGAGGCAGACACCTGGCCTGGGGACCCTCATGGATCCTGTCTCTAGGGATGTCTGAAGCTGCCCTCTCCTCAGAGCTGCCTGGGGGAGATGCCCGGCCTGGTTACCCTTGTGGGTCCTGTCTCTAGGGATGCTTGTAGCTCCCCTCCCCTCAGATTAGCCTGAGGGAGGCGACTGGCCTGGGGACCCTCATGGGTCCTGTCCCTAGGGACTCCTGGAGCTCCCCTCTCCTCAGAGCAGCTTGAGGCAGATGCCTGGCCTGGGGACCCTCATGGGTCATGTCTCTAGGGATGCCTGGAGCTCCCTTCTCCTCAGAACAGCCTGAGGGAACTGCCTAGCCTGGGGACCCTTGTGGATCCTGTCTGTAGTGATGCCTGGATCTCCCCTCTCCTTGGAGCAGCCTGAGAGAGGTGCTTGGCCCGGAGACTCTTGTGGATCATGTCTGTAGGGACACCCAGAGCTCCCCTCTGCTCAGAGAAGCCTGAGGGAGGCACCTAGCCTTGGGACCCTGGTGGGTCATGGGTCATGTTTCTAGGAACATCTAAGGCTCCTCTATGCTCAGAGCAGTTTTAGGGAGGTTCCTGGTTTGGGGACCCTTGTGGGTCCTGTCTCTAAGGATGCCTGGAGCTCCCCTATTTTCAGAGCAGTCTTAGAGAGGTACCTGGCTTCAGGACCCCTGTGTGACCTGTTTCTAGGATGTCCAGGGTTTTCTTCTCAGAGCAACCTGAGGGAGACACCTTGCTTCAGGAGCCTCCTTGGTCATGTCTCTAAGAATGCCTCTTTCCCTGCCACAGAGAGCTCCTTTCTCCTCAGACCAGCCTCAGGGATATGTTCTAGAAGCTTCTGGATGAACAGGTGGCAGGTTATGTAAAGGTAGAGAGGATGTGGAGAGAGCTTTGTCCTGGGCCTGAGACCTAAGGGCACCCTGTCTGTTAAACTCACTTTTTCCTTCACTATTTCATCCAGGCTCACTGTGCAGAAGTGCTCCTTCCTCAGGCTGTTACCCTCATCATCTTAACATAGTGATCCAGGGGTGGTTTCTGGGGAACCTGGCAGGGAGGAAGGAGGAACTCTCAGGGAGGGTCCTGATCTTGATGAGAGGGGGGGCCCCAGCACACTGCATTACTTGTTTTCTTAATGGTTTAATGGTTCTTTTTGTCTTGCAGTATTAAAGTAGCAGGAAAAAATATTGAAAAAATATAAAAGTAAATATATTAAGCCCACAAAGTTATTTAAGTAAATATATTATTTCTAACACAGTCAGAATTTATTAAAAATTTATTTCAAGGCTTTCATGGAACCAAACACCACATTTTTTTTTTTGGTTGATAAAGTCAGTTTAATTGTATATTTTCCCTCTTGTAAAAATGTTTTTATTAGCAGATTTTAGTTATACATAATAGTGGGGTTCATTTTGATGTATGCATACATGCATGAACTATAATTTGCTCCATTTCATCCCTAATACTTCTACTTTCTTCTCTTTCTCCCTCTCCTTTCCCCCTCCTTTACTGGTATTCATTCTATATATTTATTGTTTTGTTAGATTGGTGCTATATAGATATACATGAAGGTGAAATTCATTGTGGTCTGTTTATACATGTACATAGAATCATTTGATTAATTTTGTTCCTCAGTTCCTCCCTTTCCCATCCCTCCTTCTTCCTCCTCCTCTATCCCCTTTGTCTACTCCACTGACCTATCTTCTATCTTCATGGGATCATACCCTTTTATATTTCCTTATTTCTCTCTAGTTTCTGCATATGAGACAACACATTTGACCCTTTCTGAGTCTGGCTTATTTCACTGAGCATGATGTTTTTCAGTTCCATCCATTTACCAGCAAATGCTGTAATTTAATTCATTATGTCTAAGTAAACTCCATTGTGTATATACACTACATTTTATTTATCTGTTCCTGTGTTGATGAACACCTACCTGGGCTGGTTCCATAACTTGGCTATTGTGAATTGTGCTACTATAAGCATTAATGTGCCCATATCACTATAGTATGCTGATTTTAGTTCTTTTGGATAAATACTTAGGAGTGGGATAGCTGGGTCATATTGTGGTTCTATTCCTAGTGTTTTGAGGAATCTCAATATTGCTTTCCAGAGTTGTTGCACTAGTCTACAGTCCCACGAACATGTGAGTGTACTTTTCCCCTACATCCTCACCAGCACTTATTATTAGTAGTCTTGATGTTTGCCATTATAACTGGAGTGAGATGAAATCTCAGTGAATTTTTGGTTAGAACAATTTTTATTTTTGGTTAGAACAAAAATGCATATATTTGTTGGCTATTCTTTTGAGAAGTGTCTGTTTAGTTCTTTTGCCCATTTATTGAGTTATTAATTTTTTATTAAGTGTGTTGGGTTCTTTATCCATTCTGAATAGTAATCCCTTATTGAAGAGTAGCTGGCAGAGATTTTATTCTATTCCAAAGGGCTCTCTTCTTGCTCCTGTTTCCTTTGCTGGGCAGCAGCTTTATAATTTGAAGTTTTCCCACTTACTGTCAGTTTTATTTTTTTGAACTTTATGGGTCTTGTTAAGGAACTTGGTGTCTGTGCCAAAGTCAGCTTTCTGTGAGCCCAATCAAGCTTTTCCACTGACTTACACCTTAATTTTATAAATTCTTTATGTTGGATTGATTGATCTATAACAAATAGTACTTTACATTTTAGTTTTTAAGAGCTCTATAGCTTTTTCCAAATAGTTCATTGTTCATGAACATGAAACTGCATTAACATGGGCTGGGGCTGTAGCTCAGTGGCAAACACTTGCCTAGCATGTGTGAGGCACTGGGTTCAATCCTTAGCACCACATTAAAACAGTAAATAAATAAAATAGTTTAAAAACATATTAAAATGACATAGAAGGTAGAATAAAAGGAAATGGGCTTAAAAAACAATGCATTCTCTTTCTTTTGCAGTATTGAGAATTGGGCCCAGGATTTCATGTATCCTAGGTAAATGCTCTACCAGTGAATATCCCTGATTCTTCTTTGAGACATGATCTTGGTAAATTGCTCAGGCTGGCTCAAATTTGCAATCCTCCTTCCTCAGCTTCCCTAGCAGCTGGTATTATAGATGGGCCACCATATCTGGCTCCTCTCCTCTTAGCATTATGTAATGAATACCTGACACTTCCATAGCACTTTTAGACCAGCTGGTACAGAGCAGGTAGAGGTGGTGGATGGCCCAGGGTCTACTGTCTCCAGATTCAGGGTGGCTGCTGGTGACTAGTGTGATGGTGGGTGGCTGGTCAGGCAGGCTGTCACTGCCTCCACCCAGCTCCAGCTTGTTTCCCTTTGGTGGGATGTGGTGATGGAAGGCTGTAGATTGAAGGGCTCTGAGCTAGGAACCATCAAGGCCGCTGCTCCTCACCATCTGTGGTCCCTCTGACCCTCCTCCAGCCTCCTCTTACAGAATCCCTCCAGACCCACTGCCTCCAGACCCTGTCCCTCTTCCAGGCTCTGCTGTTATTCAGGCCCCTGGCACTTTGCCAGACCCTTCACTTTTCCAGGCCTCACCCTCCTCCAGACTCCACCCCTTCTCTAGGACCTGACCCTCCCACCCCTCCTTCAGGTCCTGCCCTCTTCCAGGCCCACCTCTTCTCTTGACCCCACCCCCCTATAATCTTCCCCTCATTTAGACCCCACCCCTCCTCTAGGCCCAGCTCTGTTGGGCCAAGACAAGGGGGCACCCCCGCTGCCACCCCTACCCTTGCTGCCACCCTCAGTGAACTAATTGGCAGTATGTTTGTAATGTCTGTTGTATAAACATTTTTGACATCTTACATTGAATGAAATGTCTTGATTGTATCAGGCTTTGATATACTATAAACTTAATTTAGGAAAGTCACCTCTTTCTCTTTTCTCTAGATCATAAACATTCGAAATAAAATCAGAATTTGCTGAAGGTCAAGTAACACTTAGCTGTAAACCCTGGTGATACTGGGGTCTTTTCCATCTGGAGATCTCTAAGTACCAGTCCAAGCTTTTTTATTCTAATTGATTGATTTGTAATTTTCTTATTTTAGTATCATTTTGCAATGTCTTTAGTTAGGAGGAAATCCTCCATGTCTTCCCAGTTTAATTTAATTTAGTTTAATTATTTTGAGGAGATTGACATAATGGTTTCTGCTCTGTTCTACACCTGCTATGATTGTCTGTGATCAGATGTCTGTCTTGAGAATTTTTTGACACTGGGGATTGAACCCAGGGCCTTGCACATGTTAGGCAAGCATTTAGCTACATACATTCCAAGCCCTTTTTCTTGCTAAATTGCCCAGGAGGGCCTCAAATTTGTGATCCTTCTGCCTTAGTGTCCCAAGTACCCAGGGTTCCAGGTGTGTGTCAAAGTGTTTGGCTTGTCTTGGAGGATTTTGATATTAGTATAATAAGTTTCCAAAGTATTAATAATTTCATAAGCTAAACTATGTTCATTTTTCTTTTTTCAATATTAATAAAGCTTTTATTTTGTTTTGATGCTTTGCTTAATGTGAACATACTTTACTATGTGACACTGCTGTTCATGATAGTCTAGCTGTGCTATCTGTGCTAGTTCACAATAGTAAGAAGAGTATTTTGATTCTGATAGTCTGAACTGTGTTTTAGGTCAACATGTTTCCAAGGAGCAGTGATTATTCATTTTTTATTTGTATACAAATGAGGCAAAAATTCATTCATTCATTTTTTTTTTTTTTTGGTGGTGCTAGGGGTTGAACCCAGGGTCTCCTACATGCTGGGCAAGCAGTCTTTTACTAAGCCCCAAAGCTTAATTATCATTAGCTTCATGATAGGATATAGAGATGATAAAATCACTTAGAAATTAAACTAAATTTGGAATCATACAAGAGTTTGGGGCTTCTAGAAGGTACAGTGTTTTCCCACAGCATAGCAGCATCTAAGGTCACTCCTGGGCTCCTCCTCTGGGCTCACCACTTCCTGCAGAACATCATGGAAGAGATGGATGCTGGTGTCCTTTTAAACTCTTCTGCTTGGGAGGCATCACTAGTGGTGGTTGCAATTTCCATTTGCCTTTTTCTTTTCTTTGACTATTTGTCCCAGTGGCAATTATTTGATTCTATTATGCCCAAGAGTATGAATAGAAACAAAATAAAGACAAGGATTCTTTGGGATAAGGGATCCAAAGTCACAGTGAGGCAATTTATCATTGGAACTTTTTTTTTTTAAAAGAGAAAGTGACAGAGAGAGAGAGAGACAGAGAGAGAGAGAGAGAGAATTTTTAATATTTATTTATTTATTTTGGTTTTCAGCGGACACAACATTTTTGTTTGTATGTGGTGTTGAGGATTGAACCCGGGCCACATCCCCAGCCCCCAATTTTTTTTTTGGAGGTGCTGGGGATTGAACCCAGGGCCTTGTACATGCAAGGCAAGCACTCTACCAACTGAGCTATATCCCCAGCCCTTGGAACTTTTTTTTTAAACAGTCATTCTTTTGAGAAAGTTTAGCCATAAGTTGAAATAGTGTCTAAAATGTTATTTTTTTTTCTCTAAAATGATCAGGTTTTTAGAAGGCACACCCAGGACCTAGTGGAAGTATAAAAATATAATAAGTTTGCACATTACTTCAATAAGTTTGTGTTATTAGTTCAACATAAAACATATAAAACAGGCACATATCTTGAATTAAATATTTGAATCATTTAATTTTGTGTCATCATAAATTATTTAATTTTGTGTTCGTAATAAAATATAGAACTGGCTGAGTGTCAGTTACCTGTAATTAACTGTATAAATAATCAAACAAGTAGATGTTTGAAAAAATATGACCATGTCTTAAGGTTTTATTTTAGAGTAGTTTTATCTTTTTTTAAAATATACTTTTATTTTACTTATTTATTTTTATGTGGTGCTGAGGATCAAACCCAGGGCTTCTCCTGTGCTGAGCAAGAGCTCTCCCACTGAGCCACAACCCCAGCCCGTAGAGTGGTTTTGTCTTTATACAGAAATTCAAAGTGCAGAGATTTCCCCAGTAGCTTCAACTGGTTTTTCCCTTTTTATGACTTATGTGTACTATCTTGGATGTGTTAACATCTTAGATGATTTTTCCTGAAGAACAAATACTGGTATGTTACTGCTAACTGAAGTTGTATTTCCTTTGGATTCTCAGTTCTGCTGCTTCCTGTTCCAGGACCCCATCCAGGACCTCACATGACATCATGTCTCCATAACTCTTCTTGGGTGACGGTTTCTCTCACCTTCCTTGTTCTAATGACCTTGCTAGTGTTGAGGAAAACCTGTCAGGTATTTTTTAAGATTGTTCTCCATTGGGGTTTCCTTATTTTTTTATATTTAGACTGGGCTTGTGGGTTGGGGGAAGCAGGTCAGAGAGGTGGAGAACTGCTTTGTTATCTCATGCCCTCAAGGTGAATGTCATGTTAGCTCTGATTGTCTCAATTGGCTGAGGTTGTATCTTTCACTAGTTTCTCACTGTGAAGGTACTGTTCTCTACATTCCTCATTATCTGTGTTTTCTGGAGGAAATCACTATGCAGTGCCCATACTTATGGAATAGGGAGTTAGCTCCACCTCTTCGATGGATAAGCATCTACCTCAATCATTTGGAATTCTTTTGCACAAGAGGTTTCTAGGTGACCCCATTTGTTTATGTGTTCAGTCCAGTGTAGATGTCTGGATAGTTACTTTAAGCTGTTGTTTATTATCAAATTCTTTAGTATTTTGTTGCTCAATTCATTCCTGCTTTAGCCATTGGGAGTTTTTTACATTGCCTCCTGTTGTCTTTTAACATATTTTCTGTTTTTGACCCAAATTCCTCTCTTATACTTGAAGATTACCCTGACTCATGTATTACTGTCTCAGCTCTAGTATCAGCCACTTCTGTAAAGAGCCCTGGCTCCTTGTATTAGAAAGTGATATTAAAAGCTTTGATCTGGCAGCTGAATGTGCTCATTGTATCTTGACCCTCACAACTGACAATGCAAGGAAGTGTATGTGTGTTATAATCTATACCCCCCCCCATTATAAATTTGTTTATATGGAACCATCTGTGTTTGTACTAAGATAAACATGAGTTTATACTTATCTGCAGTAAGTGGATTTTTATCCATTATGATATAGATCACTGTGCCTTCACTCCTTGCTTATCTGTAACTTTTCACTCCAGCTGTGAGAAACCTGGCTCCTAGCTTCTGCCATTTAATTAATTCATCGTTCAGTTACGAGCAATTAATTCATTATTGTTCCATACTATAGGTTATTATATTATAGTTTTTATGACTTATATGTACTATTTTGACATAATAAGAAACACACATTTGGTTTCTGTCCTCAGTTCTTGGTGCAGAGCTCCTAAAACCTTCATATTCCCCAAGTAATAAGGGTATGAAAATAATCTTTTGTCTTAACATTTGTACTTTGACTTTGGTTCCTTACACAAAACTCCTAAACTGCCTAGAATCTCCTGGGTGGGAGAAGGATCTTCTGCTCTAATAAGGATTCTTATTGAGATCTAGGGCAGCTTCAGGTTGTAGGATGGTCATGAGAAAGACCAAGCAATGATTAAAAGCTTGGAACTTTCAGTCCCCTGCCCCATCCTTTGGGGAAAGAATCTGGAGATTAAGTTAATAATACATCATATCTATATGATTTAATTCATTTTTTTCACCAAATTCTCTATAAAAAAAGTGACTTATGGAGTTTTTGAGTTGCTGAACACTTCCATGCACAGGGAAGGTTGTGTGCCCCAACTCCATGTGGACAGAGGCTCCTGTACTAGGAACCCTCTTGGGCCTCATTCTGTGCATATCCTGACTGTAATTCTGACTTTTCTAGAATGTCAAAAAAGGTGGGTCATACCTCTTCAGCCTGATTTATTTCACTTAGTAGCACACCAGCTAGGATTCATATGTGTCTCTGTGTAGGTTCACGGTTCATTCTTTACATTCTATGTTGATTGTGCATTCAGCTATGGAGGGACATTCTGATTTTTGATCTGATTGGCATCAGCAGAGCTGCTGTGCATAATGACATCCTGTTTTTTTTTTTTTGGACATGATTTTTCAGAGTACTTATTTAAATGCAGATAATTTATCGGCAAAATTTTGGGTCATAGATTAGAATTCTTTTGCTTTGGAAAGACCTGGTACACTGCCCTCCAAAGTGGCTGTTCCACATATTCTCCCAGAAATGCCTGAAAGTGCTGGTGTCCTGCATCCTGCAGCTGTTGATGCACTGCCATTTCTTGGAGTGTAGCTATTCTAATAGCTATGCCATGCTACTCCATATTATTTTAATTTGTAATTCTCTAATGATATGTAATGCTGAACATCATTTTGAATAACTATTGCCATCTTTGTATTTTCTTTAGTCATGTGTCTGTTCAGATATTTGCCAATTTTATTTGGGTTTTTAGTTGTTGGCTTTTAACAATTCTTTGTGTATTTTGAATAAAAATTCCATTTCAGAAATGTGTTTTGTAAATAATATATCTGTGACTTGTTTTTATTGAGAGAGAGAGAGAGAGAGAGAGAGAGAGAGAGAGAGAGAGAGAATTTTTTTAATATTTATTTTTCAGTTTTTGGTGGACACACCATCTTTATTTTATTTTTAATGTTGTGCTGAGGATCGAACCCAGCACCCCGCACATGCCAGGCAAGCACGTTACTGCTTGAGCCACATCCCCAGCCCCTTTAATCTTTTTTAAAATTGCTTTTATTTTTTAAATACATGACAGCAGAATGCATCAGAATTCTTATTATATATATAGAACATAATTTTTCATATCTCTGTATATAAAGTATGTTCACACCAATTCATGTCTTCATACATGTACTTTGGATAATGATGTTCATCACATTCCACCATCATTGCTAACCCCCTGCCCCCTCCCTTCACCTCCCACCCCTCTGCCATGTCTAGAGTTGGTCTATTCCTCCCATGCTCCTTCTCCCCACCCAACTATGATTCAGTCACCTTATATCAGAAAACATTCATCATTTATTTTTTTGGGATTGGCTAACTTCACTTAGCATTATCTTCTCCAACTGCATCCATTTACCTGCAAATGCCATGATTTTATTCTCTTTTATTGATGAGTAATATTCCATTGTGTAAATATGCCACATTTTTAAAATCCATTCATCTACTGAAGGGCATCTAGGTTGTTTCCACAGTTTAGCTATTGTGAATTGTGCTGCTATAAACATTGATATGGCTATGTCCCTGCATGACTTTTCTTTTTGTTCTCTTTCTCATGGAATATAAAAAGTTTAATTTTTTGTTTGTAGTGCTGGGGATTTAATCCAGGTCCTCAAACATGCTAGGCACATGTTCTACCACTGAGCTACAATCCATCCCAGTCTGGCCTCAAATTTTCAATACTCCTACCTCAGCCTTTTGAGAACTTGGTATTATAGGCACGCAACACCCCCACTTAAATAAATATTTAATAGTAAATACTTTTATAAAGTCCATATTATCAATATTTTTCTTCTATCCATTTTCTTTTGGTATTGTGACTTGAAACTCATCACCAAGTGCTGGGGATGTAGCTCAGTATTAGAGAGCTTGTCCAGCATGTATGTGGGCCTGTATTTGATCCTTAGTACCAGAACACCTTCATCACTAAGTCTAAGATTACATAGATTTTCTTCTAGAAATTTTTCAGTTTTCTCAAATTTTACTTTTGGGCTATTATGAGTCAATTTTTGTAGGAATTTCAGTTTGTGTATACATTAATTCATTTAATCTAGTTTTCAAAAACTTGTTCAAACACCACTATTTGAAAAATCATGGGTAATACATTTCATTTCAGTTTGAATTTACAAAATCATGGTCTTAAATAAACCAAATACAGTATTGAATATCATTCATTTCTCAGGAATGCTAGAATGGAGTTCATGTGTACCACTGAACTGCAGCATCCTGTGCTGAGCTCCAGTGACTACCAGAAGGTGCACACCACCTTCCCAGACTTGGCTGTGTAATAATATGGATATGGTGGTGATATAATGCCAATGTGTCATCCATATGCAGTCTCTAATGCTAATGCATTATCTCTAGTGAACTTTGATGCTAATGTGTCCATAGGTGGCCTGTGATACTAGTACAATGTCCATAGATGACCTTGAGCACTAATATAACAGCTGCCATATGGTCTTTAATGTTAATATAATGTCCACACTGTGGCCTCTAATGCTAATACAATATCCATACTGAAGCATCTAACACTAGTTTAATAGCTTCCTTGTTCACTTTGAGATTAATATAATGTCCACACTTTGGCCACTAATACTAATATAATAACCACATGGTGACCTGTAGTACTTGTGTAATATTCATGTAGTAGCATCTAACACTAATATAACATGTACTCTTGGCCTTTCATATTATATAATATTAAATCCATATTGTGGTATATAAAATTAATGTAATACCTGCCTGTGGACCTTAATACTAACATGATATCCATACTATAGTACTATAAACTAATGTAACTGCTAGAATATGGCTATAGTATTAATATAATATTCATACTGTGACCTCTAAATATATTATTATGGATCTCCTGTGGTCTTTAATATTAATATAGTATCCAAACTACAGAATCTAAACTAATACAATACCTTCTCTATGGCTTTGATATTGATGAAATATTCATATTTTAGCAAATAAAAATAATTTAATAACTTATCCTGGTTTTAGTAGTACTTTGTTATCAATATGAAGCAAGTTAAATTAATACTATAGCTTCCCTTAGGCCTTTAATGTTAATATAATATTCATGTTATAGCATCCAAATTTAAGAAAAGAGATGTTTTGTAGACATTCGTACTAAAATAACAATTTGTTTACAGGACTGTGCTCTTCAGTACTAGCATCAAATTAAATTAGCATCAAAAACCAATAAAATAGCTGCATTGTGGCCTTTCATACTGAGATGTTATCCAAATTATAGCACATAAAAATGACATCATAGCTGCCCTATGGACTTTATACTCATATGAAATCCACAATACAGCATCAAAAACATTAAAGCTTGCTGCCTTGTGGCCCTCAATACTGATATAATATCCATATTATAGCTTAAAAAATGGATAATGTGGCTGCCTTGTGGTTTTTTATACTGTACATAACAAAATCCATGTTATATACCTGTGGTATTTAGTTATTAATGTTATATTAATAGTGTATTATCATGAAATAACTTAATATGTATAGTGTGGCCTTTAACATATGCAAATATGTTAAGTATGATAGCATTTATTTTTTTATTTTTAATATTGTAGTTGTAGATGGACAAAATACCTTTATTTTTATTTTTTTTAGTCAATTTTTTTTTAAAGAGAGAGAGAGACAGAATTTTTTTAATATTTATTTTTTAGTTTTTGGCAGACACAACATCTTTGTTGTGGACCAGTGGCTGAAGCATGTGCAAAGAATCAGTACCAACCACCTTTTTCCTTTTTTAAAATGTGCTGCAAACTTATCCCTAGGGAGCAGATATTTTAACACATATTTGGTATATATGTTCTAAAGTTCTATTTTAAAAACATAATTATTCCATATTTATTCTTTCATAGATTGAACAGCAAAGAAATCCTTATATACAAATGAACAATTTTGTGTTTATATTGGAGTTCATCATTTTATTTATAAATTAAGAATTAATGAATGTTTTTAAAGGTACAGAATGCCTTTGACTCCATTCAAGATTTATTTCACCAAGAGGATTTCTATGGAGAATAATTTAAAAAGATATCAAAAGGAATCAGAGGCTGAAATGAAGAGAAATAGGAAAGGTATCAATGGACAAGGAATACTGCTCTACTTCCTCAAGTATGTTGGCCCTGAGTTGATTCTCTTCACAATGTGGCGATTAAATACTATTCCACTGTGTCAACACTGTCACACTTCCTCTTCAGCCACCCATGGTTGTGCCCCTGAAACTCTAAAACAGAGACCTGGAAGATGCTGGAAGACAAAAAGCATCTTTATAACACTGACATTCCCTATTGTGTGATAAAAATTGCATAGAGACACATTTTTTTTTCTTTTTAATTCTTTTTCCTTTATGGCATGGCTTGGCTCTTTATTTGGAATCTTAATAAAGATTCACCTTCTTGGTGCCCAACCTTTCCTCTCTAGGCCAGTTGCGCAAAAAAAAAAAAAAAAAAAAAAAAAAATCGCTAAATTATGGCTCTAGTCTTGCTGTTCCTGAGTCTCCTCTTGTGATTATTCAAGGTATTGTTTTTCCAATACTTCCTGAGAATTTGTTTCATAAAAATTTCTGGAAATAAAATGGAACTATATTTTGAATGTCATCTGCCCATCTATCCTGACATTATTTGCTCCCTATATCACAGTCATCCTGTGGTGTTCTCACTCTGCAGCATTCTAAGGAAGGCTCCAGTTGGAGACTTTGGTTGACATTACTCCTTCTGAACAAGAGTAGCATCCAATGTTCTGCACACCTATTTACATTGATTGATGATACAAAGCCAATTAGTGCAGGGATTTGAAGGAATTTTAGGCTATAGTAGCTGCCTATCTTATCTCTAGTTTAGAGCTTCTGGAGATACATGGGTCTGTAACTGAATTTGTTTGAATTAAGTGTCTATTAAAAATTCTCCAAAGACAGCATGTAAAAAATTCATATATTTTGAGTGTGTATAATGTACTGCCTTTATTTTCTTTAACAAATTTAAAATTCTTTTCTCTGTCTATATTTTCTCCTAAGCCCAACAAAATACTTGGTTGTCACTCTTGTTGTTTTAAATATGTACATAGAAATGATAACAATCAAACAAACACTTGCAAATCACTAGGAACACACTGGTCCTTCATGCAGTAATTCTTTACCTATCTGGGCACTGCTCCACTTATGGAATAGATTACATGTGGGAGACACATGAATTTGACTCCCTGACTCACTGGGTGATTTTTTTCTTTTTGACTGTTATTTGTTAACTAATAGTCAGAAAAAAAAACTACTCAATTTACCTCATTTTCTCTGTTTAAGTGACCCAACTTTGATTGTTCTATAGCATTGATTTATTCTCGAGGAGCCAACTTTCTCATTCTTCTGGGAATATACAATCTTAGTTCAGTGATCTATGTGGTAGCAATTGACTAACAATAAGTACTAAGCCTCTCAGAACTAACAATAAGTACTAAGACTCCCAGCAGTAACTATAAATCCAACACACTGCAGAGCTGTGAATAAGCAGCATTTACTTCACATGCTTTATAGATGCTACACTACTAAATCTTAGAGAGATGGGTATCTTACTTCTAAAAATTCATAAAGATCCTAGGATACACCAAACTCAAGCTGCTGAGTAACAGACTTTAAATATGACCTCAGAGAACACAGACCAGCCTCCAGAAAACCAATGAGGTTTCATCAAGGCAGCAGAGTTTGACATATTCACAAATTGGATGGCTTCAAAGAAAGAAGATATAAAACTCATAATAGAATTTTACAGGCTAGACTAAAAATAAATAATCAGGCACCCACAGAATTACCTGGAGTCCTGAAAGAACTATACAACACTAACTCTGTGCTCTAATTACCAAGTATCCAGAACACTAATTGCATTCAGTCTGAGAGAGAATCTCATGGAATAATCACCTTCAAATAACTAAGCCATTCTGTAAGCAATATTTTCTGAGATAAAACACAAGAGAGGCAACACTGCCCCTCATAGTGCATGAACACTGCATACCAAGGGCCTTATCAGAAGGTCTTTATTACTCAGTTCCCCAAATGAGGCTGGGAAGAAACTTCAGACCACTCACAGCTTTCAGAAAAGAGGAGCAACTATTGCCCTGGCTCTTTGTCCCCAGGCAAAAGCATTTTTGCTCTTTCCAGGCTGTGACCTTCGTGCTGTGGATACAGGAGTCTCATGAATCTACAGCTGCTTCCTGAAAGCTCCTGGGAAGTAAAGTCTGCAATGGCTGATGACTTACCAAGGTGAGCTGAAAGTCTTGATTTCCTGCAGTGGAAAACCAGCTCCTGTTGGCAGTGCTCCACCTGGTTAATTACAGCCTGGAGTTGGTCCCTGCAAGCCATGTAATTGAAAATCACAGGCTGTGGGCTTTCTCCCATGAGAGATTTTGACTCAGGAGGGAGCCATTATGCTGCACTCAAGTCCATTCAGGGTCTTGTGGGCAGAAAGGGGTGGGGAGGGAGGAAGCAGAACATGACTAGGATGAAATGAGTATAAACATCAGAGGCATCTCTTATCCTAATTAAGGTTTTTTAATCACCAGATCTCTTTGAGATTAAGATCAACATAACTGGAATTCTTAAGATACCAATATTAAAATTTGAAATTTACATTACCATATATTTGCAGTAATTATCTTTGGTGAAATCTGTTTGACAATTTAGTCAACATTACAAAAGGGTCCATTTCTGAATTTCTGTGATCTAATACCACAAATTATGAATATTTATCTTTTGAATAATCATAGTCCTTTCTGAAGTGAGTATCTTTTTTTCTGGAATAATTAAATATATGTATAACAGATACATCTAAGGAACAAAAAGGCTATATGATCATGAAACACAATATAAAGTAATTATTTTGAGGTGCTGAATTAATCTCAGGGTCTTGTGGATACTAGGAAAGTGTTCTACCACTTAGCTACAGCTCCAGCCCTAAAATAAATATTTTTGACTAAAACTGACCAAAAAGCTATCAGCAACTCATTCTGTGGCCAACACTAAAATACATGAGACATTTGAACATCTAATATATCTATTCCTGGTAATAACCATAGGGACACAAATGTCAGCTGCAAAGTTCTGACAGATTTCTGTTATATTACCTGTATATTTCTTGTTTCTTAATGAAAACAATTAGAAAAAATTAAAATGCCTTCCAAAATATTTACAGAAGAAAAAACTTTTGACTTCTCTCACTTTCCCCCCAATTCATCTTATATCATAAACCTATAAAAGCTTACACAGTATAAAGGGACTATATTTCAGTGGTATAAAGGAGACTTGAAGTTGCCTTAACTCTTGTCTATAATACCAAGTCACATGACCACCTCTGTGTAATGTGAACTTGGTAAAATGATGAGTTTTTCTCTGTATAGAAACATTCCAAGTTACTGAAGACACAAAATAGCTGTGCAGAGTTTGTGCTGCTATATGAACAAATGTAATGCTATCACTTCTACATGAACAAGATTAAAACACCAAAACAATATTGCAAGGATCCCTCTGATAAGTCCCCACAGGACACTGCCCCTGCTGTGGAGACCCAATGCCTGGCTCATCTTCCATACCATGTAGCAAGGGACAAATCTTTCAGCAACACTGCTGTTTACACAGGCCTAAAATGCAGCAGATACAATCAGAAATCCAAGAACTCCAATGGCCAGGGCAAAGAGCTTTGGCTCAAAGCCTGTGAAGAGCAAGGTTACAAAATATCCCAAAACTAGTAAGAACTGGAATAAACTGAACTTAGCAGGACTAATGTCCATTTTATATTCAATTGCATTAGAAAAAAGACTTAAGAGGTTATCTCACTCTCTCTCTCTCTCTTGGCTAAAGGAGGCTGTGAACATTCCCATAGCCACTTGAATTCCATAGTTACTTTTTTCCCCTTTAATCATATTTTCACTGGAAAATTTGTATTAAGTGAGCTAGGCATTTAGTTTCTGTGATTACCTACCCCACCTGCAGAAGGATTTACCAGTGTAAAAGAAAATAGGGAGAAGACTGTGTGAGGCTTAGGAGCTCATCAATTACAATGCCATACTGTCATTTAGTTGCATGGTTTTTGACATATAAAAAATGATGTGCCTAAACATATCATACAGACTAGTGGTCAGTGCGAAAGATTTATGATCTTGCATGGTTAAAATGTTAAAAATACCTTCATACAGAAGAGGAGAAGACTGATAATAATCTCTCAAACTATTCTTCTGAAAAAAATCATAATTTAAATGATTGCCCTTTCTAGTGATATTATTTAAAAGACCCCAAGTAAGACACACCATTTCCACAACACATTACTTTCACAAATCTCAAAAAAATATTACCTATCAGAGAACTTTGAGATCACATAATTTGTTCTTAGTTTTCAAGGATGAGCAAACAGACCAAATAATTAAAGAGAAAAACACCTTAGAACAACAAATAGCTGCTCTGTAGTCTGAATAGCAAATTAAGACTGAAGAAACTGATTGTAACTGTGAACAAATTTTTAAAGGATTTTTGAACTATCCTCAAATCCCACCACATGAAAACATGTTCCTCCAACTCACTGAAGCCCCTTTCATCTGCACTCATACAGGATGACCACTGGCGGCTCCTAATCCACTCTCTAAAGTTCAGGCAAATAAACTTGCAGCTAATTTAACTTGATGGTTTGGTTTGATTAAGCCAGATATAAATAACAACACTGATCCTGTATCATACAACATCCATTGGTTTCTGTTTATTCTGCTAAAGTATGTCTGCTTTCCAATTTTTGAAACTTTCTACACCGAGTAATAAACCTTCGAGTTATGTAAGGAACATTTACAGGAAAAAAAGTGGCTTGATGACAAAGAAACATGTTTATTTTATGCATTCAGACAAACATACATTCAAAGCATACCTGCTATGCTCATGTACACCTCCCACAAAAGAAAGAAGAAATATTTCATTAAAAAAATACGATGTCTTTAAAATTGATGGATCTGTCAATCTTGGAAATTGATTCTGTCACTTTGGGAATTGATTCAAAAAAAGGTATATAAAAAAGAAGCCCAATATATTTCTACACATTACCTCTTTGGAAATGAAGCCACCTGCCTACATTTCCTCTGATGGAGAAGGTGTGTACAAGTTTAGAGAAGGCTAGGACAGCAGTGTGTTCAGATGATGTAACTTGTCATATTCTATCTTAAGATGAAGAACTGGTCAAAAACTTGCGCTCAGAATCATTAACAGAGACTCGATAATAAAATCACTAGCAGCTATCCTGTATCTATAAGGAAAAGTTGGTCCCAGTATTGTGCCTTTGAGAAATACAGCCCCACACCAGCTGCTATCCTTTATTCAGCTTAACTCTTACTCTACAGATGAGAAAATGGAGGCCTAGAAAAATTTACTCACCCAATTTAACAAAATAATTCAACTCCACCACACATTTCTGGGCAACCTAGGGCTAGTCACTGAGCTTTCTGAATTAGTAAAGATGTTCAAAGATGGCAGAGGTCTGAGGACTTCCTAGGTACCTTCTCCAACTAAGCCCTATCCTATATTTCATATGACAAAACTCCAGGAGGAAACAGAAAATTGAACTAGATCATGTACATTCATGTTCACATAAAGACACTGGTCAACCCACTCCTGTCTCTGTCCTAAATCTCAGAGCTACTGGGCCCCACCACATTGTCCATTTATCAAAGCCAAGAATGATTTGGTATCTGTGCCTTACTGAGTTGAAGGGTATCAGCAATTAGTGATAGCTTTCAGGCTCTAAGTGATAGCCTTCAGATCCCAGCTCTGACCCCAGAGCCCTGGGAAAGCACAGGGGTGACACCTGTCATGTCCCCACACGTGGGGTCCTTCTAAATTAGTATTTATATTAGGGCCATTCAAGGACTGCCCTTATTGTCATAATTCTGGAGTCTTGAGATTTTCCATGATTTACCTGAATATTTTCAGCACAGGTAGATGCTATGAGATGCACCTAGATATCACTATCACTCATCAGCTCTCTCCTGAAAAGCTTTCTGTTCAGTACAGCCTCATTTCCATGGACATTCAAAGGTTAGTCATTTCACTTTGAAAAAAATTATGAGGGTCTGCTCATTCATACATGTGATTGTCTACTTTTACACTTAGAAGGATTTCTGCTTTCTTGAGACAGTCTCATATGTGCTTGATCTCTTTCCAGGCCTGGCATATCCCAAATTCTCAGTTAACATCAGATGGTATTATTATTAGTGTCACCCTTTGAATTTCAACTTTCCATATGGCATTATAGCAAAACCATTTGTTGATAGAGAATACTGTGTATACACTTATAAAATTAGATATGGACAGAACACCATGTCTTTGTCAATAGAAAAGTATGGCTTATTATCTATAATCTTAGAAAAGAAAATATGAATTTCTCTGAGCCTCAATTTCCATGTTTAGTAAATGAAGAGACTGGGTCAAGAGGCACCTAAAGATCCAAAGTTATCATTCTAGACATGTTATACTATTAAGGCAACCTAGCCAGGTTCTGAGCATTTGTACTTTGTTGTTCAACAGTCTCATTTCATGGTAAGGCTGTGGCATTTTTTTTTTGTTGTTGTTGGAAGAAAGAACAGCAAAACAAAATTGCAACTTTATCAGGGCAGTAAATAGTAGTAATAACAGGAATACCAAATTATAGCTAACTTATAATTACCTTAGTATCACCTAGGGTTGATATTTTTCTGAACATTATCTCAGAATGTGCAGTGTCAAATTCTGCAGAGGTTAAAATACCTGTTTCTATACCACTAGGGTAGTACAGAAACATCTCCCCAAAGAAGGGTTGTTCCTTTTTGGTTGGTGAAAGAATTTTGAGGGGCTGGGGATGTGGCTCAAGTGGTAGCGCGCTCGCCTGGCATGTGTGCAGCACTGGGTTCGATCCTCAGCACCACATACAAATAAAGATGTTCTGTCCTCTGAAAACTAAAAATTAAATATTAGGGGCTGGGGATGTGGCTCAAGCGGTAACGCGCTCGCCTGGTGTGTGCAGGGTACTGAGTTCGATCCTCAGCACCACATAAAAAATAAAATAAAGATGTTGGGTTCACCAAAAACTAAAAAAAAAATATTAAAAAAAATTTTAAAAAATAAAATAAAATAAAAATTAAATATTAAAAAATCTCTCTCTCTCTCTCTCTCTCTCTCTCTCTCTCTCTCTCTTTAAAAAAAGAATTTTGAGGAGGAGAAGAACACACAGATACAGTTACAGAGGAATGGACAAGAACTGTACGTTCAAAGAGGCAATGGCTCACACCAATTAAGTTAGGTTAGTTGTCATCCACTAGTCCTTCTGAGCTCCTGTACTTATAGAAGCAGATGTCAAATAGGAAGAGTGAAGAATTTTTGTACAACATATATTTATTGCTCTCTACCACACAATTATTTTATAACTGGTTCTCTAGGTATTACTTATTGTTGCACATGAATACATGGTTACATGAAGTATGTATGATTTAGAAACATTTATTATCTTCCAGAAAAATTCATGTGCTTATGTGAATCTAAATAAGACACTCAGAGTAGAGTGGCAGTTTCCAGGCGTGAGCAAGGGGGAAATGGAGAGATGTTGGTCAAAGAGTACAAAGTTTCAGATATGAAGAATAAATTAGCTCTGATAATGTAATATGCAGTATGGTGACTATAATAACAGCATTGTAGTGTTTAGATGCTATTTACTAAGAGAGTAATTCTCAATTGTCTCACCAAAGAAAAGAAAGAATGAAATAAAGAATTATAAAAGGTATAAGGTGATAACTATGCTAATTGCTTAACAAGGGCAAGCATTTCACCATGTTTACACATTTCAAAATGTCTGGTTGTATATTTTAAGTACATATCACTTTATTTGTCAGTTATACCTCAATAAATCCAGAGAATGAAATAAAATATTTTAGAAAGGTTCAAAAGAAAGTAAAGAGGACATTTTCATTAATCTAGAAAGTGAATAGAGGGCTCAGAATGAAGTTCAGCTGTAAAGCATTTGCCTAGCACATGTGAAGCTGCAAGCTCCATCTCCATTCCATCACTATAGAAAAAAAAATAGTAAAGATTCACTGAAGTCTTTCACATTTATTGATGTAATAAACTCATTTATCCTTTTTCCTTTTAGACTAGTAAGCAAAGATGTATCAGTTATTATTTTACAAGGAAAGGACATTTGCAGAAAATAAGGACACAACCTTTTGAACACCACATTTTTTTTTTATTTAGAGAAATAATGGTGGGCTGGGGATGTGGCTCAAGTGGTAGTGCGCTCGCCTGGCATGCGCGTGGCACTGAGTTCGATCCTCAGCACCATATACAAATAAAATAAAGATGTTGTGTCCACCAAAAAACTAAAAAATAAATATTAAAAAATTCTCTCTTTCTCTCTCTTAAAAAAAAGAAATAGTGGTTATAAACTTCCTAAATATGGGGGAGAAAATGAATATTGAAATTCAAAAAATTCAATGTGTCATGATATCATGAATCCAAAGAAATACAAACAAAAACAGATGGCAATCAAATTGTCAACTCTCAGAGGCAAAGAAAAAACTTTAAAAGGAGAACATCAAATACAAGGTAATATTTAAAGGAATATTAGTGGATTATTAACCAAAGCATTCAAAGTGTTGGCATCAAAACAACAGTAACAAAAGTAAACTTTCTGACCAATAATAAAATACCCACCCAAACTGTCCTTCAATACCACATTTTAACTGTTTTCCAACATTTTCTTAATATTTCTTGGCCATTACATTGTAATCACAATGCACATCTAAACAAGCATGTCAACTAAGTAAATGCTTGACTTTCTTAATTTTGGTTTTGCACACACCAAACACTCATAGGAATTTAACTACTACAGAAGAGCTTAACATACCTGTCACAAGAGCTGGTCCCAGAGGGCCACTTCCATCTGAATCAATGTAGTAGAGGCCTGAAGAATTTCTGCTGTGCTTGTAGACTTCAGATGACCACTTGTACAGGGACACAAAGAAGACACAGTGTTACAGAGGGCTTTGAGAAAATGGGCCCCTCCATGTTGCTCATGGAGTGGAACTTTTCTCCTACAAGACTCATCCTGCATTATTCTTGGTCACATCTTCTCTAGGACAGTGTCCTTTCATCTCAATTATGCAGCAGGAAGATTCAGAGGCACAGAGTGAAAGATTTGGGGTATCACTGTGATCAGAATCCTACACATCCTTATTTTCAAAATCAAGCAAATTAGACTTATTCTAGTCTAGTCCAAGGATCTCAAGTGCATTGGCTTAACCTGCCTAAATACTGTTATTATCTAATGATGATTGATTTTTTTTACACTTTACTCAGTAATTACACCTTTTGCTTACTTAAAACAATTTATATGTTAAAACAAATTTTCCAATGAGTTGAACTGTACACATCAGCAACTCTTCATGCCATTTTTAAGTTCATTTTAAAATGATACTTTCTTAAATGCTTTGCAAATGATTATCAAAAAATGAAATAAAAAATATTTTTGTCTCTTTTTCATTTTAATTTATCCTGATTCACAACCAATAAATGTTTTGCTATGTACAAGGCAAGTGATTAAAATCTCCAGATGGTGAACCTAATTAATATTTAGCATAATTTTAAATGAATAGTCAACCTATGACATTTCCTGTATGGGTCACACATTGCCTTGATGGGAAAACACTTTGGAAAACCTCAAATGCAGGCCATAGCTGCCAGGAAACACTTTGGAAAACCTCAAATGCAGGCCATAGCTGCCAAAAGCATCAGATGAGGTGTCCACACAGACAGACTTGGGCAGTGGTTATGCAAGTGACATCAAGACAAGAGATCCTAGTAGGACTAGAATACAAACTTAGGCCATTCCACAGTGACTGCTCTCCCTGTCTCTCTGTATGTTTATGCAGATGTGTATATATACAATATAAACATACATCCACACACACACATAGTATGTATTTATTTAGTACTGTGTATTTATATATGCATAAATATATGTATCTGCATATATTATATATGTACACATATATAACATATATATAGTTTAACATTATATATATTCCCCTCATTTCAAATAGTTAAGAATGACCCAGGGATGAGTATAGAAATTACTTTTCTCTTTATCTCACAGAATAAGGAGGACAAAGGAATGATCCAATGTGTCAAATCAGAGAACTCCAAATCAGGAGTCCAACTAATACCATCTCCAACTGATGGAAGTACAGAAAACATGGATTCTCCCCCATCATGCTTGAATTTTGGCCACTTACATTCTATGAATAAAGAAACATGCTAATAACCACCTAGGAAAATAGCCCAGAGTGATGCATGCACACATTTGGGCTGGGGTTCAAATTGCCTATAAGAACAAAGGGAGAGGAAGAATGATTGGGAAAAAATAATCTAAATGGGAATTTATGTATGCATTAATTTTATACTTGGAACTCCAATCCCTGTCCTGTACTCCACCAAAAAATAATGGCTCCATGATCACTTGGTTTTGATTTGGCATTATCCAACTTTATTTTGGTATACCATTAGAAGAATCACAATTGAATCAGTTAACAAACCAAATCATGGGCCATAGAGGGAAGATCCTTCACATTTATCAGTCAAGTTTTCATTTTTCCTCAGTGTTACATGGAATTATGTTTAGATCAGCTACTGATAACAAACACATTTAGTAGGTATCTGCTTTGTCTAAGACACTTTTCTACTGTGATGGGAGAGGCTGTGAGTAAAAGAAACCATCTTAGTTCTAACTCTGCGACTGTGGCCATATCCTTAGCCCAAAGTTTCCGAGATCAGATGTCCAGTCCCTTTTAAGTGAGGATTTCCTTAGCAAATTCTTACCTAGAAAAGTAAAAGTAAGTGGACATACAAATGGAACTGATCACTGGATATGTAGTGGGGTGAGTCACCTTCTTTTGCTTCTCTGTGGAACTCCCACATTTGGAAACCCAGGGGTCTCATTCCAAACTGACACTAGATTCCTGGGATTCAGTTCCTACAAAGTTAGATTTATGATGATACATTCTCTGCATTACATCTCACAGTTTATATGGGAATAGAATTCATTCACATGGGATAGTTCGGTTTCTCCCCCCAGTTCTGGGTATTAAACCCAGGGCCTTATACATACTAGAAAAGTGTTCCACCACTAAGCTATATCTCCAGTCCTGTATAGTTTTATTTTGAGATAGGATCTCACTAAGTTGTTGTGGCTCTTGTTCAGTTGCCAAGGCTGGCCTTGAACTTAGTGTCATCTTGTCTTACAGGTATGTACTAATGCACCAGGTCCATGGAAGGGTTTTTAATGGTACAATGGTGGTATTCCCCCAGCAGGAGGAACTGAAGGAGACAGTCTTGAAATGTCATGCTCCTCCTCTAAAGACCAAAGAAGAGGGGAAGTGCTGTAGAGACAGGACTCCAAACATCAGGACTGATACACAAATTTAAAACAAAGAAATAAAAAAAAATTCTAAAGCGAACAGAATAAAAGTCAATAATTAGAAAAACATGAGTATTTCAGGGGCTCTGTCATATGCTTCTAGAAGCTAATAACCCCTAGTGGTCAATAAAGTTTTGTTAGCTTGAAAACTGACAGAATAATTCTTGAGGAAGAAGATGGGTGGCAGCCAGGATGGCAGCCCTGGCTCCAGGTTCAGATCTATGAGTTGCTGTCAATCTCTTCAGCCTCCTTCCTCCCTCATGTGCAAAGTGTAAGTAATAATGACTTTACCTCCTATGCTTGTTTTGAGGATTCAAGGAGTTAAAATATGCAGAGGACTAAAACTGGGCAGGCATACGGTAAATTCTGCAGATGTGTTAATTCTTTCCATCTCCTTCGCCATCAAACAAGAGCAATACTGGACAGGATCTGAAAGTTTACCTGTTTTCTCTTCATCATCAAGAGCTACTGCCACATTTGCACCCTATCTGGTACTTCTGAGGTGTTCCTCATTCAACTTCATGTTGACATCCTGGCCACACCTTGTCTGTGTGCTCAGATTGAGGAATAGAACAAGATATCCCACTGTGTGTTCTGGTTGCAGTTTATTTATTTTTAACTTCCCATTATATTTTATTTTACTACACTTATTTTCCATTTGCTGGTTCTTTTTTTTTTAACTTTTTTTCTCCCTATGCTGTTGTATTTGATACTATTAATTTTTGAAGCTACTTTAATATCATTGGGAAATAAAATTGATCAAATTAAACCAGCCAAAAATGAGTCTGTGAAAAACTATTGCTTCTTATTTTCTGGTACATAGGTGCACAGACACAAACACATATGTACCAAATAATGAATGGGACATTAGAACAGAAAGGAGAGGCAGTGGGTAGTGGAACTTACAGGAATGGCAGGTGGTTCCCACATAGCGAATGTGAGTGTAGGTGCAAGTAAGTGTCCCAAGACTGGGAACATTTACCCCCATGTTCACAGTAGCTTGGCAAACACCTAAAGAAGTATAGACACACTTCTGTTTCCACATTCAGTCATAATAAAATGTCCATCTCACATTAGTATAGTAAAGGAAAAGATGAAGGATAACAGTCAACAGAAACATTTCAACAGGACCAAAGACTGTGGAGTCTATTCTCAAGGTCAACTAACTTTCAACCACAAGTCAGTAAGTGCAGTACATGCTACCAATTCTCATGCATTCGTGACAGGTACATTTTCAATGCTTCTCTTTATCAGAAAAATGTTTTGCTTCTCACAAAATCATAAGATTGATTTCATACATGACCAGGATATAAACTGCTTACAATGACCATAGGCAGATACACATTTCCACTCCATCCTTTCACACCCTTGTGATGTGACACTGCAGATCTTTCCATACACAGGCACAGACTACATCTCGGCTTTGAATCTAAGTTGAGCATGTGACCAACTTCCGCCAAAGGACATTTTAACAACAGCACAATATTTAGTAATCAGGCACAAAAAAGGACAGTTCTCTTTTGTAAACCTCAAATATGTTTCTGGTATGTATGAAGAATGAAGGTTTTTTTTTTTTGCCTAAAAGCACAATAATGTAAATCAAGTATCAATACATAGGACAGAGTCAAACTATAAAGCTTCCTCTCAGCAAAGGAAACAATCAATAATCTGAAGAGAAAGCCTACAGAGTGGGAGAAAGTCTTTGCCACACACATGAGATAGAGCACTAATCTCCAGGATATATAAAGATATATAAAGAACTCAACACCAAAAAAATAAACAAATAACCCAATAATAAATGGGCTAAGGAGCTGATATATAGTCGATCAACAAATATATGAAGAAATGTTCAACACCTCTAGTAACTAGAGAAATGCAAATCAAAACTCCTCTAAGATTTCATCTCACTCTAGTCAGAATGGCAATTATCAAGAATACAAACAATAAGTGTCGGTGAGGAAGTGGGAAAAAGGTACACTCATACATTGCTTGCGGGACTGAATGCAAATGGGTGCAACCACTCTGGAAAGCAATATGGAGATTCCTTAGAAAATTTGGAATGAAACCACCATTTGACCCAGCTATCTCACTCCTTGGTTACAGTTTTATAAGGATAGGAACAGAAGTTATTTATCTTTTATTTTTTATTTTTTGGGGCAGGGGTTAGGGATTGAACTCAGGGGCACTCAACCACTGAGCCACATCCCAGCTTTATTTTGTATTATTTTTATTTAGAGTTATGCTCTCATTGAGTTGCTTAATACCTTACTTTTGCTGAAGTTGGCTTTGAATTCATGTCCTCCTACCTCAGCCTCCCAAGTTGCTAGGATTATAGGCATGCACCACCATGCCCAGCCAGATGTCATTTAATAGCCCAGTGGAGAGATAATCTCCAAATAAAATATGGTCTTACTTCCTGTTGAAGTTCAATTTACATCTAATTATCATATTTTAGTATTCCTTGTCCAATGAGCACATAAAGTCCTACAAATGACCTTCAAACCAGCTTTCTCCTTTCTGCTTGATCTCTCACTAGTGACTTGGTTTGGGGGACTCATAATTCTCTTATGTACGTCATATTTCTAATGTGACCCCCCCCCAAAATCATAGATCCTGCTCTAGAGAGTTAGAAGAGCTAAAACAAGAATAAGAGTATTTAGGTTAGATGTTTAAAATATATTTGATGACATTAACTCTGAAATAGAATTCAGAAAGAAACTGTGTAACCCTAGAGCTAGGAGAAGAACTCTAAATGGAAAAAAAAATTTCTTGTAGTCTTTCCATGTAATGCTTCTAACTTAAAAATGTGGTAAAAATTTTGTAATCAGTCTTATTTTTCATCTATATCAAATTTAAGCATCAAATATCAGGAGAGATTTGCTTTTATTTTGTTTAATTGGAGAAAATAGTACATATTGCATTGTAGAAGTTTAAAAGCCATTCAACCTGGATGGAAGTGTAGCTCAGTACAGAGCACTTTCTTGGCATGTGCAAGGCCCTGGGTTCACAGTCTACAGTGCCACCCTCCCAAAACAAAAGAAAAAAAGTGTTTAATAATAGTGATGGCCAACAAAAAAGCTATATATATATATATATATATATATATATATATATATGCGCACACACACATATATGTATATATTCATATGTATACACAAATATATAAATATGTGTGTATACACATACACGAATGCATGCGCGCGTGCACACACACACATGGTAACCTGTATCCATGAGAAAACAACAGTTCCAGCTAATATTGCATACAGATTGTAATGCTAAATGAATCAAGATATAGGCAAAACACTGACTGAATTAGTGCCTTCAGTTCAGTTCACAAGGGAACTCAGCATGCTGGTGGTCAAGAACTTTTGGTTTATAAAAGGAAAAAGAAAATTTATTTTCACTCCCAGCTTTTCAGACCAATAAGCAAGACATTCCTTCCATATTTAACATTCATGGAGTGACATGCCCTGGTTCAAGTTGAGTTCAAATTGTCATTAATGCTCAAATGAAAAATTATCCCCAATGTTCAAAGATATACTCTACAGGTATAGGAGGTTGCATCTAAAACAAGTAGACTCCATCTGAGGTACTTGCTCTGACAGAAGGGGGAGAAATATATCTTAAATTATAGGTATTCCTCAAATTACAATGATATTACCTCCCAGTAAACCTGCCATAAGTTGAAAATATCACAGTTGAAAATTTGTTTAACAAACCTAATTTATCTACAGAACATTATAACTTACCCTCACCTAAGTTAAGCATGCTCAGAACATGTACCTTAGCCTTTAGTATAAAACCCATTTTATAATAAAGCATTGAATATCTCATTTAATTTATCAAATGCCTGTATCCAAAAAACCCACTGAACTCACAGAACACTGCAAGGTGTTAGTGTTTGTTGTTTCCCCTGTGATCACAGGGCTGACTAGGAGACAAAGCTGGCTGCTGCTGCCTTGTACTAAGACAGCATTTGCAATAAACCTGCATGGCAAGGAGAAGATCAAAATTAAAATTTCAAAGTATGATTTCTACCAAATGTATATGGTTTTTGCATCATCATAAAGCTGAAAAAAATCATAAGTCAAACTATTCTAAGTCCCAGACTGTCTGGTATTTTGATAATCTGTGAGTATGTAGGTTTGAAAGTCAGGTAAAAAGAGACACATCTATTTTTCTCAAGACTACCCAGGATCAGGCTAATGTATTCTAGTGTTTCAAGTTTACTTCTGGTTACCAACCCTCAACTTCAGATAGGAGTCACATTTTAAATTCTGTGACAACCATACTTTCATGTAGACAGACTTATGTCATGCTGAATCACCACAAGCAACCTAGAACTTCTTATTTACAAGGAAACAGGATCTATAGTTAGTTCTAGTGGGATTATAAATATCTCATTGATTCATTTTATAAATTTATTTCAAAGATGACTGCTTTCAGACTTATGAGTAAGGACACTGATGACCATACAGAGGCACCTGTGATTTCTCACCTGCTGTGATGGCTCTCACTGGATGGCCAGGCGGGCACAGGCTCAGTTTGAGTTTCCCATCAGTAAGAACAAGGACAAGAGCCCCAATGTAGAAACTGACTTGTCAGCAATAGCCCTGCTCTGTTCCACCTTTGAAATTGGAAACTGATGACCACTGAATCCTCTCTAGAGGTGTGCAGCGAAATAACTCCTGGAGCTCAGAAAAGTCACAGGGACTATTTGAGGATGTGAACAGGAGAACAACACATTTCCCTGCAAATACAGTAAAGGAGGATATTAGGAAAGTGTAGTGGTAAAAAACCTTTTGGCTAAGAAATTCCACTCCTGAAAATTCCCATCAAAATAAAAGCCTCAGTATCTGCAAACACATATGCAAATATTTGTACTGGGAAAAAGTAGAGATAAGGTAATTACCTTCAGTAGGAAAAAGAAGAAAATAATGGTGCACTTTCATAGTGGAATGTTACATAGCCACTATACAATAGAACCATACTTGGTAACTCAAAAAAAAATTTCCCACAATGTGTTATTGAGTCAGAAAATGCAGAAAAGCATAACCCATCACTTACAAATCCTTGTTTTTTGAACCAAGAAATTGATGAAGCATAGGTACAAAGTAATAGGCATAAAAGTTTTATCTGTACAAAAGATCAAAGGACATGCATTCCAACAGAATCTGTCTCATTAACCAACAGCTGGCTAAGCACACATCCAAGAGACATCTTAGATCCGCTTCTGATTTCTTTGGAGCTCACATACATTGTGGGGAGGTTAGGAGGGATTATGAGACACCCTCCTCTTCTCCAGGCTGCAGGATGGGAGAGATCCTCTTGTTCCGAGCAGCAGGAGCAATGTCTGAATCAAGGTCTTTGATCTGTCCTGTAACAGAGGCGATGCCTCTCCAAGGCACCCATGGCAACCACTCAGTTGTTATGATGAAGCTCTGTTCTTAAGGAGCTATTAGTTCTTTACCTTGAGGTTCAGACAGCTGCTTGAGGGTAGAAAGTTATGGGCACAAGCTGGTAATCATAATCGGGCTTATGACATTGGTTTGGCTTGCTTTGAAGAAATTTCCTCACAACAACCCTTTTAATGATAAAACCTAGAGGGATCAACATGCTGAGCTGGTTCATGGTCACTATTTCCCTATCAAGGTTTAGTGAACCACTGAGACTCAGCTTCATCTCAATTTCTGTGACTGTCTTTTCCTCATCCCCTTACTGACCAGTCCAGTTACCAGAATTAACAGTTGTGCAGGTTGAGGCACCTTCTCCCAGCTGTGAGGAAGCAGGAGCCTTTGTTTCCTTCTGGGAACATGAGATTTGCAAGACGCAAGATACTGTCTAGTATCTTCTCATATCTTCTCATAATCTTTTCATATCTTCTCCCTGTGAGGAGAAATGAGTGAAGGAGACAGAGGGAACATCAAATATAATAATAGATACAGTAACCTTACAAATTCAAAAATTAATTTCCCCCCAAAAGTAGCATTTTCAAGCACATAGGCAGTAGAGATTTGCCCCTGTTTCACTTAGCAATTATAAAAGGGATTTGGGAACAGGTGACCTCATTCAGAACATCTGGTAAAGCCTGCTATGAAGCACTTCAGGGAACAGACCACAGTTTTAATCACCATAGTCAGCCAGGTTAGAGCTGAATTAGTGTACTGTGGTCCATATCTGATTACTTGGGGTACCAGTCAACAGAGGGCTGAATCTTCTCTGAACAAATACCTCTATGGATGTGGTCTCCAGATCTGCACTTGTCTACTTTTCAGCTCATTCACTGTTTTTCCCCAAGGTAATATTTTGTTTTGTATGGTTTTTGCTTTTAAACAGTTTTATTAAGGCATACTTGACATACAATAAACTGGACTTATTGAACATACATAATTGGTAAGTTTTGATGCATCTGCACCTGTGAACCACAAGGACAATCAAGATAATAAACATATCCATCAGAATTTCCCTTGTATCCTTTTGGAATTAATCCTTTCTGTCCCTCCCTATCCCTTTGTCCCCAGGTAACCAGTAATCAGCTTTCTGTCACTATGGATTAGTTTACATTTTGAGGAGTTTCATAGAAATGAAATAATTTGAGAACAATCCATTCATAAAAATTGCCATAAAAGAAAATGTTGAATTTGTGAAGTTCTTAGACACTAGATGATAGTATGTATGACAAAAATGAAGTTGATATGTATATTTTCCTACCATACTTTTCTCCTTAATAACTAGACTTTTTATGAATTTATGTTTTTGCATTATTACTGGATAATATAACATCCCTAAACACAAAATATTTATTTTTAATTAATTAAAATTTTAATAAAACTCCATTTTTATATCCAAAACTATCTCTTGAACCCAAAGTTGCTTCATGTGATTTTTTTTGGTTTTGTTTTTAATCTTTTGCAGAGCATACAGGATCAGACAGTGCAGAGAGGTTAAAGTGCTTAGGCTGATATCCTTTGGAACTGTGGAGGAGATCATGTATCTATGACAGGTATACAAACAGGTAAATATATTTCCCCACTTCTAATTAAGAAGCAAACATTTGTCTATTTTCAAAAATTATGAACAAACTGCTTTAATAAACTTAAATTTTACTCTGAAATATGAAATTTAATAAGATTATGAAATATGCTCTTGGTTATACTTCTGTGAAACAGATTCATTCTTAGGTTCATGAATTTTAGTACTGAAAGTTTCTTAGAGCAGTACTTCTTAAACTTTAATGTGCTTATGAATCTGCTAGGGATCTTGTTAAAATACAGATTCTGATTTAGTAAGTCTGGGATAGAGCTCAAGATTGTGCATTTTTAACTAGCTCCCAGGAGTGCCCATACGACTAGTCCACAGATCACAATTTGAGTATCGAGGTCACAGCTCCCCAAACTGGGCCAAGACATAAGAGCGTTGCCACAGATGGATCACAGGCACACTGAGATGTTGATCCCATCACTGTCTGGGTAGCAAGGGCGCCTAAGTCAGCTTCTAGCCTCAAGTAACCTCCTCTGTGTGTGCCAGGTAGATGACATGAAGATTGGGGAGCAATGCTTTAGAGACACCATAGTGAATGAAACTGAAATTATAGTACTAGAACTCAAGCACACTAGCTACTGTACTATATTGCTTTTAGTGTTTATCTAAAATTGCATTAACTCTTCATTATGCTCAGGGTATCACTTACTGCTTCATTTCTACCTCTAAATAAACAATATTTATTTCATTCATAACTGTTCACTTGAGAAGATCTGGAATGAGGTTCAAGTTTAATTGTAAATATTAAACTTGAATTGCTACCTATATGTTCAGTTGGCATCTATTTAAGAGCAAATATCTGCCACATGTGGTGGTAGTTAGCCTAAAAATAATCCAATCTTATATTTATGCTGTTTTCTTCATTCTATAAATGGAATTCTACACAGCAGTTTTTGTTTTTTCTTAAACCATTTAGCTCTATAAAACTAGTTTATCCTTTTGTTCTTTTTTTTTTTTTTTTTTTTTTAATTTTTTATTGTGGGTTGTTCAAAACATTACAAATTTCTTGACATATCATATTCCACACTTTGATTCTAGTGGGTTATGAACTCCCACCTTCACCCCATACACAGATTGCAGATTCACATCAGTTACACATCCATTGATTTACAAATTGCCATACTAGTGTCTGTTGTGCTCCGCTGCCTTTCCCATCATCCACCCTCCCCCCTCCCCACCTCTCCCCTCCCCTCCCCTCCTCTCTCTCTACCCCCTCCACTGTATAACCCTGAGGGTCTCCTTCCATTACCGTGCAATTTACCTTCTCTCTCCCTTTCCCTCCCACCTCTCATCCCTGTTAAATGTTAATCTTCTTCTCCTGTTCTTCGTCCCTACTCTGTTCTTAGTTACTTTCCTTATATCAAAGAAGACATTTGGCATTTGTTTTTTAGGGATTGGCTAGCTTCACTTAGCATAATCTGCTCTAATGCCATCCATTTCCCTGTAAATTCTATGATTTTGTCATTTTTTAATGCAGAGTAATACTCCATTGTGTATAAATGCCACATTTTTTTTATCCATTCGTCTATTGAAGGGCATCTAGGTTGGTTCCACAGTCTTGCTATTGTGAACTGTGCTGCTATGAACATCGATGTAGCAGTGTCCCTGTAGCATGCTCTTTTTAGGTCTTTAGGGAATAGACCAAGAAGGGGAATAGCTGGGTCAAATGGTGGCTCCATTCCCAGCTTTCCAAGAAATCTCCATACTGCTTTCCAAATTGGCTGCACCAATCTGCAGTCCCACCAGCAATGTACAAGTGTACCCTTTTCCCCACATCCTCGCCAGCACTTGTTGTTGTTTGACTTCCTAATGGCTGCCAATCTTACTGGAGTGAGATGGTATCTTAGGGTGGTTTTGATTTGCATTTCTCTGACAGCTAGAGATGTTGAGCATTTTTTCATGTACTTGTTGATTGACTGTATGTCCTCCTCTGTGAAGTGTCTGTTCAGGTCCTTGGCCCATTTGTTGATTGGGTTGTTTGTTCTCTTATTGTCTAATTTTTTGAGTTCTTTGTATACTCTGGATATTAGGGCTCTATCTGAAGTGTGAGGAGTAAAGATTTGTTCCCAGGATGTAGGCTCCCTATTTACCTCTCTTATTGTTTCTTTTGCTGAGAAAAAACTTCTTAGTTTGAGTAAGTCCCATTTGTTGATTCTAGTTATTAACTTTTGTGCTATGGGTGTCCTATTGAGGAATTTGGAGCCCGACCCCACCGACTGTAGATCGTAGCCAACTTTTTCTTCTATCAGACGGCGCGTCTCTGATTTGATATCAAGTTCCTTGATCCATTTTGAATTCACTTTTGTGCATGGCGAGAGAAAGGGATTCAGTTTCATTTTGTTGCATATGGATTTCCAGTTTTCCCAGCACCATTTGTTGAAGATGCTATCCTTCCTCCATTGCATGCTTTTAGCCCCTTTATCAAATATAAGATAGTTGTAGTTTTGTGGATTGGTTTCTGTGTCCTCTATTCTGTACCATTGGTCCACCCGCCTGTTTTGGTACCAGTACCATGCTGTTTTTGTTACTATTGCTCTGTAGTATAGTTTGAAGTCTGGTATCGCTATACCGCCTGATTCACACTTCTTGCTTAGCATTGTTTTTGCTATTCTGGGTCTTTTATTTTTCCATATGAATTTCATGATTGCTTTCTCTATTTCTACAAGAAATGCCATTGGGATTTTGATTGGCATTGCATTAAACCTATAGAGAACTTTTGGTAATATCGCCATTTTGATGATGTTAGTTCTGCCTATCCATGAACGGTATATTTTTCCATCTTCTAAGATCTTCTTCTATTTCTCTCTTTAGGGTTCTGTAGTTTTCATTGTATAAGTCTTTCACCTCTTTTGTTAGGTTGATTCCCAAGTATTTTATTTTTTTTGAAGATATTTTGAATGGAGTGGTTGTCCTCATTTCCATTTCAGAGGATTTGTCGCTGATATACAGGAATGCCTTTGATTTATGCGTGTTGATTTTAAATCCTGCCACTTTGCTGAATTCATTTATTAGCTCTAATAGTTTCTTTGTAGAGCCTTTTGGGTCTGCTAGATATAGAATCATATCATCTGCAAATAGTGATAATTTAATTTCTTCTTTTCCTATTTTTATGCCTTTAATTTCTTTCGTCTGTCTAATTGCTCTGGCCAGTGTTTCGAGAACTATGTTGAAGAGAAGTGGAGAGAGAGGGCATCCCTGTCTTGTTCCAGATTTTAGAGGGAATGCCTTCAGTTTTTCTCCATTCAGAATAATGCTAGCCTGAGGCTTAGCATAGATTGCTTTTACAATATTGAGGTATGTTCCTGTTATCCCTAGTTTTTCTAGAGTTTTGAACATAAAGGGATGCTGTACTTTGTCAAATGCTTTTTCCGCATCTATCGAGATGATCATATGGTTCTTATTTTTAAGTCTATTGATGTGGTGAATAACATTTATTGATTTCCGTATATTGAACCAGCCTTGCATCCCAGGGATGAATCCTACTTGATCATGGTGTACAATTTTTTTGATATGTTTTTGTATCCGATTCGCCAGAATTTTATTGAGGATTTTTGCATCTAGGTTCATTAGAGATATTGGTCTGTAGTTTTCTTTCTTTGAAGTGTCTTTGTCTGGTTTAGGTATCAGGGTGATGTTGGCCTCATAGAATGAATTTGGAAGTTCTCCCTCCTTTTCTATTTCCTGAAGTAGCTTGAAAAGTATTGGTATTAGTTCTTCTTTAAAGGTTTTGTAAAATTCTGCTGTATACCCATCGGGACCTGGGCTTTTCTTAGTTGGTAGTCTTTTGATGGTTTCTTCTATCTCCTCAATTGATATTGGTCTGTTTAGGTTTTCTATATCCTCCTGACTCAATCTGGGCAGATCATATGACTTAAGAAATTTATCTATGCCTTCACTATCTTCTAATTTATTGGAGTATAAGGATTCAAAATAGTTTTTGATTATCTTCTGTATTTCTGAAGTGTCTGTTGTGATATTGCCTTTTTCATCCCGTATGCTAGTAATTTGAGTTCTCTCTCTTCTTCTCTTCACTAGCATCGCTAAGGGTCTGTCGATTTTGTTTATTTTTTCAAAGAACCAACTTTTAGTTTTGTCAATTTTTTCAATTGTTTCTTTTGTTTCGATTTCATTAATTTCAGCTCTGATTTTAATTATTTCTTGCCTTCTACTTCTTTTGCTGTTGTTTTGCTCTTCTTTTTCAAGGATTTTGAGATGAAGTATGAGATCATTTATTTGTTGGTTTTTTCTTTTTTTAAGGAATGAACTCCAAGCAATGAATTTTCCTCTTAGAACTGCTTTCAATGTGTCCCATAGATTCCGATATGTTGTGTCTGTGTTTTCATTTATCTCTAAGAATTTTTTAATTTCCTCCTTGATGTCTTCTATAACCCATTGATCATTCAGTAACCTATTGTTCATTCTCCAATTGATGTATGCTTTTTCCTTCCTTCTTTTATCGTTGATTTTCAGTTTCATTCCATTATGATCAGATAAGATGCATGGTAATATCTCTACTCCTTTATATTGTCTAAGAGTTGCCCTGTGACATAATATATGATCTATTTTTGAGAAGGATCCATGTGCTGCTGAGAAAAAAGTGTAACTGCTTGATGTTGGGTGGTATACTCTATATATGTCAATTAGGTCTAGGTTATTAATAGTGTTATTGAGTTCTATAGTTTCCTTATTCAACTTTTGTTTGGAAGATCTGTCCAGTGGCGAGAGAGGTGTGTTGAAGTCTCCCATGATTATGGTGTGGTGGTCTATTAGACTCTTGAACTTGAGAAGAGTTTGTTTGACGAACATAGCTGCACCATTGTTTGGGGCATAAATATTTATGATTGTTATGTCTTGTTGGTGTATGGTTCCCTTAAGCAGTATGTAGTGTCCCTCTTTATCTCTTTTGATTAACTTTGGCTTGAAATCTATTTTATTTGATATGAGTATGGACACGCCTGCTTGTTTCCGAAGTCCATATGAGTGATATGATTTTTCCCAACCTTTCACCTTCAGCCTATGTATGTCTTTTCCTATCAAATGCGTCTCCTGTAGGCAGCATATTGTTGGGTCTTGTTTTGTGATCCATTCTACTAGCCTGTGTCTCTTAATTGGTGAGTTTAAGCCATTAACATTTAGGGTTATTATTGAGATATGGGTTGTTCTTCCAGCCATATTTGTTTATTTCTGTTACTAAACATTGTTTGTTTTCCTCTTTGATTGTTTCCCCCCCCCTTTACTGTCCTACCTCCCACTGTTGGTTTTCATTGTTATTTTCCATTTCCTCTTCCTGTAATACTTTGGCTAGGATGTTTTGAAGAGATGGTTTTCTAGCTGCGAATTCTTTAAACTTTTGTTTATCGTGGAAGGTTTTAATTTCATTCTCCATCCTGAAGCTTAATTTCGCTGGATACACAATTCTTGGTTGGAACCCATTATCTTTCAGTGTTTGAAATATGTTATTCCAGGATCTTCTAGCTTTCAGAGTCTGTGTTGAAAGATCAGCTGTTATCCTGATTGGCTTGCCCCTAAATGTAATCTGCTTCCTTTCTCTTGTAGCTTTTAAAATTCTCTCCTTATTCTGTATGTTGGGCATCTTCATTATAATGTGTCTAGGTGTGGATCTCTTATGATTTTGCACATTCGGCGTCCTGTAGGCTTCTAGGATTTGGGATTCTGTCTCATTCTTCAAGTCTGGGAAGTTTTCTTGTATTATTTCATTGAATAGACTGCTCATTCCTTTGGTTTGGAGCTCTGTACCTTCCTGTATCCCAATGACTCTTAAGTTTGGTCTCTTAATGTTATCCCATATTTCTTGGATGTTCTGCTCATGGTTTCTTAACAGTCTTGCTGAGCTGTCTATGTTCTTTTCCAGTTGAAATACTTTGTCTTCATTGTCTGATGTTCTATCTTCTAAGTGTTCTACTCTGTTGGTAGTATTCTCCATTGAGTTTTTAAGTTGGTTTATTGCTTCCTGCATTTCTAGGATTTCTGATTGCTTGTTTTTTATAACCTCTATCTCCCTGTATAGTTGATCCTTTGCTTCCTGGATTTGTTTGCGTAATTCGTTGTCGAAGTGATCTTTCATTGTCTGATTTTGCTGTTTAATGTCTTCCTTGATACTCCAGATCATCTGAAGCATGTATATCCTGAATTCTTTATCTGACATTCCATCTGCTGCAGCTGTTACCTCTTCTAAAGTTGCGTTGACCTGCATTGCTTGTGGTCCTTTCTTTCCTTGTCTTTTCATACTGCTTGCGTATCTTTCCTGCAGGTGCGGGCGGCGGCTCTGCTCTCTCCTTATTCCAATTGGGGTGTCGTGGCTACCACGCCGGCAGGTCACTGGGCCTGTTCTGGGAGCTGGTGGCGGCTCTGTTCTGCCCCTACTCTAATTGGGGTGATGTGTCTGTCGTACCAGCAGGCCACTGGGCCTGTCCTGCTGGTCGGTCGCAGATCTGCCCACCTTTCGGGCACGAGTGGAGGCTCTGCTTTGCCCCTACTCCAATTGGGGTGTCGTGACTACCCCGCCTGCAGGATGCTGGGTCTGTTCCTGGCAAGGGAGGCGACTCTGCTCTGTCACTACTCCAATTAGGGTGGTGTTTGTACCCCGCCGGCAGGCTCCTGGGCCTGATCCGCCGGTCTGTTGTAGGTCTGCCTACCTTGAAGGCGCGGGCGGCGGATCTGCCCTGCCCCTCCTACCACGCCTGCGGACCCCTGGGCCTGATCTGCAGGTTGATCACTGGTCTGCTCACCCTGCGGGCACGGGTGGCGGTTCCGCTCCACCCCCACTCCAATTGGGGTCACGTGACCACCACCCCGGCAGGGCCTGATCCGGGCGTGGGATAAGGATCTGCTCTGCCCCTACTCGAGTTGGGGTGACGTGTGTACCACACTGGCAGGCCACTGGGCCTGACCCGCCAGGCTGTCACAGGTCTGTTTACCTTGCAAGCGCGAAGGGCGGCTCTGCCCTGCCCCTCCTACCACGCCCATGTACTACTGGGTCGTGGGTCTGCCCACCTGGCGGGTGTGGGTGGCGGCTCCGCTCCGCCCCCTCTCCAATTGGGGTCACGCGGTCACCACGCTGGCGAGCCGCTGGGCCTGCTCCGGGGGCTGGCGGCGGCCCGGCTCCTTCCCTCTGGCTCGAGGACAAATTGAGGAGACTCGGGTGACTGAGCCTCACCCCCCTTACCAGGAGACCAACTGCTTATGTCACCGCTGGTATTGATGAAGATCTCTCCTCCACCGCTTTCTGCTGACATCAGATCTCTGCCATGTTGGTATCCTATGCGAATGGCAGCATTTCGTTCCCCTTGCCAGGCAACCCAAGCAATGGGTGAGTCCTGACCTGCCCTCAGCAGGACCCGGACCGAGACACAGTTTCCGCGGGCTCCTAGCCCCGGTCCAGGGAAGTTCCGGGAGCCGGAACTCGGCCGCTCCGTGCTCGGTGTAAGCTCCTATAAGTGTAGGCTCCAAGAAGCAGCCCCCGCGGGCTCAGTTCCGGGAGCCGGAATTCGGCCGCTTAGTGTTTGGTGTATGCTCTGATAGTAGCAGGGTCCAAGAAGCAGCCTCCGCGGGCTCCGCAGCCCTGAGCCAGGGCGGTTCCGGGACGGTTCCGGGAGCCGGAACTCGGCCGCTCTGTGCTCGGTGTAAGCTCCTATAAGTGTAAGCTCCAAGAAGCAGTCCCCGCGGGCTCAGTTCCGGGAGCCGGAACTCGGCCTCTTGGTGTTTCGTGTTTGCTCTGATATTAGCAGGGTCCAAGAAGCAGCCTCCGCAGGCTCCGCAGCCCGGAGCCAGGGCGGTTCCGGGACGGTTCCGGGAGCCGGGACTCGGCCGCCCCGCGCTCCGTGTTCACTCCGATAAGATCAGATTTTAAGAAGCCCCCAGGCGCTGAACCCTAGCAATCTGTCTGCAAGCCGCAGGCGAATTGCAGCCTGAAATTACCTGTTCTATGGCTGAATGAGCTGCGGTCAGTCAAAAACAGGTGTGGTGACGTCAGTTTACCAACATGGTGGCTGCTGGCCTCCTCTGTGGTCTGACCGGTGTGGAGAACCGAGATGGACCGCTTCCTTCCCCGTCTCGAACCCAGAATTCAGCCCTGAGTGCGGTGCTTGCGCGTCTGGCAGAAACTGCAGCGCTGTAACCCTGCGTCTCTATCCCAGCGCGCCTTGCAGACTCTAGCCGCGGGGCGATTTGCTGAATAAGCAGTGTTACCCTCCGTGCGACAAACCTCTCGCGTTTGAGTCCCCGTAGCCGATCCTCATGCGATGGAAATCCTTCCTCCAGGTTCCGGCGCACCCCACTATTGCTGGAAATTCCTAACAAGATATCCTTTAGCCGTCCTGACTTGTCATACTCCCACACAGTGAAGCAGCACACGGGGGTAATGCACTCCCCTCGCCGCCATCTTCCTCTCTAAATACACTGGGACTTCGAGGCTGACGACACTTGCCTCCCTCAGTGCTGGGTGGTAGTGCGGCTGGACGGCAGGAATTTCCATCGGTGAGCCAAAAGGCTTTTTTTTAAAAAAAAAAAAAAAGACAGTTTTTATAATCGTGAAATCTGGGGCATGATAAAGGTCAAAACGTTGACTAAAACCTGAATGATCAAGTCCACCAACCTCTGGGTCTTTCTCTCACACTCTCATCTCTGCTCAGCTCTGTGTATCTACCTCAGATTCTTATTCCTCAGACCTGTTCCTGTACTTGTAATATAGCTCCCCCATTGAAGAAACCATTCAGCCCCACCCTCACCCCAGTTCAAGCCACATGCAAAGGCTGAAATCAAGCTGTGGTGGCTTCATGGATGAGGACCCACCCATGGTGTGATGTAAGAGGTGAGTTTAGAGGTGGGGCGTCCCCCAGTGTCTAGTATCACCCAGCTGAGAGGATGGTTACACTCAAGGGGTCGTCACCACTGCTGGGTAAGCATCAGGGGCAGGGTCTGTAGACTTGGGCATTGGTTGGAGAATACATAATAGGGGCAGAAGCCCATAGAGAGGCAAAAGCCCATAGAGATTAACCCAAGGCCGAGAGGTAGTCTCACCAGGAACAACTCCCAATCATCCTCAGTGGTTTTTTTCCTCAAAACCCAGGACCCAAATAAAAGACCACCTATAGACCAGGTCGACAGTAGGGATCAGCCATAGCTGTGCCCCCGACCACACAGTGACTCTGGGAGTGCTGGAGGATCCAAAGGATATTGAGGCAGATCTGATTTCACAAGTGGATAAGTTTTTGGAGGTTTAGGTCCAGGGTGAGAGAGACTCTCCTTTGATCCAATCTAAACTAGCCCAAGAGTTTAGATTCTGATCAGTCCAGATGGGCCAAGTAAGCTCCCCTGGTTAAATCATCTGTGGACTAGTGAGCAATTCTACAATATGAATGTGACTGTGAGGGGCTCATCAGTGCATTAAGAGGGGTACCCATGGGAAAATAAGTCAGTGTTAGACACTCCAAATGGAGCCTACCATAGCTGGTCTTCAAAGGGACTCTATTAGAGTCCCTTATCATAAGAAATTGCCAGAGTTGCCAACTGGTGTCTGAAGACCATGGCTGTGATTCCTCCAACAGTCTATAGTCATTATTCAAAATATAGAAGGCAATACAGCCAATGGGAGTTTGGTTACATCTCACCATTTCAAGTTCATGTAGCTGCCGAATCATGGCCATGCTGAGCATCTGACTTTCAAGGCAGGAGGCAAAGAATGGAGAAGGATAACTTTCCACCTTTTGAAAGCTATTATAACAAAATTACCACAAACTCAGTGGCTCAAACAAGACAAATTTAAAATTTGTGTTTTAAATTTAAAATTCTGTGTTTCCTGATTATAATCAAGGTGTGAGCAGGTTTGTGCTCCTTTCTGCAAATAGGAGGGGAGAATATATTTCCTTGCCTCCTCCAGCTTCTACAAGGTACCAGCATTGCTTGGCTCATAGCTCTTTCTCTCTGACCATGTTTCCATCATCATATCTCCCTCCCTGGCTACAATCTGAAAAGTTCCCCATCTTCAAGGACCTGTGATTAGATTGGGCCCATTGAATTTTCCAGAATCATTTTCTCATCTCAAGGACCTTAACTTAATCCCATATGGTAAAGTCGTTTCTTGCTGTGTAAGGTAACATATTTAAACATTCCAGGGATTTGAGCATCTTTGGGAAGTCATTATTCTGAGTATTGCAGAGGGAGTCTAGGAATTTAAATTTTTATAGAAGCTTCTCTTTCAGATACTTTTCCCTCTCTCATTTGCCTAAATCTCTTAATTAGTTTTCCAACTTGTCATCTTGTGATCATTTCATAATAGAGCTGTGCATTCTATATGCACAGGAAAATATTTCACCTTCACCTGAAAAACTTTTAAGAGCATATGACTTGATTGATATCAAATATCTGTAAATATGAACTGTTGGTTCTATAAAAAAACAGAACAAGTACTGAACCTCTACTACTTCTCAAGAAGTTTCCAGGTATGCATATCAGTTTACTTAATTTAAACAAGGACCCTGCAATGGGGACAGCATTATGCCCACTTTACTAATGAATTAAACAATGACAAATAAGTAGTCGAAAATTAGATAGTAAGAAGTGGAGCTAAGATTTAAGCCCTGAGCAACTTTAGATTTATATTCTTTCCTTTATACAACGCAGCCACTAAAGAATAAAACCTTGCTATATATCCAAAAGAACTAAAATCAGTGTACTGTAGTAAGATAAGCACATCGGTGTTAATACCAGCACAAGTCACAAAAGCCAAGTTATAGAACCAGGCTTGGCATCTGTCAACAGATGAATGAATAAAGAAAACGTAGTGTGTATACACAATGGAGTTTACTCAGCCATAACAAAGAATAAAATAATGGTGTTTGCCAGTAAATGGATGGAACTAGAATTACATCATGCTAACTGAAATAAGCCAGACTCAGAAAGTCAAGGGTCAAATGTTTTCTCTCATATGTGGCAGCTAGAGAAAAAAAAATGGAATAAGAAAAGGGATCTCACAAAAATAGAATGGAGACTAAAAGAATAGAGGAAGGTGATCAAGAGGGAGGGAGGAGGAGAGGGCAAGGGAAAGCACTAGTGAATGAAACTTACCAAATTATGCTATGTCCTTGTATGAATATGCCACAATGAATCCCGCTCCTATACACAATTGTAAAGTAATAATTAATCTAATAATAATAATAGAAGGAAGATCAGTAGAATAGAGTAAGAGTACCAGTGGGAGGAAGAAGGGAAGGGAACCGGAAGGTCCTGAGGAATGTGATTGATCAAATTATGTTCATATGCAAATATGGCACAGTGAATTCCATTATCATGCATAATTGTAATGCACTAATTTAAAAAGCATAAATACCAAGAACTTATGCATCATTTCTGTTCTTTTATCTTTCTTCCTCTAATCTACCCATCTCCTACTCTACTGTAAATGAAGTTCATTGTGATTACCAGACACTTACTTATCCTCCAATATCCCTTTTCCCTTTCTTCTTTAGAAATAGAGCTCATAGTTTTTGCTTCTCAAAGTACATACTATAATTTCTCTGCCTCCCTTTGCAGTCAAACATAACTAAATCCTGTTTGACAGATCTAACTAGAAATGTCACATGAATCTCTCAGGAAGTTTTCTTAAAGGGAAGGATTGTCCCATCTTCCTTCCTTCCTCCTCCCTGAGACCTGGAGTATTAGATGGGAATGCTAGAACTCATATTGCTGTCTGAGACCATGAGATGGAAGGAGGCTGGCAGAGTGATTAGAAAGAGTATATGCATTTGCTGACGTCTTTTACATGAGGGATGCACTTCATTGTGTTAAAGTCACTATTATTTGTGGGTATTATTTACAAATATCTAAACTTAATCCTACTGATATAGTTATTTTTTCAAATTTTTTATTTGTTATTTTTACTTATATGTGACAATATAATGTATTTTGATATATTATGCATACATGGAGTTTAATTTCTCATTCTGTGGATGTACATGATATGGAGTTATATTGGTTGTGTATTCATATATGAACCTAGGAAAGTTATGTCCAATTCATTCTACTGTCTTTCCTATTCTCATACCACCTCCTCTCCACTTCCCTTCATTCCCCTTTGTCTAATCGAATGTATTCTTATTCTTCCCTCTCCCCACTTTATTGTATGTTAGCATCTACATATCAGAGAGAACATTTTACCTTTGGTTTTGGGGGATTGGCTTTTTTTGCTTAGCATAATAGACTCCAGTTCCATCCATTTACTGGCAAATGCCATTACTTCATTTTTCTTTATTGTGGAGTAATATTCCATTGTGTATATATACCACATTTTCCTTATCCATTCATCTGTTGAAGGGCACCTAGGTTGGTTTCATAGCTTAGCTATTGTGAATTGAGTTGCTATAAACATTTATGGGCCCGTGTTACTATAGTATGCTGATTTTAAATCCTTTGAGTATATATACCAAGGAATGGTATAGCTGGGTCATGTGGTGGGTCCATTTCTAGCCTTTTAAGGAATTTCCATATTGCCTTCCAAAGTGGTTGTATTAATTTGCAATCCCACCAACAATGTATAATTATACCTTATTCACCACATCCTTATTAGCAATTATTGTTATTTGTATTATGCTTGCCATTCTGAGTGAGATAAAATCTCAGTGTGGTTTTGGTTTCCATTTCCCTGTTGCTAATGATTCTGAACATGTTTTCATGTATTTTTAACCACTTGTATTTGTTCTTTCAAGAAATACCTCTTTAGATCATTTGACCATTTATTGATTGGGCTATTTGTTGTTGCTCTTTTTTAGCTCTTTATATATTCTTAATATTAATCCTGGGTCAGAAGAGTAGTTGGCAAAGATTTTTCTCCTGTTCTATAGGCTTTCTCTTCATGCTCTTAATTGTTTCCTGTGCTTTTCAGAAGCTATTTAATTTTATGCTCTCCCACTATTGAGTCTTTGTTTTCTTCCTTGAGTTTTAGAAGTCTCAATATATTGAAGTGTTTAGCCCTATATTTTCTTCTAGCAGTTGCAATTTTCTGGTCTAATTCCTAGGTCTTTGGCCCATCTATAATAGCTCACAAGATTAAAATATAATACTTAAGAATAAATATAACCAAGGAGGTAAAACACTTTTCCAATGAAAATTATAGAATACTAAAGAAAAAAAATTGATGAACACCTTAGAAAATAGAACAACCTCCCATGTTCTTAGAATAGCAGAATTGATCTTGTCAAAATGGCTGTTTTACCAAAAGTGATCTAAAGATGCAAAACAATTCCCATCAAAATACCAATGACATTCTTCACAGAACTAGAAAAAAGATAGTTGTAAAATTCATATGGAAGAATAAGAAAGCCAGAATAGCCAAAACAATACTGATCAATAAGAATAATGCTGGTGGCATCATAATACCCAAACTCAAATTGTACTACAGAGCTATAGTAACAAAAATAGCATGGTATTGGCATAAAAACAAACATGAAACTGAGAATAGTGGCACCTGCCTATAATCCCTGTGACTCTGGAGGCTGAGACAGGAGGTTCACAAGTTGAAGGCCAACCTCAGCAATTTTACAAAGCCCTCTGCAACTTATACCTGTCTTGAAATAAAAAAACAAAAAGGGCTGGTGATGTTGCTCAGTGGTTAAGCACCCATGAGTTCATTCTACACTACTGAAGAAGGAGGAAGAGGACTTGGAAGAGCAGCAGCAGCAAACAATAAAACAAAAACTCAGACATGAAGACTAATGAAATAGAAGGAAGACACAGACAAATTTGCATAGGCATAGTAATCTCATTTGAAAATTGTACCAAAAACACATGTTGGAGAAAAGACAGACTATTTTTTTTTTACAAATGGTGCTAGAAAAATTAGATAACCATATGTAAAAGAATGACAGAATATCCATATTTCTCACCCTGTACAAAAATCAACTCAAAGTGGCATTTATGCTTTTTAAGATTGGAATTATACTAAATAAAATCAGTACCACATATGGAACAGGCATATGAATGATAATTTTAATACATTTGTATTAACATATTAAATGCAGTAATATATTATGCAATAGAAGATGGAACACCTATTGTGAGACCAGGGAATGGGCATCAATTCAGAACTAGATCAAGAAGAGTTCAGTTATAGACAGATATATAATTTGCATGTCTCATGCAAAATAAAGATGTAAAACCCTCATTCAAAGAGGGCATTGGTAATATTACATGTAAATGAGGCACCCTTCAGGTGACAAGAAGCAGAGTACATGCATGTTACACCTATCTTATCAGCTCACACACATACTACATTTGCTAATGGAGTCTCAAGGGAGCTCCAGCCACAAAATGCAAGTTCAAAAATAAAATTATTAAGAATTTCAAGGCAGTGATAGTAGGGAATTAAGCCAAGGGCAAGGCCCTTCTGACCATGTATGACTGCATAGGTCACATGCCCATGATGCCAACCCTGGGGATGTGCTATTCATATCCCCCTTCAAAAAAGGACTCTGCTTAGCCTGGCATGGTGGTGCACACCTGTAATCCCAACAACTTGAGAGACTGAGGCAAGAGGATCACAATTTTGAGGCCAACCTCAGCAACTTTGCAAGACCCTGTCTCAAAAATTAAATAAATAATAAGAGGGACCGAAGATGTGGCTCAATAGTGGTAAAGCACACCTGGGTTCAATACCAGTACCAAAAACCAAACAAGCAAAAGAGATTCCACTCAGATATGAGGAGTACAATTAGCTGAAAGCCTCTAGCTATGATTTTCTTCAGAATCTGCTTCAGCTTGATCACCGACTTCATAATATTCTTGGGGAAGCACAAGTCAATCACTAAGCAAAGCAGTCTTCTTATGGTAATCCCTAGTGTATGGTTGATCAGGGACACAGTACTTGGGATCAGCCCTTAATACTCACTGCAGAGTCCCTCTGGTGGGCACTCTGTTCAGTGTTCCCTCTGTGCTGGCAGCAACTTTTCAGAACTGCATTGATCCCTAATGACCCCCCAACCCCATCCTGCTTCTTCCCCATCTCCTTTCACTTGCGCTACCCAATAAAGCTTTCCCATTCCTAGTTCCCTCTTAGTCTTGACTTTCCATGGAAACCTATCTGTGACAGCTTCAGAGGAGATAATGGTTGGTCTAGAAGAATGAACATGGAAAATCCAGGCAAAAATTCATATGTAGGGAGAATGAAGCCTAGGAAACAACAAAGGAGTGACATTATAAAACATTGTGTTACTGTTGTTGGTGAACAGAATGTATTTGCAGAGGGGCATGAAAGAATGGAACAGAGAATGGAGGGCCAAACCAGGAAATTGATACTGGCATAATTCAGGCAGCTTGATTACAAAATCTTTCTTAAATTTTACCCAATATCAAGATTTTAAGAGTTGATGTGTTAGCGTTTCAATAGTGATATGTATTTAAGTCAAGTATAATTGCTAGTGTCTTATGTGGGCCACCATTCAGAGATAACTTTAGTGATGCTAGTGAGCATGTCCCAACCTATATAATCACATTTCCTGGTTTTCATAATGTGCTATGGTTATATATGATGTTACCTTTGGGGGAAGCAACTTTTCAGAACTGCATTGATCTGAACTGTTGGTGAAGGATACAGAAGGATTTCTCTGTAACATTTTGCAAGTTCTTGTGAATCTATAATTGTTTCAAAGTAAAAACTTAAACAAAAGAATAAAACTCTATTCATAGATGGGTTTATACTGTTCTTTTCTCCTTCAGTAACGACCATTTCATTAACAATAGCAATCATTCCGTTAATAAGCAAGTGCACAGGGAGTGCGGGGCCTGGAGACATGCTGCTGACTCACTCTTTGGCAGAGCCTCAGTGAGTGGGGCTGACAAGGCTTTAAGGATGAATAAGACCATCCAGATGGCTGCTTTCTATTACTGGTCATGATACAGGCTTTCTTTCCAATCTTCCCAATTAGATAGAAATAGATAGACAGGGATACAAGGAAGAGAAATAAAGCAAACTGTGCTTCATTCATCAAAAGGACATCATTAAAGGTACTTAACTAATTCCAAATTATTGTCAGAGAATTAACTTAGTCAATGTATGTAGAACACTTAAAACTGTGGCATATGGGAATATCATCATCCCCACCACTATCACCACCATCACCACCATCACCACCACCATCAACAGCACCATCATCATCATTATCACCACCTTCATCTTCATCAGGACTTCAGACTTAAAGCATTAATAAGTCAAAATATAAAGCCCAGAAAAATCTTTACATATGGGAAGGAGCTTCAGTCTATGAATAGACAAATGTTCACCTGGTATTTCTGGCTTTCTTTGATTTCAAATACAGGCATTAGTAACACAATACCTACTCTTCTACTAAATTTCTATTGTTTTCTTATAATTATAGACTTTTAAAACTTTATGTTATCTCTCTCTACTAGGAATCCAAGAAAATCCAATTTTTAACTCATTTTTTAAAGTTTACATACATATAATTTCTCTAAAAATAAAAAAAATATTGAGCTGCATTTTTAGGAATCTTAGAAATACAATATAGTTTTCTTGTAAGAGGGTTACTCAGAATTTGCCATGTTGCTTAAACTCTCACTAAAATTATCTTCTCTCAATCAAAAAATTACTCAATACACTACTTTTACATGCTACATGTTTCAACCCTCATTTTGACCCAGCTCTTCCAAATACTCCTTACTGCTTTAACTTGCATCTCAAATGTTCTCTTTGAAGTTTTTGTTCGGGCTTTTATTGTATTCTTCTCGACGTCTCCCACTGTCTTCAATTTTTCCTGATTTTATTTTGGACACTTAAGGCCAACTGTTCCCCTGTTTCTTTGCGTGGGCTCCCCGTGTCTCCTCAAGCTTCCTCTCGTGCTGACTCCCTCTGCTCCTTTGCTCCATATGCTGCCCCCTCTTACTTCCCCTCCAGCTGTAGAAAGTAAGACTTGAGCTCAAGTTGCTCATCAACCCTCTTCTTGTCAGCACAGTTTGACTAAAAGAACTGAAGCACGTTCAACTCTTCACCACAGTGTCTCTTGATTTTTATCACCCCCTCGGGCCATTTCCCAACTTGTCCCCTGCAAAGCTACAAATCTCCGCAGAGCTGTCTCATTTCTCTCCGTTTCCATTTCTTCATCCCTGTCCCTTCTGGAGGAGCTTTCATTAACTTTCTAAAACCTGAGGTTTGCAACAGAATTTTATCTTCCAGGCTTACAATGTAATTAACTTCCTTACAACTAACTGTATGCATAGAATACTTTTTAGATTGTGCACCTATTGAATCCAGAGGCCTGAAATCCAAGTCTTAACCATACAAACGGGGCTGATGTCAAGGTCTAGGAAGGTCTGTGAATAGAGAGAGGAGTATGCACAGCTTCAATCCAGAAAGCCAGTGCTTAAGAATGGCCTTACCACTAAATTCTTGCTTGAAAATAATTCATTTAATCCCTCCTCGTCTATGTCACCTTCAAAAGATTGGTAGTCAAATTGTGATCCCTTGTTCAAATTATCTTTGCTGCATAACAAGCTACCCTAAATTCAGTGACACAAAATAGGCACCATTTTATTATGCTCATGGGTTCTGAGGATCAGGAATCTGGACAGGACACAGTAGAAAAGCTCTTTTCTATTCCATGATACTTGGGGCTTCCATGAGGAGACTCAGACAGCTGAGGCGAGAACAACAGGGGCTAGAAAATCCACTTTCAAGACAGTGTCTTTGTTCATGTCTGATGACCTCTCTGTGTGGCCTGGACTTTCTCACACCATGGCAACCTTAAGGTTGCCGGACTTCTTACCTGGTGACTTGGAAACTCCAAAATGTGATGATGATGACCCTCCTCAATAAGTCACATGACCTGATCTTGAAAGTCACACAGTGTACCCTCCGCTCTGCTGGCTGAAGGAGTTGTGAGCTTGATCAGATTCAAAAGAAAAGAATTATTATTCTCTCTTGATGGAGAGAATGGCAAGGCCATGCTGTGAAGGATAGGTATTGTTGGGTAGCTTTCCCAGAACATACAATATGTCACACCCCCACATTTCTTGCCACTCCAAAAAGCTGAGTCTAAGCTTCATTTAGCTTCTCAGTATTTATTCAATCAACACTTGGCCTCCAGGAGGCAACCTGAGAAACATGGGATGTGGGTTTTTTACACATGCAACATAACAAGAAGACAATGCAAAACCATTCTTGTTCAGGCATCTGTGGGTATGTCACAGAATGAAGTCTTGCAAATGTAGAAATTCAAAAACATGTGAGCAAAAAGAGTACCATATTGTAGAACTAAATTTACTAATTCCCACAGCTTACATTATCTCATTTAATCTTGCAACAATCCTGAGCAGTAAATTTCACATTCCTTGTTTTTGTAGATCATGAAGCTCAGAACCAAAGTTGTTAAAAAAAAAATTAAAACTAAGCCCTTGGTACCATTCTATTCATATCAATCTTGCTGTGACACTACAAGAAGTAGTGCTGAATTGAACTGGGTTTGAAGGTGGATTCTCTGTGTAGAGATTTGCCATGACTGAGACCAAAGAGCCTGTTCTTAGCTTGGGAGTCAATATTAACAAGAGTAAGTGGCAGGAAACAGGAGAGTACGGGGGGCAGCAGCAGTGGTTAGAGAAGGGCATTGCCGAGGCTACCCAGAGAGGAAGCTTACCATAGGGCTGCAGCAAATCCTAAGTTTTGTTCAGTGCAGCAATATCCACAAGTAACACACAGCATGCAACATACAGCATGGTGTTTCTCTACTTCACTTCTTATGAGACCCTCTAATTGAGACAGCTGCCATGCTGACAGAATGTTTCCTCTTTCCCTGGACTACACTATGCCTTCCTAGGGGTAGGAAGAGGAATACATTTTAGCCTGTAATATGTAAGTAACTGTCAGATACAGCCACTTCACACATGGACTAAGGGCAATGCCTGTTGCCTTAGATCTCTGCAAAATGACCCAGCCCAGTAAAAGAGATTCTGATCCCAGCTATAGTACTTAAGTGCTCCAGCTCTAGACCTATGGCCTCAGCAGTGACAGAGATAGGAACAATCGACTTTTATCTGGCACATATGAAGTTCTGTATACGTCACTGAATTCTCACAGTAATCCTAACAAAGTCTTACTAATATTATTCCTGTTTTGCAAATGGGAAAGCAAGGCCCCAGGAGATGTACAGTGTCACCCATGGATGATAGGGTGTCATTTCAAATCCAGGCATCTTATAACCATGTGTTTAACTCTATGCAGAATATGAGCATCGATAACCCCTTGCTCAGACAAAGGCTGAATGAAGCAGAAAAAAGAAAAAAGAAAAAAAAAAAAAAAAACGCTGAGAGGTGTTGTGAAGACATCAAAGAAATAATATACATTTTTCTCTGTTCTATAGGCCAAGTCATGGTTAAGTGTTATGGCAAATCTGAATTGTCAACTTGACTGCATTAAGAGATGCCTAAGATTAAGAGGCTTGTGGGTGTGTCAAGGAGGTGTTTCTAGGAATGATTGGCATGTAGGCCAACAAGCTGAGGGTGGATACCCAACCTAAATGTGGGCAGCACTTTCCAATAGGTTGAGGGCCTGGATGGAGCAAAAAGGTAGAAGAACAAGGAATCAGTAGCAGACACAAGCTCAATTCTCCTTAAGTGGGTGCTTCAATTGCTGCTGCGATCACCTGAGGGCATGGGGCTCCAGTTTCTTCACTCTTCCACTGAGGACTCTCACCAACAACTCTCCAGGAGGTTTCCAGGTGTTTGGTCCCAGACTGGGGCTTCATCATTGATCCTTCTTGTTCTGAGGCTCCAGCTTCTTGGACTGAGCAGCTACTGGTTCCTCCAGCTTTCCACCCTGCAGACAGTCATTAAAGGACTTTCCACTTTCTGGTAGTATAAATGGATCTAATAAATCCCCCTTTTATAATCATACCTACATAGATATCCTGTTGGTTCTGTTTTTCTAGAGAATTCTAATTCAATATGATATCCATAAAGAGTAGAATAAGCAAATAATAACACAAGATATAATATCTCCACGTATTCCACAGACCCTCAACATTCTAGAGAGATAGATTTCCAAGAATACACAATTCATAAATTTCTTTTTAGAATATAGTTTTCCTTATAAATTGTGACTCTGTATAGCCTCATAAATAGTATTGCTTCATATCTGATCAGAGTACAGACAGACTGAGGAACAGACAAGCAGGGCTTGCTCAATCCTCAAGTGACTCACTCTGCCCATAGTTACTAAAAACAAAAACTCACACCTCAGCACAGTTACCAATCCCCAGTGAACCACAGGACAATGTAAAATCTCAAATAGATAGATCTGTAAATGCATTCCTGAGATTTAGTGATTTAATTATATGACCCAAATGAGAAAAGCAAATATCTACAATAGGAACTCAGAGATGAGACTTTACCAAGTCTCCTTCTGAATGACTTGTCCTCTCTCCCACCCATTTGCAAGCCTCTGATATTTACACCTATCTTCAAGGCTGTATTACATCGCAAGGGGCTGTTTTTACCTTCCTTTCAGGTTTCAGACCTCTTCATCAAAGGGACTTTGGGCTCCATCAGGCTGCACACAGAGCATTTTACACCTTTCACCAAAGCTGGGCAGAGGGAGATCAGTTACTGTTAATTACAGATGCTTTCTGTCATAATGGGCGAGAATTTCAAAAGAGTCTCAACTGCAAAGCTCCCAAATGCCATGCACAAACCTGGTAATGGTCCATGCAAATTGAATACTTAGTGGGTCTGCGTGCATTCTGTTCCAAGGACTGCCTTTGAAAATTTAGCCCCATAACTCCAAAGCATTTGTAGCATCATAATCTGTCATCATTAGCAACAATGCTTGACTTGGTGCTCAACATTCTTATTAACCATGCAATTATGAATGCAGACAATGTTTAATCACTTTTACAAAAATACAGCTGTGTTGTTGGGGAGCTGTCATTTACTGCTCATTAATGATTGATTTTTTTAACCATCTAGATTGTTTTCACGAGAACAGCAGATTAACTATAAAGAATTCATTATTGGTCATTAAAGGATATTAAAATGTAAAACCTTTACAAGATGTGTCCTGTCTTTCTGCATTCAAATGACTGAAACTCTCTGGCCAAGGTAGGGGAGGAAACAAAACAAAAAACAAAAATTATTCTTCTAGACCTCTGGCAGGGAGATTGGTCTGAGGAGAGGTAGAGTGAAGAGAGAAATTAAGAAAAAAATTCTCCTTTTTTTCTGTAATAAAACATTGATTACATTTCCCAAATGGCAATAATTTACCCCCAAATAATTACTTCAGCTTTTGTCTGGCTTATTTAAGGACTGAGTTGTGGGTACCAATCGATTTGGTACAGATTGTTAATAATGGGCTATTTTGAAAATGTAGGGCTGTTTCTCTATACCTCCCATATACTGGAAGACACTAATTCCTTTCCTGCATTGTACACTTAATTAAAGATGAGTCAGGGAATTATTTTATGGCTGAATTTCACTTGTACCATGGATGCAGGGAGCTAGGTTATGCTCCATCAAATGTCACCTGTACAGACTGTGATAAAATGCACTTACCCAGTGCTTACCTACAAAGATAATAAGTTTCAAAACCTGTTACAGCATTTGAAAGATCAGATTGCTCAGTGCCATGCTCTCCCTGGATTTCCAGTTCTGATGTTCATAGAGCTCACACCTGAGGTCCTTTATTTCCTCACTTACTCAGGAGCTTCTAGGATCCAAACCTGAAGGAGAAGGTTTTTTAAATAATAATTCCTCATTTTTCTGTTCTGTCATACCCTTACTCAGGGTCTTCTCTGAAATGTCTGCCTTAGGGTTTTGGGGGTTTTGTTTTGTTTTGTTTTGGTAGGAGAGGGGGGTTACTGGGGATTAAATCAGGGGTACTCAACCAATGAACCACATCCCAGCCCTATTTTGCATTTTATTTTGAGACAGGGTCTCACTGAGTTGTTTAGAGCTTCACTTTTGCTGAGGCTGGTTTTGAACTCACGATCCTCCTGCCTCAGCCTCGCAGGCCTCTGGGATTTCAGGCATGAGCCACTGCACCTGGCTGCCTTAGTTCTTTCCACTAATATTTTGGATGTTTTTTCTGATAACAAATATTATATATACATATATACACATTCTAGAAAATATAGAAAAGAACATAGACACCACCTGTAATCCTACACCCAGAAATAACCACTGTTAACTTTATATTTACTTCTAGTATTTCTCCTTAAAGGATTTTGTGTGACTTTGGGTGAGTTATTTATCTTCCCTGTGTATAATTTTCTCCTCTGTAAAATAGAGAATAGTACCTACTTCATAAGGTGATTTTGAAGACTATATAATTATTTGGAAAGCACATAGAGAAGTCTCCAATACAATTAAAAGCAATGTATAATTTATCAATCATAATTTTATAAATTATTGAGTGAGAAATAGCATTGAGGGGGATTCCAAAGGAAAGAAAGATAGTTAATTAATATATTAGACTGTTTTCCATTGCTATAATAAAGTACCTAGGGCAAGGTAGGTACTCTTTTTAAAAAGATGCTTATTTGACTAACGGTTTGGGAAGCTGAAAGTGTAAGAATGTACAGCTCTGTTTGTTTGGCTTCTGCTAAGGGCTCTCTTGGGTTATAACATAGTGGAAAAGGAACCAGCAATATGCAGAAGAAGCCAAATGTATGAGGTGGCCTCACTTCATAACAACCCACTCTTAAAAGCTAACCCCAGTCTGTTAGACAAACATTAATAAATACCTTCTGAGGGCACTGCTAACTACCTCCTGTGAGACCTCATCTCTTCTTAATTCTGCTACATGAGGCATTATGTCTCCAGTATATGAACTCTTGGAGTTCCCAGGCATGGCTCATGCCATTGCTGAAGGGAGGAAGTGGCAGATAGTAGTGTCCAGGTGTGCTAATTGTGCAACTGTGTAGACCACACACCCAAAACATTCATTCTGTAGCATTCCTCTCCTGGCTTCCAAGGTTCATGTCCTAAAACAGTGCAAAATACAAAACATTTCATCTCCAATAGTCCCCAAATCTTAATTTCTTCCAGCATCATTTAAAAGTTCAAAGTCTCATCTGGGATTCAATGAGATCTCCTATCAGCTGTGAGCCTATAAAAATCAAAAACAAGTTATCTACTCCAAGATACTGTGGGGGGACAAGGATAGGATCGAAATCCCTATGTGAAAAGGAAGAAATAGAGAAGTAGAAAGGAAAAACTGGCCCAAAGAAAGACTGAAACCCAGCAGGGCAGACATTAATTTTTTTTTGGGGGGGGGGGCGGGTACTACTAGGGGATTGAACCTGGAGGCACTTTACCCACAGAGCTCCATCTCAGTCCTCTTTTATTTTTTATTTTGAGACAGGGTCTCTCTAAGAGGCTGAGGGTCTCACTCAATTGCTGAGGCTGACCTTGAACTTGCAATCCTCCTGCTCCAGCTTCCTGAGTCGCTGGGATTACAGGCTAGTGCCACCACAGCCAGCTAATAAATCTTGAAGCTCCACATTGTGGTAGGGGTGAGCCCCCAAGGGTTCAAGCAGCCCCACCCCCATGGCTTTGCTGGTCACAGCCCACATGGCTGCTCTTTCTCTGGTATCTCTGCTGCAGAGATCCCCATGGATCCACTAGGCATTGTCCCCATGGAGACTCTGTGGTGGCTCCACCTCTGTGGCAATTTCTCCCTGGCTTCCCAGGTTTTCCTTTGAAATCTCAGTGGAAGACACCAGAACCCCATACCTCTTACATTCTACACAGATGCACAATTAGCACACATGGACACTACTATCTGGTACTTCCTCCCTTCAGCAATGGTATAAGCCATGCCTGGGAACTTCAGAGCACTACTCCAGAAAACATGATCCTGAGGTGTCATGGGGCAGAGGCCTATGCAGCATGCCTCAGCGTTTCCTGGGGAGGGTGGGCTTTTGGTGGGAGGGGCAGCCTCAAAGGTTCCTGAGATGCCATTGAAGCCTTTTTTTTTTCTATTATCTTAACAATTGCACAGGGATCCCTTTTATTTAGTCATTTGGCCATATTATCCTTCCCCAAACATGCTTTCTCACTCTAATTTATATAAGCAAGCTATATGACTTTTCCAAATTCTTAGTCTGTTTCCCTTTGCTACTGAGTCTTACTGTGAAGCTCATTAAAAGTGGCCGATAATAACCATGCAGCAGCCTGAATGCATTGTTGTTCAGAAGTTGCCTCAGCCACATAGCATCTCTCCTAAATTCGGCCTTCTAATCACTAGGACATGTACATATTGCAGTAAGTTCTTTACAACAATCTAACAAGGGTGGCTTATCCTTGTTTCCATCCAAGACTAGTTCCCTAGTCTCTTGTCTTCTCAGCCCTTCACAGAATGACCCAGAATTTCTACTTATAAAAATACAGGCTTTCTCTACCTTGCTTCTCAGAATTCTCCCAACTTCCACCCATTACCCAGTTCCAAAGCCACCTCCACATTTTTATATACAAAGTTTCCATTATCACCCCATTCTTTAGTACCAATTTTCTATGTAAGTCTTCTTTTTGTTGTACAGCAAAATACCTGAGGCTGAGTAGTTTTATAGAAAAGTAGCTTATTTAGCTCACAGAGGCTGAAAGTCCAAGATCAGAGAACCCTATCTGTTTGGCCTCAGTGAGGGCTGCCCTTGACTATATCACAACATCATAGTGGAAGGGGAATCGCAAGAAGACAAGTACCTAGGATGTCTTCACTTTGTGACAACTTTTCCTTTATCTCTCAATAAACAACTCACTACTCAAGAAGACCTTAATCCTTTCCAAAGTTGATATCTTTATGACTGACAGACCTTCCACAAGGCCTTACGTCTTGAAGACTCTATGACCTCTTAATACTGCTACATTGGGGATCTAGCCTCCAACCCATGAACACTTCAGAGACAAACTGCATCCAAAACATAGCAACTACTAAAATTTTCCAAATATTTAAATTCCCAGATGATGCTGTGGATCCAGGAAACTACACTTTCGAAACCAGTGTCTCATATTATATAATTATAATGAGAAAAACCCACCACAAGTGAGAAAAACAATTGTAAGCAATGGGAGGGTATTTGGTCCAGGGAGCTTTCCCATGGGGAGGGTTTTGGAGGGATTTGAAAGGGGTGTTGTGCTCCAAGGATGATGTGGTGAGTGGAAATGATGACTTACACCAGGTAAAAGAGCTGTGAGGTTCTGCTGACCTATCACTTTCCCAGCTGACTCTGGTCCAAGACATTGCTCAGTAGTAAATCTTTTAGTTACATATTATGTTGTCTTGCCCAGGATATTCCAGCCCCATGCTTGGAAAGTATCACCAGAAATGGGAAAGCCAGACCCAAGAAAAGTAAGTCTTCAGACTGACTATGTCTGGGTAAGCATTCAGGATAACAGAAGCGATTTGCTGCTCCCCCTGACTGCCATCACCTTAAGAGCCCAGGGTGTGGAGGAAGGCAGTCAACATGAATATTTATGCCTTTTAGAGAGCATCATACTATTTCTCTCATCATATATCCAGTGTATTCCTCTAAATAATATATTATGAGCATTTCCCGATTTTCTTTTTTTAAAAGCTGTTTTATAATATGCCATCATATGGATATATCATAACTTTTAAATAATCCCTTTTGTTGACTGTTTTTCTTCTTTACTTTCTCTTTTATAAATAACTCCACTCGATCTTTATCTGTGTTTCATATTTTATTCCCTTCATATTCATACCAAAAATTCTATGATTTGAAAATCATGCACCACAAGTACAAAAGGTTTAGGATTACCATGCCAGAGTGTGGTAATTATATCAGAAACTCTAGTCATTATAGTAAAGTGTTCCAATATCTTTTTTCCAGCAAGAAAACCTGGAAGTTTTCTTTTGTTGGAAAAGCCATCCAAATGCCTATCTCTCACATGACACTTCAAAGCACTTGTCACAAAGCTGTTGAGGTACCAACAAAAATTTTTAAAAGTGAATTGTCTATGTCCACAGTAAACTTTGGTTGTGGAGATACTGATACATTGACTTATAAGACTCTTCTGGTGCCTGATCTATAAAAGAATAAGTAAATATTTTAACTTAATGAATGATTCAATTGTTGAAATATCCACTTATTAACATAAGCAGAATGCAGAATCACAATCTGTATTTGGGGTAAAAATGGGAGTTCATAACCCACTTGAATGTATGAAATATGATATGTCAAGAGCTTTGTAATGTTTTGAACAACCAATAAAAAAATGTACAGAAAAAAAAAAACATAAGCAGAAGATTAACCTATGTAGAAGTCACTCTTAATATTGACTAAATCTCATATTAATGGAAGAGAAATCACTAAAAAGTTCATCTCTCTGGGTAATGTGTTCAATGTTGGAGTCTATTTGGCTTTCATATTTTTCCTGTCAGGTTAAACATAAACTAATAAATTAAAGTTAGTCCCCAGGGGTGAGACTAGAACATCTGAGTGATATTAGCATCCCATTGATACTATCTACAATAAAGCTGTCAGCTTCAACACTTTGTTCATGATGGCTGGTAGGATACTAAATCATGGATGATTTCTGATAAAAGAATCTTCTCTCATTAAACTAGGCTACAGAGGGGCCATCAATTTTCATCAGTGATTTTCAACCCTTGCTGAATTACCTGGAGGACTTTTTAAGAGGGAAGCTTGATAGAATGACCTGTCATTCAAGGATGATCAGACCACCAGGGTTGGGGGAGGGGGCAGGCATTAGTATTTTGTACAAAGTCCTCTACTGGTTTCAGAGTGCCCCCACACTTGAGGAGCAGTGCTTTGGAAGGAGCAGCTAACCAACCAAACTCCAGGCACCCTCAACTTCAAAAGAATAATGACCTCCACATGCCCTCCAGGCATCACCTGCTGTGTAGAAGCAGATTCATAGCTCTTTCAGGCATTGATTAGCTCTGTCAATACTAGAACTGATATACCTCTCCAGTGGCCATAAATAAATTCTGTCAAAGTGCAAACCTGTGGAACAATCTGGCAAAAAGTGACAAAATGCCAAACAGGGATAATTGGTGGGGCAACCCTGGCACTAACTTATCATTGACATAAATTGGAAAGATGATACAGGTTCTTTTTAAATTTTTAACATCTTTTATACTAAGTACTAAATTGGAATGGAAATGCATTCAAATTGATAGTACCCTTAAGTGGCAAAAAAAAAAAAATCTCAGCTCCTTTGGGCCCATTATCTCTAAGATTACTGTGATATAAGTTGTCCCCTATTCTGCAGAAAGCCACCATTTCTGAAGCGTGCTGGACCGTCTGCTGAGAGTCAAGTAACTGATAGTCACAATCTGCTTAAAGTTCATGACTGAATAATGAATGTATAATATTATATATTCACATATTTGTGTGTATGTGTGCATCTAACCTGACTTTTCACATGTTTCTTAATAGACCTTTATAGCAGTGCCCATATTTTGGACAAAAATAGTTACACATTTTTAAGAGAACATCTTTCATCACCCATGCTAAGTAATTATTGAACAAATGTTTTTTAAACTATTAATTTAGAGGAACAATATACAATTAGTTTAACTAAGATATCCATGTGAATCAATCTCACCCAAGCCATTGCCAAACAGTATCACATAAATTAATAAAGATGAAAGCACTCTCAGAACAAACTTGTCCAGTCTGTTACCTTCCAAAGTAGTCTTTAACATCATGTATCTTGAATATCAATGGTGGGCAAGCTGTTTGGCCAATGAAACTGACTGCCAAATTAATCCTACCCCTTCCAAAATACGGAGTCATTACTGAGAAACAACTACCTGACCAATAATAGCATTCCTGAATCTTAGGGACCACGTAACTCCCTCTTGCAATAGGACATGCATGAGGAAGATGTGGACTAATGTGGCAGGGGATCAGGTACCCTCCCTGCCTACTCTCTTGACACAATGCAGAAACACAGACATTGGGTACCCCATATTGGGGGTAACGAAGATGCAAGATGGAAAGAGACTGAGTTTGTGACTCAACACTTAAAAGAGAGCTGTACATCACTAAGATTATCTATTGGGGACTTTATTGAGAAATAAATTTTTTAGTGTTTGGACCACTATATATTTTGCATTTGTTTTCACAGCTGCTAATATCACATTAATACAAATGCTGTATGTGGGCCCCATATCGTGCCTGCTGCAAAACTCTATGGTGATGCTTTTTTAAAAATGTGACTGGTCTGATGTATCATTTCTAATAACTACAAATAATACATTTAATGAGAAGGCATATTTTGTAATAGCTGACATTGAGAAATATAATTGTACTTTAAAAGAATAAAAGTGCTTCTTAGATTTTTACAATACCCTATGAAAATAAATTTGGAGCTTAGTAATTAGAATTACCTTGTTTCAAAAATGAACGTTGAGTTCCATGCTTTCCATCAACTAGAGTTCAGCTCACCACTGTAGTTCTAAGCTTGATATGTACCTCCTCATTTGGGTTCTTTCACAGAATTGTCCCTATACAGCATTTTATAACACATCTGTGATTAAGTTCTAGGACCTCTCACCATGTGAAAAAAAATTTATATGAAAATCTACATAGTAAAGTTCAAGATACCACCCATGAGATTCCTTTTCTGGGAAAGGGTTGTACCTGAGAGCTGGGAAGAAAACCAGGAAATTTTACAGCGTTTTTCCCATGTCATCATCAAGCAAAGCCAATAGAAAGAGGAGAGATGCTCTATGGTCCTCGCAGCACTATAAACCACCAGAAAGCTCCCAAACTACCAGGAACCATGCAAGACCAGCAGTCAGCAAAAGGACATACCACTGTGCCAGGCTACATTCTGATCCAGGGACTTTTAACTAATTGAATATTTGACTCTAAATAAATATTTCACTCTTTCTGTCTCTTTTTTCACACTTGTAAACTATAAATAAGAATAGCTAGTTCATGATCAGTATATATTGCCTACATGACCTGACATCTCATTGTACTGCATAAATATATAATAATATTGATTTTTAAAAAAAGAATAGGTGATTCATTTGGTATCTTCAAGTTCAAAACTACACTAGAAAAGTTTATCACTTCCTTAGAAAGACCTCTGTAAGGTAAGGGTACCTGGTAGATCTAAAACTCCAAAAATTGTCCAGCATAAATCCAGTGGTCAGTCTTCCTAAGTAGCTGTAGTAACCATAGTCCTTGAGTTGTACCTGGAAAATGATGCAGTGTTGTAAATACAGAGACGGGAAATATGATTTAACCTACACAATTGTTATTTGCCAAAAATATTTTTCAGAAATATAGTTGTTGTAAGGTGAGCGATGGCCCTTTAAAGAACATTTTTCTTCAAAAACATTTCCATTTACACTTATTCAGTATTCGAGGAATATGGAAACTTCACTCAGCATCACTTCAGATCATAAGTTGCACCTTCTGGAAACTCTACTAACATTTGAAGCATTAATTGCTGAGAGTCATAACCAAGTAGGAATGACATGGCATTTTTAATTGAAAGGTGACCCTGCTCAGGGATTAGGGTGGCTCCAGGTTTAGGGTGGATCCTGCTGGATTAGGGTGGTTCCAAGTTTAGGGTGGATCCTGCTGGGAATAGGGCGTATCCTGCTGCCTCAGGCGCCTGCTCCTTGAGTTCCTGTTGAGTTCTCACAGGGTTCTGAGAGAATTGGTATGAGAGCCCGGTGGAGAGAGTGTATTTTTTCCCCAGAACGTGCATGTAGAGTGAGGGTAAGAGTTCGGGAATAAAGAGTTGCTGTTGGAATGTACAAGGCCTCTGTGGTGGTTCGGTTATTTTGTGCCCAGCCAGACTGCGACAATTAATATTGGAATAAACCTGGTAATTAAGCTAATTAAGCAGCAGGAAGTATGTTGTATCAGTATGTTATAAATTATGTTATATCAGATCTGCTCAAGCAGATTTCTAGGGTAACAAGGATCCACTTTCAAACAGAACTGATCAATGGATAAAGGAGAGACACACTCTCTCTCTCTCTGTCTCTCTCTCTCTCTGTCTCTCTCTCTCTCTCTCTGTCTCTCTCTCTCTCTCTCTCTCTCTCTCTCTCTCTATATATATATATATATATATATATATATATATATATATATATATATATCACTAGATTGACACCTTCTCATGGGACTGAAATTGGGCATTATCATGAATAACTAAGATCAATAATGGCGCATCCATAAACAGTAACTCCTGGAGTTTTAAGGCCATAGACAATGTTTGAAACACACAGACCTCTGAAATAAATATGTAAGACATGTCTGCAAAACCTTCACCAATAGAATTCATAATGGAAGTACTGATAGACCCTTAATGATACAAACATTAGCTGAGCCTGTTACAGTATTGTAAATCATTTCTAAATAACAATATTGATAAGATGAGCCTTTCAAAACCACCCAGGACACCTCTTTAGCTAATTAAAACTAGAGAGTGAATGTGGCTCTTTTATCATTCACAATATTGTAGCTCTGATCATCCCACAGTGAATGATTTTACTTCAGTAATAACCCTGATCCGACATTCAGTTAGCAATTACGACATCAGACTTTATCTACTGGTAACAACTGGTTCGGAAGATATTGCCTTGCATGCATTAATTTCATCATGCTAATAAAGTTCCCTGTTATAAAATGCAAAAACATATTAACCTGTCTGATGCAATATAAGGAAGATGTATATCTTTCTTGCAAAATAATGATACACCAGCATTTCATTTCTATTTCAAAACGTAAGTGGGTAAAGTATATTAGAAGAACAGAAAGTAACAAGCTATAATCTGTAGTGAACACAATAACATAACTAAGCACCAACAAATTTCCCTGTGAGTAATTGCAGCTATTGTAATTTATACTCATTCTATTACCTTGGCATTTGCATAACAATGTGAAACTGCTCATTTTCAAACACTGAGCACTGGAATAGAAGAAGCATATGCATCTTGTCTTTTCCACAGAATTCAGAGAGGCCACTGCAGATGCCAGCTAACTCCTGGGGAGCACCTAGCACACACAGGTTGATGGAAATGTTTAATAGAGATGTAGATGTGACTAATGATGACAGGCCGGAGTCCCCAGAGCACAATCCCTGGCATACAGTAAGCAATCTATAAAGATTTGTTGAATGAGAGAAGAGCAGCTCTCTTGTCCTGCTCAGGAATAATAAGCATTCTGTTCATGGAGCTAGGATCTGTCCTGGAGACCCATTTCCCTTCCACCCTCCTTTTTCCCTCCTGAGCTTGCCCAAGTACCATCCCCATTTCTAACTGAGGAATCCAAGACAGTGGTGTCTTACTTTCCCCTTGATTGGTACCCTCATCTCCCTTCACCAACCTCCCTATCTTAACGTGTTTGATGTGACATATTACTACAACCCCAACTATACTTGATATTGCTTGGTTTTAGTTCTTCCCTCGCCTACCTTAGGTTGCCTACTGACTTGCTCCTTTAAAGAATTATAGACGTGAAGATGTTACATTTATTAAAATCTCAGTGGAAAAAAATGAATCATGTGATTAAAATGAATACATATGACATCTTTCTCTCCTGCCTCCAAGGACTCATCCACAATTGTCAACTCTTTTTGAAACAGTGCCTTCACTTTCTATGGGGGATGGCTTTGCTGCTGGAACTATGAACCTTGAGAAGTCCAATCATTTTACAGGAATGAAAAAGAAGTGACCCTGGCTCATTTAAACCCAAAGATAAACACATTGCTGCCTTACACAGTTAAAACAAGGTGGTCACATAACGAGGGGCAGGGGCAGTTGAATGAGTTGGTACTCAAAGGACTTGGGCCCTGCCCTGGGACACTGGTCACAGGAGAGCATCGTGCAAGCTAGAGCCCATTCCTGTTCTGCACCTGGAGGTTGTTCACACCACCCGGGCAGGAGTGCTCAAGCTCCCTCTGGAGATGTGTCATTCACACATACAATATAATACTGGCTAGAGGCCTAGAGAACAGCCATGGGAATGTAGGGGATTTATAGAGTAAAAACCTGCACAAAGACAGCAGCACTCAGTTCTTCCAGAAAACATGTGCTGAAACCGCACGTGGGAGGCTTCAGTGGAGCCCCCAGAGCTTGGCAGAAACTCTAGTGGGGGACCCAGTGTGGATGTGTACAGATCCTGGCTGTAAATCTGGTAACAAACTCTCCTTTGAGGGCTTATGAAGATTGTGAAGGCACAGGCACTTTTAAGACTGCAATGTCAGGAAAGAAGGAGGCCATTGGAAAGCTGACACTCATACAGAATTATTTCTAGGCTTCCAGAGTATACAAAGAACAAACCAGAGCTGGGCTTCTCCCTGCCCCAATAGGCAGCTATGTCTACAAGTGTACCCTTCTGGAGAGCACTGTGCCTCTGAAGGTGAACATATTAATTATATGACAGTTTCTTGTTCAGTCCAAAATGCTAGCCAAGGATAGCTCTTTAAAATTTATAACAAAACCATTTTTTAATTTATCCAGCCAAAATTTTATTCTGAGTTTCATTAAATTTTATATTCGCCATCCATTACAGGATCACACTCAGAAAGTAACAAGAGGGTTAAAGGAGGCAGAGGTAAAGGTAGCAGACAGACCAACTGTATTTTGCAATTCAGGACCAAGAACTGTACTTACTCACCCCACACATATTTAGCCTGTACTTTGAGCTTTCACAACATTTTCATTCCGGAATTCAATTCCAGAGTTTATGGCCTCCCAGGTTTTACGGTCCTTCCTGAGAAAGCTTTCTTCACCTATGAATATGCATTATGGTTCCTCTTCTCAGAACAGTGGTTCTTGTGGAAGCCAAGAGACTTTTATATAATACACACATAATTTGAATGGAAACTTTCTGATAGATTTGGATAAGACTTGTTTTTTGGCGTGTGAATCATGAATAGATTCTAATAGGCTTACCTTTTCATTCTACTTCAAGAAGATATAAAAATACTCAAACTGTAATTTTCATTTCAAATAGAGTCCTCTATTACTTGTCTTATGATTTTTGAACAGACTCTTTAAAAAAAAAAAAAAAAAATCTCATTAGCAGTTCATTTGCCTAAACTTAATCCTACAGTGGCACCACAGAGAATATTAAAAAAAAAAAAAAAAAAAAAACCTCTAAGGCCAATTATCGGGTAAATAAAACGATCAGTTATTTCCCATTATTTCTCTTTTCAAGACCATTTCTCCAATTCACCATCTAACTCACCTACAGTCATTACAGAAGAATTTTGACAGCCCAGGAAATTAAATGATATCACCTGACCTTTATTACTCAGAAGATGTTTGTCAATTAATGTCTCCTCCAGAACTCAACTAGGAAGAATGACCAAATTCCATGCTTTCTTCTTGTCTTTTCCAGAATAGAGTTGGAACTCATTTTCTAATTGTGTTCCATCCTTTGCATTTGGCCACACCAAAACTTACTGGCACAGGGGTTACCATGCATATATTATAATATGCCTATTTCCAGATAAGCCACTCTAACTTTAAAAGCTCAGATGACCACTACATAGACTAAACTAACTCCTAAAATATATCTTGCATAAAAAATATCTTGAGATAAGCATAGTAACCAAGTGCTTTGCCAAATAAGATTATTTTCATTGTTTCCTCTGCTTTCTGAGTCAATCAAAGCTCTCAAAACTATATGCCTCCCAAAGACCACCCAATTTCATAAGATGCAAATATACTTTTAAAGTGAAAATGGCATTTCCTTTCCTGCCTCCTGTATAAAAAGATTTGGCCTTAAATTTTTTCTGTGGACCACTATTATTAAAAATAATAGGAGGAGGAGGCAAGGAGTAATAGCAATAATGGTAACTATTTCTCAAGTTCTCATAATGTACCAGGGACTGTCTTAAGAATTTTTCAATATGTACAACCTCATTTAATCCTTAAAACACCTCTATAGGAGGCAGGTACTAACACTGTTATCATTTTACAGATAAGTAAATGAGGTATATGTCTATACATCAGAGGAGTAGGCAGGGATTCAAATGTACGCCTTCCTGGTCCAGAATCCAAGCTCTATTGCTACACACTAGAGCATATAAGTAGGAATACTCACCTTAGCTTTGATTCAAAAGGAAAAATATATAGAGAATAAATATGTATAAGATACATATAAGTATGGTATACATATTTAGATTGTATAAATATTTTGAAACTACAGAAGTCTTTCAATTTCTCCAGTATAATATATACATAATTTGTGAATTAAACCATAATTGAGGACATTTCTATTG